>NC_142082.1:78965015-79275813 GCF_054644295.1 Miniopterus natalensis | reverse complement strand
TGCCTGGTAGTCCAGGGGTTCACTGAGCCGTCCCAGGGGACAGTTGCAGCAGACTGACCTCATTGTGGTCCCTCAGCCACAGGGGCAATCCGGCAACAGCTTGATTTTGCACAAGTTTTCATTTCTTCCCCATGTAGATCCTGAGGCTTGGCAGCCCTGTTGTTCATGACACGATTGGAAGGAGGAAGTTGAGCTCTCTTTCTATGATAGGACCCCTCCAACTGAAGAGAGACCGGCAGAAATTCTGACCCTGGCCTTGGGTTCCATAATGAACCAGCTTAAATCTCATCTTTGTGTAGCATAAGCCAACAAGTCTTCCTGGGTACAGGCTGGAGGCAATGGTCTTCTCCTTTTTAGTTAGCTAGCTTTAACCCTGGCAAGGAAAATGAGCTTCTACCCATGATGGCCCTGTATAGTTAGAGGTAAAGCTATTTTCTCCAGTCTCATACAAAGTGGCTGGGGAGGCAACTCAAAGAAAATGGCCACTTTGGAAGTGTGTACATTGCATGTTTTGGTAATTTGAGGAAGAACATCCAGGTTCTTGTCAGGCATGCTCCATAGCTAATGGCACAGGCAGTTCAGTCTAAGGAAGGCAGTGCTGTAAGCCCTTGCGTAAGTCCCTGAGCCAGGACAATGTGCTCCCCCGGAGGTTCCCCAGCAAAGCCCATATTTGGAAGCTGAAACATACCACTAGGTCACACTAGGTCTCCTTTATGACACACCTTACCTCACAGCTGAGGTGCCTCAAACCCTGTATTCAATAGAATCATTCAGGTGTGTGTTCTGTGACGTTGATTATCCTGTTTCATTTGGAACTTCCCCATAATTGCTTCATCAGACTACATTTTTCTGGGCTTTCTTTTCCAACTATATACTTCAGATCCGATTTTCACTTACCTGTGAAACTATGGTATGAGAAAACTTAGATATTCAAAATATTTTATAAGCATTTTCACTTAACTCACAAGTTAACTATGAGCAGTTCTCAAAGACTACCTAGGAGCATCAGCATCTCCTGGGAACTTGTTAGAAATATAAGTTCTCAAGCCCCACTCTAAACCTACTAACTCGGAAAGTCTGAGGGTAGGACTCAATGGTCTGTTTTAACAAGGCCTTCCATTGATTCAGAAGCAAGCTCAATTTTGAGATCCACTGGCTCAAAAGAGAGATCTCTCTTCACTCTGCAGTGAAAGCAAATATATATCCATATGAAATGTTTGAGTATCATCTGAATGTAGAATAATTTTTTTTATTAAAGTCGGAGAAGAAACATGGGGTAGAATTTCACTTCATGGACCATCTTCAAATTTGTTTCTCTTGGAGCAGAGTTCTTAACAAATATATAAAACAGAGCAAAAAATGTCCTGGAAGATGTTTTAAGCACTCGATTATACTGGCAAAGAATGACATATTGTTTACCCCTCAGTCACCTCCCGGCAGCCTTACAACGGTGTACAACTCTGGTCAGAGAACTCAACCAGACTGATGTAGAAAGTAGGCCTGCTTGTATGCATGTGTCTATGTCTTTTAGCCAATTCAAGAAGACATAAACAAAAGTAGAAAAAATAAAATGTCTTTCCAATGTGTAACTGTCTATATAAAAACAAAACAAAACACAAATGCACACACATACATGAATAAAATCATAAAATCAAAATAAATAAAAATGCAATGGCTTTTACATATTTTATATATTATAAATATATATGCACAAACAGAATTGAAAATATAATGAAAAAAGTTATCTAATTCACAATAACATCAATATACAAAATATGTAGGTATAGCCTTAATAAAAACAGTGTGGAACATGTATGGAAAATATATCTATAATAGAAGGACATAAAGAGGAAACAAATAACCATGTAAATGTTATAAAGATATCAGTTCTTCCCAAAGAGATCCATAGGTTCAAAGTGCAGTATTTCCAAACAAAATTCTAGCATCTGGTAAGCAATTTTACATTCTCAAACAAACTGCTTTGAATAATTTAAGATTCCAAGGAAGATAATCCATTGTGAACTACTCAGGCAAATGCCCAGAACTTCAGCCTCATCTGGCAACATTTACTGAGCTCATAACTTTAGACAAACAACAATTACCAACACTGGCCGTGAGAAAACTGTGCATGCTCCTAGAGAAGCTGGCCAGAATCTGGAGGCACTGGCAGGTGCTCAGGTGTGCCACCAGTAATGAGAACAGCTGATGCCCAATGAGGAACACTTGTGAGGAACAGTAACTGCTCTGAGCAAGTTGTCCTCAGTTGGTCATTAACATCAGAGACCAGCTAAAGCAGTCCTCCTGGAAACTAAAAGGGAGTGTTAAGGAGCAGCAGCCTGAGGCTCCTAAGGGAACTGCTATCTGCAGACACTAGAAATGGTGGAGAGAAGAGAGCTCTGAGCTTGAGGATACTGTTAACAAAAACCGGAGAGAGAGAACCTGTTGTGGATTGACCACCAAAAACTCAAGGTGTGGATCATGATGGAGAGAACTTGAGTCAGTCTTGTTTGTCAAATGTGATTGAATAGCCACTGTGATGGTGAACTCCTGTGCCTTCAGAGAAGGAAGAAGGACAGAGGGACTGGCTCCCTAACTGCCCCAAACATTGCCATATTATAATATGAAGGCCACAGACTGACAAATTCCAAAAGAGAATACAGATCGGCACTGCCCAATTCCAAGATCTTCCAATCTCCCATAATATATAAGAACAATGAGAATGCCAAGATTTGGAATAGAGCATAGTACTGAGTTGTCAGTGAGGCAGGAGTAATACTTGTCCCCCAGGAGGCCATGGCTGGGCTGCAGCCCTCCCAGAGCTGTTCAAGCTACTCTGGCACATCAACAGGACACTCTCTCCCTCTCTCTCCCTCTCTCTCTCTCTCTCTCTCTCTCTCTCTCTCTCTCACACACACACACACACACACACACACACACACACACACACACACACCATAGAAGAGAATCCAAGAAGCAGGGAGTGCATGAAGTCTCTGGTTCATAGCTTGAATCCTGGCATTTCTGTGACCTCTGGAGTCAACTTCAGCTGTAAATATCATCCCTTTTCTCCGTCTCCTCTCAAAATTTGACATGTTGCAAGACAAGTTCAAATGCCTGCTTCTTTTCTGTGAAGTATTCCCCAGCTCCCTCCTGGCCCCATAAAGGCAGCTCTATCAGAATTGATTACTCCAAATCCCATACTCCCCAGCACTTTGTTTACATATCCAACATGGCATTGGTTCTCATTGCCTTTGATTCCAGCAGGTTGAATTCACACCTGTAGACTGTAGACTGTATGAAATAGGTGGGGCCATCCCCTCCTTTGATGCTTAGAACAATAATTTGCTCAACAAATATTATAGGGATGCTCAATAATTATTTTTAAATAAATTTAATTTCTACTCTGCCTGTAATTGAGTTGTGGAACAGAGGAAAATTTCATTTCTTTTTTTGACAGCTCCTTGGGACCCTTGGGACACAGAGCAGTTAAGTTTTTGAGTATCAATTAACTGAAGAAAAGAACCCAGCCCCGTTAGTTCCCTGGTTTTAGCCTGGTTACACACTGTTTGGCTGCTTGCAGAAATGTCAGTGCAGTTACCTCTATCAGCTTGCTCCAACCCTGTGCTCATTCCAAACACTTCCCAGAGACCAGCTTAATTTAATTTTGCTCTGACAATATGATATTCACACAAAAATTCTTGAGTGTTTCATACTTGCCAATGTTTGAACATGGATTTCTTTCATACTCTGTTATATTTTCTTCTGGAGATTAAGTTTGACAAATCCTGCCATCTCCCTTAGGAGAAGTGCTGTCTTTGCTGACAAAAGAATGTTTTCAAGACAAAATTCCTTCCTTCCATACACAAAGCATATATAGTATATACACCTCATGCATAATCCAATACAGGGCCTCTCTGCCCCCAGGCAGGGCATGGGAGTGGGGAGGGGAGAAGATTAGCCAGCCTCCCTCTTCACTGGGACATCAGCCTGGGCACAGGACATGCACTTCCACCAGTCTCCTTGTGCCTGCCAGGATCTACCAGCCCAGGTAGACCACGGGTGAGAGGACGCACTGTGGAGCCTTGTACTTCAGGGATCTTGACATTCCACCCTTCAGCTTTAGCTTTCCAGCCTGTGTGCGCATGCACACACACGTGCACACATGAGCTCGCGCACGCACGCGCGCACACACACACACACACACACACACACACACACTCCACTATGTATGTGCCTGCCAGGGAGCAGGAAAGCAATTTCAGGCTGTGGGGCAGCCAAGAGCAGAGTTACAGCTGCAGCCAGGATGGTCCTAAAGGAGAGGGAGTGGCAAGTGGCTCTTTTCTCAACCAGAAAAGGTATGTCCTTACCACCCTCCCCTGCCTCGAGGGGGGCACAAATTCCTCAGCAAAGTAAAGAGAACATTTATATGTATGTGAAATGTATTTTGGTGCAAGAACCAAAAAGGTTCTCATCTCTTGAAAGCTATTCAGTGCAGAGTGAAATACAACAATGTACTTCCATGGGCACCAGGGGCACCACCCCGCAGCGCTTGCTCACAGGGAGGAGTCCAGGACAGAGCGCAAAGGCCCACTCACCAGGGTCTGGCCAAGGAGTCATTTTAGTATTTACTTCACAGCTTCAGTTGCCACATTGACATCAGAGTCAAAAGTCCCCTCTCATTGCCTTCTAGGTAGTGTAGTTCACAACAAGCCCATGACAACTAAAAAAAGATGAATAGCAACAAAAGAAGGAAGGAAAGAAAGAAGGTAGAGGGAGGGAAGGAGGGAGGGAGGGAGGGAGGGAGGGAGGGAGGGAGGGAGGGAGGGAGGGAGGGAGGGAGGGAGGGAGGGAGGGAGGGAGGGAGGGAAAAAAAAATGAAAGACAAAAGGGGGGTGGGGGGTGAAAGGAGTCAAAGGTACAAGCCTCCATTTATAAAATAAGTAAGCCCTGGGGATATAATGCACAGCATGGTGACTATAGTTGATAATGCTCTATTGCATATTTGAAAGTAGATAAGAGAATAGATCTTAGAAGTTCTCATCACAAGAAAAACAAAGTTTGTTACTATGTATGGTGAGGGATGTAAACTAAAATTATGGGGTAAACATTTGGCAATATATACAAATATCAAATCATTATGTTGTACTCCTGAAACTAATATAATGCTATATGTCAATTATATCTCAATTTTAAAAGAACAAAAGAAAGAAAGCGAGCTAAAAATTTTACAGTAATTTTTTAAAATCTCTGCCATGTGCAGACTTGAGCACTTTGATAGAATCATTCTCTCTCGTCTAGGAATAAAGTTGGCTGTATCCAGCAGTGAGAGGCAGAGGTGTCTCCAGCATCCCTGGCTGACAGCAGTCCCCACAGGAGTCATCTGAGAAGGTGATTTCTCTCTGTCAGTGCTGCAGAAAAACCCAAGGCTCTTCATTACATCCGCAACTTCTAACACCCTCCCCATGGGTGTGGACATGGAATGATCACAAGGTTTGGAGATAGAAAGCTGAGGTATAGTGCCCTCATTCTTTTCTTCCTAATTATACAATCAGGAGCAATTCCTTTAACCATTTTGAATCTGGTGTTATGTAGGTGATGGCCCAAGGGAAGCAGGAAGTAACTGGAAAAGTCCATTGGAGCAATTACTAATGCACCAGTTTGCCAGGCATAGAACGTACTGGCTACCCTTCTCTGGTTATTATATCTCTCTTTACCTTGACTCATCAGCATAAAAATACAAGAGGCACACTGCAGAGCATGCCCCAATCTGCACCCCTCTGGGGAGTCCTTTTGCTGGAAACTGAGGCACATTCCCTTGGAGGAGCCCTAATTTTCTGAAACAATCTTTGCCCATCTCAGCAGTGACTGGAAAGAGGTCAAAGACATCTGACAAGCTGATAGAATGCAGCAGGCAGAGCCTTGTTGAATTTTTTAATCAAGTAATTTATTAAGCTCAGTTTCAGGATTTTAACAACTTTATTGACTTGCAATAAAGTGCACATATTAAATTGTACAACTGAGAAGTTTTGATAAATGTGTACATGAATAATGCCCATGTCTCTGTGTCCCTAATCCCCAGAATCTTTGAATATGTTACCTGGCATGGTAGAAGAGTGTAATTAACTTCAGGTTATTTTTTTTTAAGTGGTTTCTGTTTTGTCGTGTTTTTTTAAAATATGTTTTTATTGAATTTTTTTTTTAGAGAGAGTGGAAGGGAGATGGAGAGACAGAAACACCAATAAATCAATGAGAGAGAAACATCAATCGGCCACCTCTTGCATGCACCCCACTGGGAATTGAGCCCAAAACCTGGGCGTGTGCCCCAACTGGGAATCAAACAAGTGACCCCTTGGTGCTTGGGATGGTGCTCAACCAACTGAGCCACACAGGCTGGGCTTAAGCTTTCTTTTCTAATTAAATTTATTGGGGGTGACTTTGGTTAATGAGATTATGTGTTTCAAGTATACAATTCTATAACACATCATCTCTATATTGTATTGTGTGCTCACCACCCAAAAGCTAGTTTCTTTCTGTCAACATATATTTGACCCACCTTTAACCTCTTCAATCTTCCCTCACACCCTCCTCCCCTCTGGTAAACACCATACTCTTGTCTGTGTCTATGAGGGAGTTTTGTGGTTTTTTGTTTGTTTTCATTTGTTGCTTTCTGTTTTATATCCTACATATGAATGAAATCATATGGTTCTTGACCTTTCCTATCTGACTTATTTTGCCTAGTATGGTGCTCTCAAGATCCATCCATGTTGTTGCAAATGGCAGTATTTCATCTCTTCTTATGGCTGAGTAGTATTCCATTGTATATATGTACCTGATTTTTTATTTTTCAATTACAGTTGACATTCAATATTATTTTATATTAGTTTCAGGTGCATAGCAGGGTGGTTAGACATTCATATAACTTACAAAGTGATTCCCCCTGGTAAGTCTACGACCCTGACACCATACATAGCTATTAAAATATTATTGACTATATTCCTCAAGGTGAAATTCACATCCCCATGACTATTTTGTAATTACCAATTTGTACTCCTTAATCCCTTCCCCTTTTCCACTCAGCCCTTAACCCCCTTCCCATCTGGAGACCATCAGTTTGTTCTCTATATCTATGAATCTGTTTCTGTTTTGTTTGTTTATCTTGTTGTTTAGATTACACATATAAGTGAAATCATATGGTATTTGTCTTTATCTGTCTGAGATTTCAGTAAACATAATACTCTCTAGGTCCATCCATGTTGTGGCAAATGGTGAATTTATTCTTTTTTGTGGCTGAGTAATATTCCTTTGTATATACATACCATTATTATTTATCCAATCATCCATTGATGGGCCCAGAGGTTGCTTCTATATCTTGGCTTTTATAAATAATGTTGCAATGAACATAGGGGTGCATATGTTCACTGAACTAGTATTTTTAGGTTTCTTAAGCTTTTGATTTGAAGTGAGTCTCTTATAGACCAGCATATATACGAGTCTTGTTTTCTTATCCATTCAGCTTCCCTATGTCTTTTAATTGGAACATTTAATCCACATACATTGAAAGTTATTACTGATAGGTATGTAGTTATTGCCATTTTATTACTCATATTTATATATTTTCTCTTCTTCTTCAAGAAGTCCCTTTAACATTTCTTGTAATACTGGTTTGGCAGTGATGAACTCCTTTAGCTTTTTCTTGTCTGGGAAGCTCTTTATCTCTCCTTCAGTTTTAAATAACAGCTTGCTGGGTAGAGTGATCTTGGTTGTAGGTCCTTGCTTTTTGTCACTTTGAATATTTCATAACAATCCCTTCTGGCCTGAAAAGTTCCTGTTGAGAAATCAGCTGACAGCCTATGGGAGCTCCTTGTAAGTAGCTAACTGCCTTTCTCTTGCTACTTTTAAGATTCTCTCTATGTCTTTAAACTTTGCCATTTTAATTATGATGTGTCCTGGTGTGAGCTTCTTTGAGTTCATCTTGTTTGAGATCCTCTGCACTTCTTGGACTTGTACATCTATTTTCTTCATCAGGTTAGGGAATTTTTCAGTCATTATTTCTTAAAATAGGTTTTAAATTTTTTGCTCTCTC
This sequence comes from Miniopterus natalensis, assembly GCF_054644295.1. Taxonomy (NCBI): domain Eukaryota; kingdom Metazoa; phylum Chordata; class Mammalia; order Chiroptera; family Miniopteridae; genus Miniopterus; species Miniopterus natalensis. Next base: position 79,267,730 of record NC_142082.1, on the reverse strand, counting down.
CCTTCTCCTTCTGGTCCCCTATGATGCAAATGTTGTTATGCTTGATGTTGTCCCAAAGGTTCCTTAAACTGTCCTCATTTCTTAATTTTTTCTTTTTCTTTTTGATAGTCCTATTGGGTGTTTTCTGCTACCTTGTCTTTCAAATTGCTGATTTGATCTTTTGCTTCATCCAATCTGCTCCTGATTCCCTCTAGTGTATTTTTTATTCCAGGTATTATATTTTTTATTTCTGACTGGTTAGTTTTTATGGTTTCTATGTCTTTTTTTATGCTTACTATCTCCTTTTCAAACTTCTCACTAAGTTCTTTGAGCATCTTTATAACCAGTGTTTTGAACTCTTTATCTGGAAGATTGCTTGCCTCCACTTTGTTTAGTTCTTTTTCTGTAGTTTTCTCCTTTTATTTGGATCATGTTCCTTTGTCTCCTCATTTTGGCTGCCTCTCTGTGTTTACTTCTGTGTATTAGATAGATCTGCTAGGCCTCCCAGTCTTGACAGGGTGGCCTTATGTAGTAGGTGTCTTGTGGGGCCCAGTGGCATAGTCTCCCTGATCACCTGAGCCAGCTGCTCCAGGGGTGCCCTTTGTGTGGGTTGTGCACATACTCTTCTCGTAATTGAGCTGTGGTTGCTGTTAGCACACCAGTGGATAGGATTGACTCTTAGGCTGACTGGCTATGAGGAATGGCAACCACCACAGTGTACGAGCTGCTGTTCAGGGACTGATATCATGGAGCACGATTTGCCCTAGCATTCTCTGGTGCTTGCTGAGACCACCCTCTCAGTGTGCCACTTGTGGAGCTAATCAGGTGGTACTCTGTTATGGTAAAGTGGGCTACTGGGTGTGTTGGTTCTGTGGCCTCTTGGGAAGGGCTCCAGTGCAGGCCCAAAGTCAGCTGGTGCCTGTGGCCAGCCAACACTACCTATAGGAGCTACAGAGTGATCCGTGATTGCTAGCTGCCTGTGCTGGGCCTGGAGGAGTGTGGGAGAGGCCACCCTGAGAACTGAGGCTGGCTGCACCAGTACCAGGCAAAAGGGTACCTGAGGCCTGCCACCACCTGCTAGCTGCCCATAAGGCTCAGCCAATGAAAGAAGCTCAGGTGGTGCCTGAGTAGGGTGAGGTGAGATCTCAGGGAGTCACCAGGGTTGGCCAACTGGTATTCATCAAGTTAATACAGATTCAGATTTAGCTGTGTGGGAGGAGGGCTCAATACAGAAACATTGGCAGTTGCCCTTCCAGCCCTCGCCCTGAAGCCATACAACTCTATTTCTCCCTGTATGTCTCTGTTCACCCCTACCCCCCAGCTGCTGTCCCTTCACCAGAGCCCAGGGTGGGCGGCTTTTGAGTGAGTCTGTGTGCTGGCCCTTTAAGAGGACACCTGGGCTTCTAGCAGTCTTCTGTCTCACCTGGAAGGACAGAATTCCTATTGATTTTTGCAACTACATGTTGTGGGGTCTCCTCTTCCTGGCACTGGTGCTCTGGGCTGGGGAGCTGGTATGGGGCCGGAACCCCTTGTTTCTGAGGAACCTCTGCAACTGAGATATCCCTCCTGATTGTCAACCACCACATACAGGTATAAGGCCAACCTGTTTCACATCTCTGCCACTCCTACCAGTCTCAACATTGCTTCTTTTTTATATCCTTAGTTATAGGACTTCTGTTCAGCTAGTCTACAGATGGTTATCTAGGTTGATTGTTCTATAATTTAGTCACAATACTGATATGATCATGGGAGGAGGCAAGCACAGTGTTTACCTACTCAATCACCTTGACTGGAACCCTTAACTTAAGTATCTTGAAATGGAGAGATAATCCTGGATTATCCAGGTGGGCCCAATATGATCACAAGGGTCCTCATAAGGGAAAGGCAGGAAGATCTAAGTTAGTATATGAGGTGATGACTGAAGCAAAGACTGGCATGGTGCTGCAACAAACCATGGAAGGAAAGTAGCCCAGAAGCTGGAAGAGGCAAGAAAACAGGTTCTCTTCTAGAACCTCCAGAAGAAACAGGCCTGCAAACACCTTGATTATAGCCCCATAAGATTTTGTACTTCTGACCTCCAGAACTATAAGAGAATACTGTAAATTTGTGTTGTTTTAAGCCATTAAGTTTGTAGTAATTTGTTTGCATCAATGGAAAACTCATACAGTATATATCCACAAAACCATTGACATTGTTCCCAGACAACCACTTATCTGCTCTCAGTCACCATAGATTAGTTTACATTTTCTAGAATTTCATAGACATGGAATCATATAGTATACACTCTTTTTTGATTAACCTTTTCATTCAACATAATTATGATAAGATCGATTCATGCTTTTATATATATCAATAGTTTATTCCTTTTATTGCTAACTAGTATTCTGATGTATAAATATACCACAATTTGTTTATCAATCCCCTTGTTGATGATCATTTGTGTTTTCCCATTTTGGGCTATTATAAATAAAACTACTACAGATATTCATGTTCAGATCTTTGGATGGTGCTATGGGTTGAATTGTGCCCTCCAATAAAGGAAATATTAAAGTCCTAATCCCCAGTACCTCAGAATGACCTTATTTAAAAGAGTAGTTGCAGATGTAATCAGTTAAGGTGAGGTCACACTAAAATAGGTGGGCCCCTAATCCAGCATGACCGGTGTCCTTACACAAAGATTGCCATGTGAAGATATACATGCAAGGACAACACTATGTGACAACAAAAGCAGAGACTGTATAGTAGCCCTAGAAAACCTAATATGGATGGACATATGCTCTCATTTCTCTTGAGTAAAACACCTGGGAGTAGATAAGCTGGATCATATGGTAAATATATGCTTATTGTTTAAGAAACTACCAAAGTGTTTTTCCAAAGTGGTTGTGTCTTTCTATATTCCCACCAGTAGGGTATGAGAGTTCCAATTTGTCCACATCTTTGCGAACTCTTGGTATGATCACCTTTATAATTTTAGCCATTCTAATAGGAGTACAGCGGTACTTCATCATGGTTTTACTTGCATTGCCTGCATGACTAATGATATTGAGCATCTTTTTTAGTGAAGCATCTGTTAAAATCATTTGCCTGTTTTTTTAATGGGGTAGTTTGCTTTTTTAACATTGTATTTGAGAGTTCTTTATACAAGTCCTTTATTAAATATATGCTTTACAAATACTTTTCCCCACTCCCTGGCTTGTCTTTTCATTCTCTCAACAATGTCTTTCAAAGGAGAAGAAGCTATTAATTTTGATGAAGTCCAATGCAAGACCTTTCTGAGTACTTTCCTCGGGGATTTTTCCAGCTTGTCTGGGGGGAACAGGCACTATTCCCAGCTTTATGTGAATGTTTGGCACTGTTCCCTCTAATCCCCTCATGTGGTTCTTTCCTTGGCCTTATGTAGATCCCTATCTGCTAAATACATGAGGGGAGCTTCTGCAGATATCCAAATTTCTCCCTCTTTGCAGTTCTCTCCTCTAGTACTCTGTGCTGTGACTGCTAGTCCTGTAAACTTGTACTCCCTGGACATTCAACTCTATCTCCTCACCTCAGGGAGGCCACTGGGTTCCACCTGGGCTGTCCTTTCCTGTACATGATCTGGAAACTCTCTCAAGGCAGCAAACTGGGGCAATCATAGGGCTCACTGCATTTGTTTCTCACCTCACAAAGATCACTGGTTTCCTCTGCCTGATGTCCAGTGTCATTCATACATTTGTCTGATGTTTTAACAGTTTCAGGTAAGAGAGAAAATCCAGTTTCTGTTTCTCTATCTCAGCAGAAAGCAGAAGTCAATCCTGGTGTGTCCTGATGTGGTGTTACTCATACAAATGTGTGTTTCTAGGAGAAAAGTATGGAGGCAGACTTTTCTTTGTGGCCTGAGTGGGAAAGCCAACAAACACACACTGTCCCCCTACATATTCCCAAGAAGTTCCCATCACCAGGATCTGGGCATAAGTGATACAGTGATTTAGTTTGACTTTTTTTGTGTTTTAATTGAAAACCCAGCAAGACAAACACTTCTGTCATCCCATAACCATGCAAAAGTAAAAGCCATCAGTGAACTCTCAAATATTTTACCTCAGAATAACAAATGTCAAGGAAACAGGAACAAAACAGCTTGACCATTAAACTGATTGATTTTGGGGGACTGCCTAGAATATTTCTGCTGCAAGTTGAAATCAATGCCTACAGCCTTATCTTCTAAGAGAGAGCCCCACCCAGGAGGGAAATTGGAGCTGAGGGAGAAAGGTTAACTCAAGGCTTGTGGAACCATTGGCTGGCAATGCCTCACAGTTTCATGGAACTGAAGAATGAAAACATACCAGAAAATTAAGGGTCCTACAAAGAGACAGTGTCATGAAAGTACAGAATCGCCTCTCACAGACCACATCCTCTCCTAAATATGATGCCCCATCTTCCAGTAAGAGAGCTCATTCCCCTTTGAGGGTCTGGCAAGGAACATGAAGTGAAAGGCCTTATGAAATCTGGGTGCTTAGCTCTGTCAGGGTTCCAACAGACAAGCTCCACCATGTTCTCCCTGAGTACATGCCCCAGTCTGGAAGCAGGAACTGGCCCAACTGGTTATCAGTCATTCCTTCAACAAACACTTACAGAGCATCTTCCATTTTCCAGGCACTGGGCTAGGATTCTAGAGACACAGAAATGAGTAAGACATCAACATCATCTGGTTGGGGAGAGAGATGCATAAAACAAACAGAAGACAAGGTGGCAAGTGCATTTCACAGGTAGACTCAACTGAGTACAGCTGACCCCTGAATCTTAATAACATAAAATAAAATAGTTAATAATTATTAATCCAGTCAACTATCAGACTACTCAATGGTTATAAAGTGCTTTTGCCTCTCAATGACCTCTAAGCACCTACCAGTTCTAGAACTACCTTCTGGAGATACCCAGAGTAAGTCTGCTGTCGTTTCTACTCGGCACTGTTTTTTTATTTGAACTTCACCTCCTGAATCAGTTACTCGACAAGGAAAATGTCCACAGTTCCCATAACCAGCATTGGGTACCGGTTGGCCCTTTGAAGGTAGATAGAACTGATCTGGACTACAGTCATTTATTAGCTCTGTGACCTTAGGCTAGTGATTTAGCTCCCTTATGTTTCTGTTTTCTCATGTGTCAAACAAATCTGCATCATAACATTATTGTGGGGAAAAAAGGAGATTGTATCTGGTAAACCTTTAACACTAGTATAGCATGCAGTAAACTCAAGAAATGTCATCACCATTAGGGTGAAAAATCTTAATCTGATAAAATTTGAAGCATCTAAGAGCATTTAAAACAAGTCTATAGGATGAGATGGCCCGCTGATCACTTCTTTACTTAGTCTTTACAGCATTTATGCAGCCAAATTGCATCTTACCACCTCCCACCTCCATGGCAATTGGTATACAGAGGTCACTGTAAGGACCAGGGCCCCTCTTCGGTTTGCATCTCTCCTGTGGTCCCCATGACCATGCTATGACCATAAAAATCCTATCAGAGGTGACCACCATGAGGAGAAAATATTCTGCGAAGACCAATCTTCAGGGCAGGCTTTCCTCAGCTTCCCTTCTTGAATTTACTGGAAACATGAGGAAAGGCAGTTATTTTCTAAGAACCTTGTTTTTCTTCTCTGTTCTGTTGAAGTCCTGGGTCTGAGCTAGTTTCTTAGCACATTTGTAGGAGTCAGCATATGAAGACTGGAGACAAAGGAGCTCTGTCTTGTGTCTTTTTCCAAGACACTCAGGTAGCTCCCTTAACTGAACAAGAGAATACAGCTCTTCAGCAATTCATTCTATAACAGTTAAAAAATTGTGCACACTCACCTCTAATTTTTAAAAAATATTATTGATACATATTATATAGATATGATTTATAATTATAAATTATATGTGCTAATTTGTCATGAACACTGCAAATTGAAAAATGATGAGGTAAAAAATAAATTCAAATAAAACTTTAAATCCATTCTCCCCTACACCCCTGAATCATCTGTTCATCACACTGGTGATTCCTGCTCTGTGCCATCTCAGAGGAGATGGGAGAAGTCCTGTGAAGGGAAGGACAGGCTATTAATATTAACAACAGCTATGTAAGGCAGGTACTCACTCAACTCGGGACTTGCAAGGATTCTCCATCATGTTTGTCCACCTTCTAACTCTCTTGCAAAACATTTCAAAACAAGTTCAAGTTTTCTCCATTTGTAGTGTAGAGGAAAATATCTTTTTTCTCTATCCTTTTAAGTTATCCACTGGGGTCGCTGTAACAAAAGACAGATTAACAAGAGAAAAGCATATAAACTTATTTAATATAAGTTTTACCTGACACCGGAGCCTTCCTAAGGAAATGAAGACCTGACGAAATGGTCAAATGGAGTGTTTCAGTGTTAGGTCTGGGGAAAAGCAGAGAGTTTTAAATGAAGTGCATGAACTAAGTGCAGTAAACTGGAGAAAACGTAGGAAGACCTACTCATTCACATTCCTCTCTGTGTCCCGTCATTTGTCTTCTTCAGAGATGAGGATGTCCCTTTCCTCCAGGTACAGGGCAGGCATCCTTCACATGAGGGTTTTATGACCTGCCTCAAGGGAAGGTCCTTCCAGCACATTCCACTTCTCAGATTCCTTCAGCTTGAAATTGTTAATATGCCGACGTCCCATATTTGAGAGGAATGTGTCCTGAACCCCATCAAAAGCAAAAAGCTGAGCTGTGCAGCCAAGGGTCAAAATCTTTCTCTGAAGTGGTCCCAGGACACCATTTTTCAGCCAGTCCCTATCAAAATGCCAGCTAGTGTTTGTTAGCATGATGTTGACTCCTGTACAGACTTTGAGGGTCAGACATCCTAGAATGGTGGGGTCAGGGTCTTTGCCAAATGTCTTTGTTCACATGGGCAGGAAAGCTTTTGGAGCTAGTTTCTTGGCTTACCTGACATAGGAAGAAAAGGACCCTGGCATTTTTTCTTGATCCCCCCAAGAAAAGACATATTGATAAGGCATCTCAATTTCCTTCCTACACTGCTTCATATAAATGCAGCTCCTCCCTGGGACCACTTCAGAGAAGGATCTTGACCCTTGGCTGCACAGCTCAGCTTCTGATGGGATTCAGGACACATTCCTCCCAAATATGGCACGTCGGCATATTGACTATTTCAACCTGAAGGAACCTGAGAAGTGGCATGTGCTGGAAGGACTTTCCTTTGAGGCAGGTCATAAAACCCATGGGAAACACTGACGTCACTGGCCAGGTAAATGCACCTTGTCCTCCTCTAACACATCCCCACTGCCAGCACACACAAACACACACATGCACTCACACCTAAAGGCATGCACACTCATACATGCACACACACACACACGTGCACATGCACACACCCTTTAGCTTCCCTAAGGCTGAGAAGTGAGGAGGAGGAAGACTTCAAGGTTTCATATTTCTAATAGATGGAGCCCCAATTAGGAGCTGGAGCAAAAGCTGGAGATGCCAGTGTTTTAGCCAGCCTTCCTCTGGGAACACCCACATCTCTGAAAGCTTAGTCAATAGCCCATTGTTTGCTGTGAAATTAAGATGATAAGAGTATAGAAAAACTTAGCCTAAAATGCTAAGAGGCAGGCAGCTACTCTCTTAGATCTTGAAGAGCCAAGCTCCTGCCAAAGTGTTTGCCACTGAGAGGCAGACTGTGCTTTGGGATTTGAAATTCATATTGCAGAGCCCTCTCTCCCACCACTCTCCCCCACGCTCCATCCCTCAAAGCCCTTCCCTTCTTAGATCCTTCTCCCCTGTCTCCTGGCTCTGGTCTTCTCCCTTCTTTCTTCCTCTTGTGCCTTATAGTGTTCCTGGTGCCCTACCCTGGGAAATCCAGTTGTACTCCAGGGTCCACAAGGGTCCTGAATGGGCTGGGCCTTGATTCTTCTGTAGAGCTGAGTTCTAAAGATAGGTAAGCATTACTTGACTGAAGCCCAAGGAAAGCAGATGACCTTGGGCAGGTCCATCCACCTCACTGTGCCTCATACTGATACTGTTATAATTAACCTAGTTATTAATAACAGGAAAGGAGCAAAGGGAAGGCCAGACATTATAAGCATTGTGACAGACTGATTCTCCCAACTCAATATGGAACCAGGCCCACCCCACCCCAAAATAAATCTGAGAAATAGAAGGCAAATGAAATTGTGAGGATTAGGGAGCACATTGAACATGCCTAAGCATTTCCTTTGATTTCTCTCACAGGACCTAGGATGACAGAAGACAAGAGGAAAGCCAGGGAGGGTTTGAGGCCATTTCAAAGGGCCCCATGGAAGATAGGGTGGTCTCTGCTCAATTCTTCCATCTCTACACTGAAAAACCAGAAGGAGCCAATCATGTCAAGATCTGGAGGCAAGGCTTTCCAAAGAGAGGTAACAGAAAGAGCAAATATCCTGAGCCAGGAGCATGGTGTTCAAGGAGAGGCAAGGTTAGAGTGGCTCAAGCAAAATGAATGGAAGGAAGTCAGGAGGGGTATGAGATGAGGGAGGTCAGCAAGGTCCAGATTGTGTGAGGCTCTGAGGCTCAGGTGAAGGGTTTGGGAGTACTCGTGCGTGTGTGGACACATGTGTGTGCATGTGCATGTGTTTTGAGTGAAAGGGACTAACATGATCCCACATGTTTAAAAGCTCGCTCTTGGGGACAAAGGTGACCAATTTAGAGACCAAAGTAAACTAGGCAGGAGTTTACTTTGTATTTGTAAATACAAATTTGGTTAGACTAGTGTTAAAAGACGCACAGAAACAAATAAAATAATTTAAGAGTTTACTTGAGCAGAAATCCATCCGAAAGTAGTTAGGAGGGCTCCTTTGACAAGAGCTGGGGAGAAAAGGGGGAAAAGGAGGAAGCAAAGCAAGGAAATTATTGATGGGCTATAGCTTAAAGCTTAGTTGGTGACTGGTTGTGCCTAAGGCTTTGGCTTTGTAACCTTGAGGCATTTACAGGCTTAGATCCTAGTTTGCTTATGTAGGCTGCCAGCACTGGAGCCTCCTCAGTCTCATGGCCTCCTTGTTTAACTTAACAGTAGCTACACTGCGAGTGGTGCCAAGGGGTCCTATTTAGGCAATATTATGAAAGTAGTTAACAAATACTGTTTTGTATATTTAAAAGTTGCTAAGAGAACAGGTCTTAAAAGTTCCTATCACAAGAAAAAAATTTGAAACTATGTGAGGTGATAGATGGTAACTCAAAGTACTGTGATAATCATTTCACAGTATATGCATATGTCAAGTCATTGTGTTGTACATTTTAAACTAATACAATGTTATACGTCAATTATATCTCAATAAAACTGCAAAATTTTTTAATTAAATAAGATAAAATTTTTAAGTAGAGCCACTAAAACTTGCTAGGCAATTGGATATGGGATTGAGAAAAAGAGGAACAAAGGGGAAGGGTTGGGACGGGCCTAAGCAATTGAGTGGAGGGGGAACCACAGGCTGAAAAAGGGAGGCAGAGACTTTGTATTAGTTTAAAATATACAACACAGCCTGGCCGGGCATGGCTCAGCCGTTGAGCGTTGACCTGGGATCCAGGCGATTGGGGTTCGATTCCCGGTCAGGGCACATGCCCGGGTTGCGGGCTCTATGCCCAGTCGGGGGCATGCGGGAGGCAGCCGATCAATGACTCTCTCATCACTGATGTTTCTCTCTCTCTCTCTCTCCTTTCCTCTCTGTGAAATCAATAAAGATATATTTTTAAAAAAATAAAATAAAATAAAATATACAACACAATGATTTAACATATGCATATATTATGAAATGATTATCACAATACGGTGAGTTACCATCCATCACCTCACATAGTTGTTTTGCGTCTGTGGTGTGTGAGATGCCTGTTACCCATCCAGGTGGAAGGGTCAGTAAATAGGTGGGGGATTGGAGGACTGTGCTGGGCTAGAGCATCACCCAACAGGGCTGTATATAAGGCTGAGGGCAAGAGGAGGGAAAACAGTCGGCAGAACAGAGAAAATGTTTTAGAATGAAGTGCTGAAGGCAGAGAATTGAGAAATTTCCTATGGGAATGGAGTATAATCACAGAGGGATTTCTATCAAACTGTTCTAAGTCTTAGTAGGTTTGAATGGATATTTAGATTTTGAATCCTTACTAAAGTTGAAATGCTGGAAAGTATCTTAAATTTTTATTAACAACTCCTTAGAGAAAGATTTCTGGAAGCGTGGCCTTCACATCACAGAAAACGTTTTAACAGTGCACATTCCTGGGCCCTACTTTAGATGAACTGAATTAGAATCTTAGGGCTTGAGCCCAAGAATCTGCATTTTAAACAAGCTTTTCAGATGATTGTTTTTAATACTAAAGGAACAAATTCCTTTCCCCTGCCAAACTGGAGTAGGGAAGAGGAGGTGTAGACAGGTTTAAAACTGAAACAGAAATGGCCAGGAACTGTGATTAAACACTACACCAGCATTGTGCCTTTGAACCCTAAACCACTCAGTGAGGTAAACAATGTTATTGGTCCCATTTCACCTTTGAAGTACACAGTCAAAAGGAATTAAGTAATTTATCCAAAAAGATCCAGCTGGAAAGTGATGACAGCAATATTTGAACCCAGGTCTTCTGGATCCAGGGCATTTAACCAACACTCCATGCTGCCAACCAATGACACCACTCCTCCTCCCCAACTCAGTAATATGGGTTTCTTTAAGTTTCAGTATTGGTGGAGGACATGAGGCCCAGCTGACTGCAGCACCAGGTGCCCACTGATGGCCAGGATGGCTCTGGCCAATGCACACCCTCACTCAGGGGTACATTAAATGGACTAGTTGATGTTTCTGAATCACTAAGCTGAAGGTTGTGGGCCCAGTGGTTGTCCATGGTCCCAAGGAGAGGGGGGAAAGCCATCACCCCACCAGTGGCTCCTTGGCAGTCACCCTGGAGATACCCAAGCCAAGTGGCCCTCCGAGTTCCTGGGACATCTGCAAGTGAAACGGTTGAATCTACCCATTGTAAAGGACATTCCCAGCCTGAAATTCAGATTTAAAGACTGGCACTGCTCTGTAAAAGAACAGCTTGACCAATGATGAGCCAGAAGGGGTAAAGAGAGAGAGGAGAAGGGAGAGAAGGAGGGAGGGAGGAAGAGAGAGAAATACAGGTATCCTCCACTTTTAAAAAGTTCCCATTAAGCTACTTCACTTTTACAAAAGACCTACATTTGTACCTGTTTTTGATAACCATAAGAAATCCAAGAGAATTTTCATTTTCACAGAAAAAGGCGAAAATAGCACTCAGTGTTTGTTTTGGAGAAGCCCCCGCCCAGCAGTAAGAGTGGCCCCGGCAAGCTCCTTCCCCAGGAACTACACTGGGCATCTCAGAATCAGGTTCCAAAGCTTTAAACTGTGTGTGAGCATCTGTGCTTTATGTCGATTTATTTTGTGCAGTCCTGCTTTTACTATATGTTAGTGTTATTTTAGGTTTTATGTGTTATTTGTTATGATTTGGTGGGTTACTGGGGGGGGTCTGAGAATGCTCAAAATTTTTTCCATACAAATGAATGGTAATTGCTTTTTCACTCTACAGCATTTCAGCTTATGAAAGGTTTTGTAGGGATGCTCTACTTTCAGAAGACAAAGGAAACCTGTACTTAGATGCTTCAATCTCCCACCATAGGGTCATTTTCCCTGCTACCTCCTCTCATTAGAGAGGAAATTCAATGATGGCTTAAACAATCATTGCAGGACTTTGTCTTCAAATTTCCCAGTTATAGTATCTCGGAGACTATAATATCTGACAAGAGACCTCACACTGGATACAAAACAGCATCTGATATTTATTGAGCACTGACTATGCATCAGGCACTAATCTAAGTGCTTTTATCTATTATGACAGCAACCCTGTGAGGTGAGTTCTATTGTCATCTCTGATTTTCAGATGAGGAAATGGAGACACAGTTAAGTTATAAATCACTCAAACCCACTTGGGCAGCAAGTGGCAGCCCAGGGATAGGAACCCAGCAGCCTGCATGGTTTATATATCCCATACCATACCACAGTGCATCTTGCTTGCCACTGACCAGCTGTTAGGGATTTTCTGAAGACCTGTGTTGAGAAGGATCTGAGGCTGTATCTTAGCTCAGAAAAAATGCCTTGCTCAACCCAGAAGAATGTCCCAAAGGCTGGATGCCCACTGTTGTGACGGTGCCATAGCCCAACCAGGATATATAGCAGTCAAACAGGGTGGCTCATTGTGTAAGCCCAGGTCAGCCCACAAGTCTCTGTCAAATCTCAATAGGCTCAGAACCTTTCAGAAACAGGCCCAGATATTAGACAAGTGTGCAGAAATGAGTAATTGCAGCTTAAGCTTAACTAATAGCCCCAGTGTGAACTGTAATGCCAGCAGCAGATTTGGGGGAAACTTTAACATAGAAACTTATCTTCAAAGACTTTCTCCCACCATCCAAGGCTCATTCTCCTTTCTATGGCAACCTCTCTTAGCACCCAACTCCAGCATATTCCCTCCATCAAAGCTGATGCCCCCACCCAGGCATCTTCCCTCAAAGAAAAGCATCTCTAACTATGAAATTCAGATACTAGTCAAATTTGGTTAGAGCATCGGTTTGTTGAGCACTTGCTTTGTGTGATAAGTATTGTACAAATATCATTTCATTTAATCCTCGCTGTATTGCCAATTCCAGCATCACCTCACTCTACTACCAGCAGGCTTTGACACAGCTGTAGACTCTCCCTTTGAATTTTTTCTGTACTCCCTTCCAGAACCCACCAATCTTATTTTCCCTTCCACTCAACTGGCTGCTCCTGTGTGAGTTCCTTCTCATCTCTCTGACCCCTAAATGTTAGAGTGACAAAAGATACAGGTCTCAGCTCTTCTCCAGCTACATCATCCCATATCTGATGCTATCTGATCCCAAGGCTTTATTTTCTGTCTCTCTATCTCCCTCCCAACTTCACCTCCTGAGTCTCAATCTCTTATTTCCAACTTCCAACTTAACATCTCTACTTATAAATTGAACAGGCTTTTCCTATGGCTAAAACAAAATGCTTGATCCCAAATACACACCTGTCAGCTTCTTCCCCATTTCAGCATCTAGCAGCTCCATGCTTGCAGTTGCTCAGAAAAAACCCCACAAAAAACCTGGAGTCATTCTTGATTCTTTCTTTCTTATCCCACATCCAACGCATTAGAAATCTTGTCAACTCTCTCTTTAAAACAGATCCAGAATCAACCACTTCCTGCCACCTCCACTGCTGAATTCTGGTCTAAGATCCCAGCATCTCTCCTAACTAGTACAGACAGTTCTATTCTCAACTCACAAGCCAGAGTAATCCTTTAAAAATATAAATTAGATTGTATCACTGCCCTGTTCAAAACCCTCCAGTGGTTTCTGAGCTGACCAGATCCAGGACTTTGGATCTATCTATCTGACCACAGCCTAGAATATTGTATGTGGCTTCCAGGTAACTCTCTGCTGCAAGTCCTATTGCTCTCCCTGCTCACCCCACTCCAGCTCCTTTTCTCCTACATTAGTCTTTGCACTGTCCCCTCTGCAAGGAAGCCTTTCCCTCGGTCTCTGCTCAGCTCTCTCAGTTCATTCAGGTGTCAGAGGCCCCTCCTGTGGCAGACTCTCCTTGACCCTGCTATCTGAAATGGCAACTGTGGTGGGCACACACTCACTCATGGCCATCATCCTCCCTTCCTCACTACACGTGCTTTTTTTAAAATCCTCACCTAAGGATGTGTTTATTGATTTTAAAGAGAGGTGAAGTGAGAGAGAAAGAGCCAGAAAGAGAAAAACATCAATGTCACAGAGAAACATTGATCAGTACACACTCTGACTGGAAGTCAAACCCCAAACCTAGGTATGTACCCTGACTGACAATCGAACCCGTGACCTCTTGATGTATGGGACAAGGCTTCCACCAACTGAGCCACACTGGCCAGGGTTGCACTTGGCTTTTTTTGTATCACTTATATCACTTGACATATTATGAATTTATTTGCTGATTATTGTTATTGTTTTTTAATTTAAATTTTATTTTTCAATTACAGTTTACATTCAATATTATTTTGTATTAGTTACAGGTGTATGCTGATTGTTGTTTATCTTCTATCCTAGTTCATTAGAATATAAGCTTCATGATATGGAAAACAATATAGAGGATCCTCAAAAAATTAACAAAAGAACCACCATATGATCCAGCAATTCCACTTCTGGGTATTTATCCAAAGAAATCCAAAACACTAATTCAAAAAAGACATATGTATCTCTATGTTCATGGCAGCACTAGTTATAATGGGCAAGATATAGAAGCAACCTAAGTGTCCAGCAACAGACAACTGGATAAAGAAAATGTGGTACATTTATACAATGGAATATTATCCAACCATAAAAGAGAATGAAATCTTACCATTTGCAACAACATGGATGGACCTAGAGAGTATTATGTTAAGTGAAATATGTCAGAGAAAGATAAAGTCATAATATTTCACTTATATGTGATATCTAAAAAATAAAATAAAACACAAAACAAATTGATGGTTACCAAATTCAAGGGGGGTTGGGGGGTAAAAAAAGGGGACTGGGTGAAAAAGGAGAAGGGATTAAGAGGTACAAATTGCCAGTTATAAAAACAGTCATGGGGCCCAGCCGGGCGTGGCTCAGCAGTTGAGCATCGACCTAGGATCCAGGCGATCGGGGTTCGATTCCCAGTCAGGGCACATGCCCGGGTTGTGGGCTGGATCAATGGCTCTCTCATCATTGATGTTTCTCTCTCTCTCTCTCCCTCTCCTTTCCTCTCTCTGAAATCAATAAAGATATATTTAAAAAAAAAAAAAAAAAAAAACAGTCATGGGGTTGTAAAGTACCACATAGGGAATATAGTCAATACAATAATATTGTAATAACTATGTATGGTGTCAGGTGGGTACTAGACCTATCCGGGGGATCACTTTGTAAGTTATATAAATGTGTAACAACTATGTTGTATACTGGAAACTAATATAATGTTGTATGCCAATTGCAATTGAGAAATTTAAAATGTGTGTGTATGTGTATATGCTCCATGAAGGCAGAGACTGTATCCACAGCATCCAGAATAGGGACTGCCATATAGTAAGCTTTCAACAAATAATTATTGAATGAATGAATAAATGAATGAATGAATGAATGAATGAATGAATGAATGAATGAATGAATGAATTATACAGATGAGGTAACAGAGAGTCAGAGTGTTTAAGTAATTTTCCCAAGTTCTTACAGTGGGTAAGTGGAAGAGTTGGTATTCTAACCTATGTCTAACTCCACCTCTCAGAAATCATGACACATAGGGGAACTTGGATAAATCAAGCCCTGACCCGTTAAACACAAATGCTTGGAGATATCAAGTAGCACACCGAAGGCCCAAAAATAGTTACGGTAACTTCCTGAGGACTTCCCCAGAGACACTCTACCTTAATGGACTGATAATGAGAGTGTTTCTCACCCACCACATCATAAAGTATGTCCTCATATGGTCCTCAGAAATGCCTGGAATTAAACAAAGCGGGCACAGCCCCTGCCCTTTGGAAGCTCAGCAATCTAGAACAAACCCAGGGCTGGTCTCATGAGCTGGCAACCACACAGTCTGATTTTAGAGACTGGGAAAACTTAGTCCAAAAATACCTACCCCTCCCAAATGCCACAGTGCCTGGAATTCCACCATTAGAGAGATATTTCTGGGAGTGTAAGGACTATCTCTGATTCTGAGTCACTTTGTTTTAGGTATACATTTTTTTTAAGACAGCACATAGTTGTGTGTAGGGTTTATTTTACCCATTCTATGACTTAATTCTTTTAATAAATGAGTTGATCTTATTTACATTTATTATAATACATTTGACATAATGCTGCTATCATATATTTTTTCACTTTTAATGCTTCATTTATACTTCCTTTTACCCCATAATCTGAATTTTAGTCCTAATAGTGATTACCTTTTTATTTTAAATAAGATGCTTAAATTTGTTTCTTAATTAGCTTCAGATATCACATAGTATGCATTATCTTCCAACTAAGATGAAAAAATTAATAATATTATAATTCCTCCCAGTTCCTTTCCATTTATTCCTACTCCCCAAAACTTAAACTTTTGGTTATTATTTTATTGGGTCTTTTCTTCCTTATGGTTATATTAGTATCTTTACTGATATTACTATTTTTTTTACATTTGGTAGATGCTAGGTTGTTGGGTCTTTTTTCTTTCATGGACTTCTTTAAATGCATAAATATTTGGAAGAGGTCACAGTTATTAGACAAGAGTATCTTTGGATGTTTTAAATGTTTAAATTACTTTCATTCATTCAGTAGGGGTTCCTAGGCTGCAGGACCATGGTGAGGAAGGGGCTAGGAAGCACAAAAAGGGAAATTGAATGGAGAGCAGGAAAATAAACAGAAAGCAAATCTTACCTACCTCTCTTTTGCCTTTTGTGGAATGTGGAAAGAAGGGGAAAATATAATGTAAATGACATAAACATTCCCAGAGATCATCAAGATGCCTGATGCTCCTTTGGTATAAAAGAGGGCAGATATAAGACAAGTGTGCACTATGGAAGGTTGGCGAATTGCGGGTGGGTGGGGGGAGGGGAAGTGCTGAACTTCCCAGGGAGTTCCGCAAACCTGCTCCTTGACATCTCAGGCTACAAACCCCATCCATCCCACGTCACGTCCTGTCCACACGCAATCTCTCTGGCCTTGCCTCTCTCTCATTGTAGAACAGGGCCCTGCACACAAAAACAACTACCTCCTGCTCAGTCCAGGCTTGATTCTTTCTGAAGCTGGTCTGGGTTTCTTTATCTCAACCCCTGTGAGAACACAGGAAACCCTGCTTCCCAATCCTGAAATATCTGCCTCAGGAAGGAAGGTATATCATCTTTCCAGAGCCTCTGTTTTGCTTGTGCACCAGTCCGATAGCCTGCTTTGTGAATGCTCTGCAAAGCAAACCAATTCAGACTTTCCTTGGAAATGGCATGTTTAAAAGATAATGTCCAGATCCACCAAAACAATAGGGGAAAAGTTAGGTCATAAAACCAGGTGTGAACTTTGTACAAACTGGACTAAACACAGTACTGGAAAGGCATTTTCTTATTGTTTTATTTAGTTTGGTTTGTTGATTTGGGGGGGGGGGCTTATTAAGAACTTTTCAAAAGGAAAATTGTTCATTTTCTTCAACGTTCTTGCTATACTTAGGGAATAATTTGTTAATTCACCTTTTACCGGGTCCAAATGAAATTCATATTTTATTTATAGAAAACACACAAACCTTCAACTAGTTCAATGATATTTTATAAATCGATTGTTATAAATAAATAGGCTATGTCAAGGTATCTTAAGAGATGAATATGATTGAATTAGAGAACTATCATGCTCACTACTAAAAGAGTCCAATGAAAAGTGTTTACCTGAGCCTGGCCGGGCGTGGCTCAGCGGTTGCCCGTCGACCTAGGATCCAGGAGATTGATGTTTGATTCCCGGTCAGGGCACATGCCCTGGTTGTGCGCTAGGCAGCCGATCAATGACTCTTTCATCATTGATGTTTCTATCTCTCCCTCACCCTCTTCTTTCCTCTCTCTGAAATGAATAAAGATATGTTTAAAAAAAAAAAAAAGTGTTTACCCGAGACCAAGAGTAGGATGGACCTCTGGGCTTGCTTCCGGCCGCAGAATTCTGCTTCTATCAGTAGGAATGGTACTTGCACTTCACAGCATTTTGTGGGCTGTCACTCATGGCGTCTAAGCTGGACTGTGATATGAATCATGCTCACACAAGGCACAGGTGGCCTTTATTTCAGAGCTGATGACAAATGCACTTTCTGTGAAAAATTATCAGTTGAGGTTTGGAAATTTTTTTTTTTTTTAAAACTATGTCTTGGACCTAGCCAGTTTGGCTCAGTGGTTAGAGTGTTGGCCCGTGGGCTGAAGGCTCTCCAGTTTGATTCCCCGTCAAGGGCACATACCTCGGTTTCAGGCTCTATCCCCAGCCCCTGGTCCCAGCATGTGCGGGAGGCAATCGATGTATCACTCTCACAACAGTGTTTCTCTCCTCCTCTCTTTCTCTCCTTTCCACTCTCTGAAAAGCAATGGAAAAAAATATACTAGGATGAGGATTAAAAACAAAACAAAACTATGTCTCAAAGTCACTAAATTCCAAGGCACATTCTCTTTCCATCTATTCCTAAGCACCCATCACCATAGACCTGAGGTGTTATTTGTATACCAAGTACTGCAGTGCAACTAAAAATAAAAAAATAAAAAAAAGGATAAACACTCTTTGCTCTAACCTCTAAAGGCACCTATTAGGCAATGTTTTTAGTTCCTAAACGCTGTTCCTATGCACAGGGTCCATGTTTTCCAGACACTTGCCATCCCTGTCCCCTCCCCAAGTTCTGCTACCCCAGCTGCCTGGCCTGCTCCCTCCTTTGCCCACCCAAGTGGCCCTGCTTCGAGTGTCTTCCAGCTCACACCGCGCCTCTTCAAGGCTCCCTGAGGATGCCCCATTGAAAAGTGGGAACAAAAAGCGCCTTTTGCAGTGCTTCCCGGTGCAGTGAGAGCAAGGCAGCTTTGAGGAGCCTGCCAAGGAGGGCAAAGGCCTTGCTTTGAAAATGCTTCTCCAGTTAGCTGACTCGTGGGACTTGGCAAGCGCAGGGAACAGCACTGCGGGGAAGAAAGCCCCTGAAGGGGCCTCCTTGGTGGGCACCCCTGCTCTTTTCATCAGGCCCCATGTGCCGCCTATGAGGAGCTGGCAGCAGAGCCCAGTGAATGAAGATTGTTTGTGAGGGCCCCTCCCCTGACTGCAGCCCGTAGGTCTGTACACAAGGCTTCCGCCTTCTAAGTAATGGCTGAGAAAAGGACAGCAGGTTTGTGCCTTGTCACCCAGAAAGCCCAATTATTCTGCTCTTCTGTCCTTCTGGTCTCTCCCTTTGGGCCCACCTGGCCCAAAGTTCTGTGTCTGTAGGACACTCAGGAGTGGCCAGGTAAGGACCCAGATCAGCCGGAGTTGAATATGTAAGAAAAGGAAGTAGTAAAAATCCACCCACCACAGGAGACTATTTTCCTTTGCTCTGGGCAGCAATAAGGCTCCATAATTCGGGACCAAAAGGACCTGTATGGCAGCCCAGGTCATGTTTGGTTCTGGGGGGAGTGTAAGTCCTTTGTTGTCATTCAGGTTTTCCCTCTGTAAGAGAGGCTTAGGAGAGATGCGCCCCTGTGCATTGCTCAATAAAGCCCTCTTGTTTAATCAATTGACGTACTGCACATCCAAGTCCTAAAAACTTCACCCACTGACCACCAGTGCTGGATGAATAACGAGGGAGAGAGCTCACAGGCAGCCACCTCACCCATCTGTTTATTTTTCCTGCCTGAGTCTAAAAAGGTTTCAAGGTCCTACACTCAGAGTGGCCACGCCTCTTCCTGTGGCAGCCAGTAAGGGTGCAGAGGACAGTGTTATTCAAGGTCATTTGAAGGAGGCAAGGACCTACCTACCACAAAGGGCAGTTGTGAGAATGTGGACGCCCAGAATCCAGGATCAAGGCCAAGACTCCCACACAGGTGGCAGCCCAGGGCAACCCCTTGCTGACGATTTAGGAGCAAAAAGATAGCGTGGTCACTTACAGAAGGCAGCAGACTTTCTGCAAGTTAGAAAAAGGCATACCCTCGGAGTGGAAGAATTATAAACATCCTGTCTGGGCCACGTTAGGAAAGAAGTGCCTATGTCGTCAATTCAGTGTGGGATCCGGCACCTTTTTCTCCCAGGCTGGGGGTGCACTGAGAGTAGCCCCGCCCTGAGGTCAGCCCCAACTCCCCCGCCTCTCTGGGCACCCTCCCACACCCTGCTGGGGCCCTGCTTTTAACAGCTCTGTTGAGGAACTGGAGGCTTATCACAGGTGCAGGAAGGAATGCCGAAGCATCTTCTTTAGAAGTAAACAATGTTGCCTAATTTAGCTCTAATTTTTTTTTTCTGAATGGCTTTGAAGTGGTAGTTTCTAGGGAAACCCCAATACCGTTTAAGGGAAGATCAAGACCTCCAGCATGTTGAGGCCAAGTTACTAATGCCATTGGCAGGCCCAGATGCAGGTAGTAACTGTGCAGCCAATACGCAGGGCCACAGGTGAGCTGGCACAGTCCTCACCTCATGGGAGCTTACAACCCATGCCTTGGACAGACTAACAAACAGTAATACATGGCAGAGGGAAATAAAGAGGGATGGAGAAAATGTGGACAGGCACAGAGGACGGAGCAATTCATTTATTTTAGGAGAACCAAAGAAGGCTTCACAGAGGAGAGAGCTTGTGAGGACAGGTTAGGATTTCCATGACCAGAGGAGCCAGGATGAAGGAAAAGCATAAGCCAAACTAGGAGTCAGGAGAGCCTGTGATGTGGCCAGAGCACAAGGCAGAAGGACTGGGTGAGCCGGAGGCCAGGTGGGCCAACTCTGGGAGACCATGAAAACAGAGAGGACACAACATGGCTGAGATGGGGGGAGGGCCCTATAATCTGACTGTGTCTCAGGATAACTCTGACAACATTGGGAGGCCAGACTGTAGAGGCTAACAATAGTGAAACCATGTAGAAGACTTGCAGTGGCCCAGGAAGGATGCTGAGGCATGACGCCAGGCCAGTGGGATGGAAAGGAGGAAGCAGGGATGGGGACAGGAAGAAGGTGACTTTGAGGTCTCCAGGTTGGATAGGTCAGGGGTGGGGGTGGATAGCAAGGTCAGGTACCTGAAACAGCGAACTCAGGAGGGAGAGCAGGTTTGGAAGGACGATGCTGAATTCATTTAGGAGAACCCAGTTTGAAAGACTAACAATTCAGTCTTATAGAAATGCCTAGCAATTAACTAATCAATGAGCTAGTTTCAGAATTGAAAGGCAAAGAGATTGCTAGTGAACTAGGGAAGAGCATAAGGGTCCCTGCCTTCTGCCTTGTTCGGGTGGCTGTGGTACTGACTAGGTCAGAGCAGCCAGTGGTATTCAGATTTCAGGATGCATCAGGACCTCCTGGGAGCCTGACAGCAACGCAGACGCCTGGACCTCAGTCCCAGTGATTGTTCAGTGGTTGGAGTCAGTGCCTACAGAAGGGACGCCGGCCCAGTTACTCAGTTAAAAAATTAAAAGTCGAGGGGATTCCTTTAAACTTTTAACTTTTTTCTCATTAATTAACTAGAATGTCTTCATCTATTTACCTTTTAGCTAAATAATCTCTTTAACTGATTAACTGGAGTTAATTCCCATTGGCCACCAGAAAGGTCAGTGAGATTAGCTGCAGGAGAAACCATCTAAGAGCCAAAGGCTATTTTGTCAGAGGCTAGAGGAGCCAGAGTAACAGACAAAGATGGTTAGGAGGGTGTGGCTGAGAAGAAAGGCGTGGCTGAGCATTGTTGGCAAAAATGGCTTAGCAGTCATAGGTGGTCACCAGAAAATGTTGTAAGTAGCCAAAATGGAAACAGAAGAGCCCTAGATTCTGTCCTCTTCAGGAAAGGAGCACATGGCAGGAAGCTTCGGGGATCCCGGAGCACAGGCTTCCTGCCTGCCCCCCTGGGTCCACCCTCAGATACAAGCCAGAGGCACACGTGTACTCCTGTCTCAGGCTGTCTCAGCCAGGGCTGCTGAAGGCTTTGCTGCTATTAACCTTTGAACTCATGACCTGCATGACCTGTATTTCAAAGTTGACTAAGACTTGCTAAAGTATCACATGAAGAAAAGACAACCAAGACCTGACTGGAAAACACAAGAGAACAAATGCAAAGTCAACCTTGAAATCCAACCTGTCATCAAAAAGTAATATCCCAACCCAAACAAGCTTGGAATTGAAGGCCAGGTCCAACCAAACCTCAAATATTGGCATTTAATATAAAGTGTAATTTAGACACAAAAGACAAAAGAAAAATGCATGCATCTTAAAAGCTGATTAGCAAATAGCCAGAAAAGAAAAAAAAAAATTAATGATATATTTTCCTTTTACCCCAGACCTAGACAAAGCCTGGTTCTAACATCCCTGCCTGCTCAGGTTGGGGGACCCACCATCTCAGGTTGCCTGGACTCTCCTGGTTTTAGCAGAGCAAATCCCATGTCCTGGGAACCTCCTGGGTACAGGTTGTGGAAGGAGTAGGGACTGCAATGCCAGGCTGTTGGGGCTGTGAAACTGGGTTTGGGAGTGAGACAGATACAGTCTGTAGACTCCTGGACTACCACTTACTAGATGTGGGTCCTAGGGCAGATCACATAACTTCTCTGAGCTTCAGTTCCCTCAGTCTAAAAATGGGGCTTAAAAGCCTCTTCAGAGAATTTAGAAGGATAACATAAAGGAATATGAAGCACACAGTAAGTAAGTCGTGCATAGTGAGCTCTCAGTAGTGTGAGATGGGGAATGTCTATCGGTAACCATAGACAGCACAGCTGGGCAGGTTTACTCGGAGACAGTGGCCTCACTGTGAGACATGCAAACTGCTGCTACTTCCCCTTGCGAATGTGCAGTCCCTGTGACACATGGCCCCAGCCCAGGGTCCCAACATGAGACTGGAGATCACTTAGGGACTTGTAGGAGGGATAACTCTGGGAGTGCTTGAGAGCCACTCAGCAGGCACACAGAAGTCATGTAAGAAAGCCACATTCCCGGGCCACCATGGTTCCTGTGTGCTGAACGTCGAAGCAGGAGGCAGGGGACAGCCCAGGGAAACAAGCTGCAGGAGTTTCTAAGTGCTCAATGGTGATGATGATCCTCCCCATGGGAATGCTCTGCAGCCTAGTTAGTGACAGCAGTGGCACAGTTGCTCGCAACTATCCTTCTGAGAGCCCTCTCTGAGCTCTGGGTTTTCCATGGGAATGACTGGGTCTCTTCATGCATGAGTGACAAGAGGGCATGCTAGTCTCAGTGTGGTGGTGCACGTGCCTCCTTGGAGAGGTTCAAAGAAGAAAACAGCATGTGTTTTCAAAGATTTGTGAGTGTCCTTGAACTGCTCTGCTGGTTTTTTCAGCAGTTGTGTGGCATTTACAGGCAAATGACAGAGAGGAAGGAAGCACAGAGACTCATGTAGACGCAAGTGTGTTGTTCCCTGAACAAGTATTAATTAAGCCTCTACTATGTAGCAGTTGTTCAGTTAAACTCTGTGCTTTGCAATTCACAGCAAAAATGCCACTCAGGAGACCCCACTACCTCCTCCCCACACCTCCCCCAGCTCTGCCACGGAAGGTGCGTGCGGAAGCTCTTGTACTAAGGACGGTTATTGCAAGGTGTGGTCCCCTACATACTGCCCTCTCTATATTTTGACAGCATGACTTCCTGTGATATTACTGAGTATCTCCTGTCATCTCAGTAACAAAGGCTGATACCTGGGGTTTTTTTTCCTCCTGTCGGCAATATACTTGACATTTAATGCATCATCAAAAAGTTTCTGAGGTTTTGGGGCTAAACTCTGAAAGTATTACTTCCTGTCCCGGAGACAGCTCAGGTACCCTGAGCAGCCCACAGCCTCTGAAGTAGGGCTGCTGCTCTGTTCTCAGCTTCACCAAATGGTTCCAAGGATTTCAAAGCTGGCCCCAAACCCTCTGCACCCTCAGTGAACCTTCTCAAGGGCTGAGAAGTATGTTCCAGCCCCAAAACCAAGAGTCACTGGTTTCCATCCCAATCCCTGTCCCTTAGTTCTAGGGTCCTTGAGCAAGCCACTTAACCTCTCTGATACTTAGACTGGTAGGATTTCAGAGTTGTACAAAATGATCTCCAGCAAATAGTCTAGCATCCAATACTCTGGTGTCCAAGTATAGATTTGGACTGCCCTCAGGCTAATAGGGTGACCTACCATGAAACCACACATTTTCCCTAGATGTGGGAAGATTATTAGCTTCATTTCCCCAAAAATCCTCCCAATGGCCTAGCACCATGGGAATTTGCCGGACCTGTTCTGTGAAAGCTGGGATTTGCAGCTGGCAAGGCAGAAAAGCGTTCATCATTTATGTAGCTCTTTATTCCTCTTGCAGGAGTTGTGGTGCACACACTCAGTCAGACCCAAAGCTATGCTCAGGGATGCAGGAGGAAGACAGCAAAGCCCTTATCCTCTGTCTGGAGTGTAAACCAACAACTGCCCGTAGGGCCGCTGGGGAAAGGCTGAGTGGGCACAGGAAGGAGCCCGAATTATCCTGAGTGATTGGAGGGGGGGGCAGGGAGGAAAGGCTTCTCAGAGGAACTAACACTTGAGCTGACTCAAGACTTTCGTAGCGCTGAACAGCTACACATTCCAGTCAAAACAGCAGAAGTACCCAGGCTGCAGCCCCAAGACAGGGAGGGCATCACAGGCAACACCACACATCCACTGGGATGGCCCCGGTGTCGTGGGCAGTGCTGGAAACCTGGCTGAGGCTTCCCCATCTGCTGAGGAGGGTGGCTGTTATTCATTTTAGGTTTCAATCCGGGGAGCTCAGCACAGGCTGTAAAGCCAGAGGGTCAGGGGCACTGGTTTGGGAGGTCAATCGTACCTCACATTGAATCTCTGCTCTTACTAATGGTGTAAACTCTGGTGAGATACTTAATCTTTCTTAGCCTCCATTCTCTCATGTGTAAAATGGCATAATGATATCCACCTCAGAGGACTGTTACGAGGGTTATGTAAAATAATAAATATCAAATGTGTTGAGCACAGTGCCTGCCATTCAATTACAGCAGCTGATGAAACAGGTGAGGTCTCAAGGTGTGTTTTTAGAATTGTTATCTAGCACTGTTTGGAAGATGAATTGGAAGGGAGTAAGACAGGTGTCTGGGATGAAGCCGAATGCACGTGCGCACACACTCACCACTTCATGGTGGGGTAGACCACATCCTACAGAAAAGAAGTGATTTAATTAGAAGGTGAAAGAGGGGAGGAATTGAAAAAGGCTTCCCAGGGAAGATGATGTAGGAAATGGGTCTTGTTAGGAGGAGAAATGAGGAGGAACAGAAGCATGAAATCCAAGATGTACAGGAACAATGAGAGGAATCCAGAGCCAGCAGGTCCATGGGGAAGGGGCAGGGAGGAAGACTGTCATGGGACTGACCTCAGGACACCTAAGTGACCACTGTGTGTGCGGGGCCAAGGCTGTCACAGTGAGTGGGGCCAGATCCTGTGTCAGGCCCTGAAGGCCAGGCTAACAAATGTGGAATTTATTCAGTAGCTAGCAAAGAGCCTATTCCTTTATTAGAGTTATCTATTTCCTGTCCACTGATGCACAAAAAAATTTCCAGAAAGGAGGGAGACTGCAGTAGAAGTGTTCCCACCACCCCCTGGCTCTCCTGAGTTCAGGGGAAAGTAACCGAATCTCTTCAAGCTCCATTATAACCAAGGCAAAGTGTCCTGTCTCCCGTGTCCACTGAAGTTAATAAGAATAGCTGACTCAGCTCTGTCTGAAGTGTTTTGACTATCTTAATTCATTTGAACCTCATAATAGGATCAATATTATTATTCTCCCACTTTATGGATAAGGAAGTGAGACACGAAGCCATTAAGTAACTTACCTAAGGTCACTCAACTAGCCATGGACAAACGGGCCGTCCAGCACAGCAAGCTGCAAGAAAAAGTTGTTCTGATAACACCCGAGAGTGTCCTGGCCCACAAGTGGCCAGCATGCCCCAAGGAGGAGTCAAGCTGCCACATGAGGGCTCTTGGGTACAGGGTGGGTCAGAGGAAAGGTACCTCTCTCCTCCAGTTGTGCACCAAAGCACCTGAGGTTTGGCTCACCTCCCTGCACCTCCCTTCACAGAGTAAAGTCCAGCCCTTGTGGGGCTGAATGTCAGGCCTCTCCCAGGGAGAGGGCCCAGCAGCCTAGAAAGGGCGACGTTGCCCCCACTCCACACATTGCTTCTAGAGAGGTGAGAGAAGATGGCTGTCCTAGAATGCCTGATCCCAAACTGGGAGCCAGCCTCCTCTCCTCCCACAATCAACCCCCAAGAAAGGGACCCTCAGGTACCACTTCAGGGACTGATGCTGGGGTGAACAAAACGAGCTTCTTCCAGAGCTGCTTCTTCCTCTGCCCATGGACACATGTCTTCATTGCTGTCTTCCATTCTTAGCCCTATGACTGCTCTTCCTTCAAGTATCAGTCCTACCTGGACCATGCCAACCCAGAAGTTATGTGCAGACATGAAGAAGGTCATTCAACAGAGTTTCTCAAGGTTATTGGATAAATTTGCAGGTGAGAAGGGTTTCTGCTCAAATCCAGGGGAGACTTTAGTGGGAAAGTGAGGGGCCTGAAGTAAAAAGACCAAATTCCAACTCAGCCTGGAAGTGGGGAAAGGAAAACAGGATTAAACAGTGTTTCGGGGACAACCATTAACAGTCTGAGCCAAACACTTCAAGTCTCTTAACTGGGCATCACCTCCATTTTACAGATGACGAAAAGACATAACAGTCATTTCCTGGGAAGTGGAATGGCCATATGTGAACCAGGAGCCATCTGAGTTCAGAGCAGTTTTTCACCTGCCATCCTGCCATGTGGAAGGGACTTTCCCAACATTTAATCATTTCTGCCCAAGAGTAAAGGAGGCGGCTACATCAGCTCTTCTGCTTCCTGACCCAGACAGATGAGAAACAACCTAGACAGTGTGTGCCAGGGACAGGAGTGCTTAGAAGTGGCCCTCATCCCCACGCCTTCTCTCCCCTCGTCCCCACACTTTCTCTCCCCTCATCCCCACACCTTCTCTCCCCTCGTCCCCACACCCTCTCTCCCCTCATCCCCACACCTTCTCTCCCCTCGTCCCCACACCCTCCCTCCCCTCATCCCCACACCTTCTCTCCCCTCATCCCCACACCTTCTCTCCCCTCGTCCCCACACCCTCTCTCCCCTCATCCCCACACCTTCTCTCCCCACGTCCCCACACCTTCTCTCCCCTCGTCCCCACACCCTCTCTCCCCTCATCCCCACACCTTCTCTCCCCTCGTCCCCACACCCTCCCTCCCCTCATCCCCACACCTTCTCTCCCCTCATCCCCACACCTTCTCTCCCCTCGTCCCCACACCCTCTCTCCCCTCATCCCCACACCTTCTCTCCCCACGTCCCCACACCTTCTCTCCCCTCGTCCCCACACCTTCTCTCCCCTCATCCCCACACCTTCTCTCCCTCACTTACTCTACCACCCTCACAGGGCATTTGACCAGGAGTGACCCTCCTCCCAACCCTGCCTACCTCAAAAGGGCAAAGGACCAAAACAACAAGCATCCTTGCTCCAGTGTGAACCGAGAGAGGAGAGAGGACCTTTGTGTCCAACCACCGAGCCTCTGACAAATCCAATTTCTTTTGACGATGGTAGACAGAAGTCACACTGCACATGTAGCTCTCAGGGTGTTGGTTGTGACAGCAAGGTAAGACAGATAAACAAGACCCCAGGAGGAAGCCAGACATGCCACCTTGAAAACCTGACTCTAAGAGACCAACTTCCCAGAGGTCCCCTGGGGAGTCATTACATTTCTGTGTCTTCATTTCCTCCAAAGTAGAAAAGGGGTAATAATCCTGACTTTCAGCTCACCAGAGTGCTGAAAGCAGGAATAACTAATTAATGCTACTGAAGCACTTTGAAAGTAAAAAGCACTTTGCAGTAATTAACGCAGTTTCTGCTTTCATCTCCTGAAGGTTCATAAATGGAAGCAAGGTCCCAGATAGCTCCGGATGGCAAGAAGCAAGCCCAGGTAGCAGCTTTCCTGACAAGCTCTGTTAGGGCATTGGAGTTGCCTTAGGACTCCCAGCCACTGGAGACCAGTCCAAGCAGACAATTCCAGATCCATCTGCACCCACTTAGCTTTCTAGAGACCAAGGCATTTGTCAGTTACAGCAAACAACACGCAAATGTGAGACTCCGAGTAGGGAGCACAGGGCAAGAAGTATTGGAAAGTCTCTGGGGCTGCTGCTGACTTGCCTTGAAAAACTAAAATGAACTTTTTTCTTCAAAGGCTTTGCTTTTATTCATCATCATCATTATAAAAGCAGTCAAGTCCTCAAGGTCTGCAGCTACAGTGAGAGCCATACAGAATGCGCTTTCTGCAAAACACACACACAATAATGTTTTCACACTCTTCTTGTGAGCAACGGGCAACAGGGAAGTCTGGGTTTGGAATCCAACGTTCCCCTCCATCGGGCAAATTTTGCCAAGAAGGATGTTTGCCTCCCAAAAAAGGCACCTCCTTTGTGAGGTTGTTCTATCTGGTGAGTGGCCTCACAGAAGGTAGAAGTGTCTTTGGTTCTGCAGAGTACTGGACCCTAGAGGACTGTGTCCCTGTCGCTGCACTCCAGAATGTAACAGAGATTTCATCGATGCACCATAGACCCGGTTAAAGTTGCATGTGTTCACCTGGCTTAGTGCAATATTTCAGGTCTGTGTGTAAAGGGCTTCTATGGGCTGGGCTGAGAATCACCATGCATTATAGTGTTTCTTAGGAAAATAGGTTCTGATTTCCAAGTGGCTGCCCTGGGATCTGGAATGCAAACCATTTGTGAGAAGGAAACTGCCATAAAATATTATACTCTTTTTTCCCATTATTTCAGAGGTGAGGAATGCGGTTATCTTGAATTTCCTCTAGATAGACAGTGTTCCTTTTGCCCTCCTTGCCTTCTTCCTCTTTTCCTTCCTCCACGACACATTATTAGCTGATAAACCATCAGTGTGCCTTACAGATGTCCCAGAAGGAAGTTAGGGGTAAGCTTTGCCAGAAAGAGGGAGCTGGCTGGGGGTAGATAACAGGCTGGCACCGTGGTCCTGACTGGGGCACAGTGTGGATACTCAGAGGCAGGAAAGAACAGAAGCCACACTGGGCCTCAGAGCAACCTGCCGTAAGCTTCCCAAATCAGAAGCGAAAGTAGGAAATGCAAGGAGAGAGAGAAGACTCAGAGGCAAAGGAACTTCCAGAGCCCTTTCTGATCAAGAAAGTGAGAGGCAGCGGCTGGGAAGCCAGACTGTTGCAAAGACAGAAGGCTGAAAGGGACAATAATTTTAGTCCAACAGTGAACGAGGTAAGTGGACAGTCAGACTACCTTGATAGTGAGTTTGAGATTGGCTGGAGTGAGAGAAGAGTATACCAAAGCATAAGTAATTTGTTTGATGATAAAGATAAAAAGGCCACCCTCCCTTCTACAGGGGAGAATGAATTCCTTCTCTAAGAGCCACATGATGCACCTCAAGAGCCCCTCCCAGGTGCCAGTCCTGAGGAAGGGCTCCCAGGTGGTAGTTTTGGGAGTCAGGCAGGCCTCTCAAGTCTGGGTTCCCCAGCCACATCCCAAAGTTCCCTGCAGAAGCCCCTCATGGAGTCTTCTCTCCAAGCCAGAATAGAGAAAGATAGCAGAAACACCCGCCTTCCACCCTGTTTAGTTGTGTGCAGGGTGAGATGGGAAAGCCCTCCACAATCTCAACAGTAAAAGTGATTTGCAGCGATGACAACAGGTGGCCTCTCCTGGGCACAACATCTTAAAGATCAGCTTCCTGGGGAAGCCTTCAAATTTTCTTCTTTTAAAGACTATTTTATAATTAAAACAGCAAAAAGCATTAAGAGGCTTTGATTTGGTCATTATTACAATTTTGTGAAGAATGGGCTTCCTGGGCATGTCTTGATATTTTTAATTATTCTGGAACAAAGAGTTCCACATTTTCATTTTGGAGCCCACAAACTATGTAGCCAGTCCTGGTCTGGTGAGGTAAGAAAAACACAGGTATTAATTGGTACAACTTCAGAATAGCCACAAAGATGTAGAGTACAGCACAGGAAATATAGTCAATGATATCGTAATAACTATGTACGGGGCAAGGTGAACACTAGAAATATAGGAGGGACCACTCTGTAAAGCACATGATTGTCTAACCACTATACTGCACATTGGAAACTAATATAGGATAATATTAAATATTTAAGAAAGAAAAACACCCCCTTTTTGCAGATGAGGAGACTGAGGGTTAGGCAGGTTAAATATCTTCTCTAAGGTCACCCTGATATCAAGCTCTTAACTCCAGCCTCCATGTCTCCCACATCCCAAACCTGTGTTTGCTCTGATTTATCAATGCAAAGTTCACATTGTTGAGTTCCCACCCATCTCTTGATGACAACTTTCCATAACTGCTCCCTTTCACCTTCTATGACAATCCCCTCGCCCCAGTTTACACCACATGAGACCACCATCCCCTGCCATAGCTGATGTCCAAGCTGGACCAGGCATGGCCCTGACATTCTCTCCCAGGAACCTGGAATTGGCACCTAAATGGAGAGCAGATGGAGGCCAAAAGAGGAAGCCAGAGCAATAGTTGGAACAGAGGAATGGTGGGTCCATACATGGGAAGATTATATGAAACAATTTGCATCTCCCACTCCTCCCTCTCTACACCTCAAATGTGTGACTCCCAGAGAGACAGTCTAGAGGAAGGGCTCAGGTGCTACCATATGTTCTGGCCAAAATAATTCAGAAACCTTAGGGAAAATTACATTATATGACCTTACCTATGATTGAAAACCTTCCAGACCTGCTGGTCATGGGAGTTACATGAAGATAGCAGTAGGGTTGACAGCATTCTTATTCATAATGATACTGTCACTTAACATATATAAATGTATATAGCACTTATTATGTGCCAGATACTCTTCTGAGCTATTTACACATATAACTCAATCCTAACAACCCTATGAACAGATATTATTATTATCATCCCCATTTTACAGGCAAAGAAACTGAGACACTGAGAAGTTACAAAACTTGCCAAGGTCAAGATACACATGTGTTACAGCCAGGGTTTGAACCAGACAGTCTGTCTGCAGAGTTGTGGTTCTTAACTCTCAGAAGCATTATTCTGGCCAGTTTGAAATAAGCAAAACACCATGCAATTTCCAATTCTAAGTTTCATTTTACCTTTTCAAAATGCAGTCTGTCAGAAGTCTTGACTATTTGGAACCAATATGGTCTTTCATCTGTCAAAATGGGTGTTAAAGGACTATACACAAAAGGGTCAATACTCAGTCCCTCAGATTCCTACTCAACACCTGTTTACACAGACACACACATACAGACACATATACACACAGACACATACACACCACTTCCCAACAGGTTTTATTAACCACTCTCCAAGCAACAATAAATTAGAAGGAAATAAGTCTTCCACAAGCCAGCATGCTAGCAGTATCAGGAAAACATTACTATGAGCCTGACAGTAAGAGACAGAAAAACCCTAAAAGCAATTGTAAACCTTACAGCATGGCAGCTCAGCTTCATGTAATAGCATTGAACAGCCTAAACTCTTTCACCCTCCATCCCAACTCCTTATACAAATACCCTTTTCTCAGTGTTGAAGACATTTCCAGCAAGGTTGTCTATGATTTGCAGACAAAGGCATACTGCTTTCAGGAACAATTGATATTATTTTGCTAAGTTCAGTGTTTAAGAAGGCAGAGAGGAGTGTATGTTTTTAAAAGACTTACATCTAAAATAGTTACAATTATTTTAGAGTTTAAGTAGGTAGATCAGGGATCAGGGATTAGATATCTTTACTTCTTGATTGGCTGGTTGATAGGTTGGTTAGTTTGGGGAGCTGCTTGTTGTTTTGGGTCTACACTATATGGCAACATTTTTTAAAATTTCACTGTCCTTAAAAGGGTTATGTGCTCTCTAGTTCACCACAGTCCCCACCACTCCTTTTTTCAATTGAATTTTTATTTGAAGATAATTATAGGTTCACATGCAGTTGTAAGAAATAATACAGAGAAATCCCATGTTCCTTTTCCCCAGTTTCTCCCAATGATAACATCTTGCAAAACTTTAGGACCACATTACAACCAGGATATTGACATTGATAGAGTCAAGATACTGACAGTTCAATCACCACAAGGATCCCTCACCAGCGTCACACCCATTCCATCCCTGACCCTTTGGTAAACTCTCATCTATTCTCCATTTCTATAATTTTGCATTTTAAAAATGTGATATAAATGGAATCATACACTGGATAGCCTTGTAGATTATATTTTTTACTCATCAGAATTCCCTGGAGAGTCACCCAAGTTGTCAAGTAGATCAATACTTAGGGTTTTTTTATTGCTGAGTAGTGGCCCATAGTATGGATGAACCACAGTCATATATCCACTGTTCTTCTCTCCTTTATACATAGACTGCTTTCCTCAATTACATGAACTACCTCACCCATGGGCATTTGAACTTGTGACTTTTGGGGTAGTCTTACCTGGGATCTGGAAAACTCAGATATCCAGGATGAGTAACTTCCTCCCAGCTCTGTCTATGGATTATACTTGTCCACAATTTTAATCCAGGGAGGAAAAATTTCCCAACACATAGCTGTGTGCCATCCTTACTACCAGCTGGTGTGTACTCAGGAAATGCAACATTGGAACCAATTTAACCAGGACAGTAGACGTGAACCAAAAGAATCATCCTGTAAAACATTCGAAGACAAATACAGAATTCTTTAGGGATCATCCTGGTTTGTTTTTGCCTTCTGCTAGCTCCTTTTCTGAGCATAGATAAGAAGGGTTAAATCCATTCAGCACTCTCAAGTTTCTTATCTCATACCCACCCACATCTCACTGAGCCCCTTTAGACTTAAGAATGTTCCTGTACTAAGTGCTTTACTCTTTCTTAGTTAATTTTCCCTTTTTCTTTTGGCTAACTTCTGTGACATATCACCTTCATTTAAAAATATCTCACTCTTACATGGTATAAATTCTACTAGCCCTAAGACACTCAACAACTTGAAGTGTTTCATATAATATATTTCATTCAATAAATACATTTTGAGTACCTAAACAATTCCTTGACTACATTTAATGATTATATACACTCTTTTCTCATAAAATAAATTCTTTAAGCCACTAGCAGAGCTGTAATTAGGGCCCTTTAGAAAATGGCCATCATGTTGGGTCTTCCCCGCATTCATTGCAGATGCTTTAAAATGTTCTTAATTAAATTGACTTGCTAGGATATCTTTCAGGAGTAAGATGTGTGTAGCTTGATCAGTGTGCTCACCTAGGTCTTGGCAGCAATAACCTTCTCTTTCCAGCATAATATATTTTCCTTTTATTCTTTTTTTTTTTTTTTTTTTTTTTTTTACTATTTCATTTATTGATTTCAGATAGAAAAAGGGAGAGGAGAGAGAGAGAGAGATAGAAACATCAATGATGAGAGTCATTGATCAGCTGCCTCCTGCGCTCCCCCTTCTAGGGATGGAGCCCCTAACCTGGGGCATGTGTCCTGACCCGGAATCGAATCTCAGTCTCCTGGATCCTATGTCTATGCTCAACCGCTGAGCCACATTGGCCGGGCTCCTTTTATTCTTTACACTCCTTTCCCAACTTCTGAAGCCTGGATTACTACCAATACCACTCTGAATGACACTACCATCAATGCTGCTCACTTGCCATTCCTTGGCATTCACTGAGGACCCTTCTGCAGGCCAAGCCCTGGGAATTCAGAAAGAACAGTCATTTGACTTGTCCCCACCACATTAGGCTGGTATGACTGCTAAGTGAATAAGAGCACAAGGTAAGTGATTCCTGCTTTATAGGTAAGGCCCCTGACTTTCTCAAAATCACAGAGTTGATAAGTAACAGAGCAGGGATGCAACTCAGGCCTGTCTGACATCAAAGCCCCTTCTCTGGGGACTTGGCAGACCATTTTCCAGGCAACACCTTCATCCACCTCACTGAGAAGATAAATTCTTACCACTGATCTTCCTAATAAAGAAGAGTCCAGTTTGGCTCCATCCTCTCACAGCATCCACTTAGTTTCACTTCTTTAGTGCTGCAGGTCAGGTTCCCAGGAAACAGGCTTCTGATGGAGACTTGGGTCCAGAAAGGTTCTTAAGAAGTGCTCTGTGAATCAAGACCTGGGGGCTGGGGGGAGGGGATTGAATGAAGGGAGACATTGAACTTCAACACTCTAAGAACCCAAGCCTCAGCTTACCCAGGGGAAGGTCAGAAGTGCCCCAAATCAAGGTGGCTGTTGCTGTACATCCCACGATAATCAGTCACTGGGTACACAGTGCCCCAGAAAATGGGCAGGACCATGGCCCCCGCAAATCTCAGAGAGGGCCTCTATGGACAGCCTTCAGCTGCTACCACTGCTATGTGGGTGGGCACCCCACATCCCTTACCCTTGATGTGCTCTCTCTTCTCCTTTCCAAATCTTTCACATCTCTTAGATTTCTGGACTTGGTCTGAGGAGAAAACCAAGCCAAATTTGTACGTCTTTCCAACAGTCTTTTTTCAAAGAACCCAGTATTGTTTTTTAATTTATTCTTTTCTCTTCCCCAATAAAGGTAACAAGCTTTCTCTCCAGTGCCTCAGCTCACCTGAGGAAAAAACTCAAGGGAATGTCTCCCTATTTCCTCAGTGCCCCAGCCTCTGGAAGGGTGGCTGGTCTTGGATGGTGAGTTCTGCTGCTAGAGCTCTGGGGTTAGCCTCTCCTAGCTTGCTCAGTCCTTTCCTTGAAACTTTTATTTTCCCTTCCAGCCCTCCTCTGCATCCCCAGCACCTCGCCTCACCCCTGCCCTCACTGCTCCTCACCTGGACTCTGGCCAAGTCTCCTATCTGCTCCCACTTTGCCCTCTCAGATCCACCCAAAGAAAGTCTTACTTTCTTAACCCTCACATTCAAGACCCACTTGATCTGACTGACCTCTCCCCATCGACCACTAAACACACACACACACACACACACACACACACACACACACACACACAGGCAATACTAAACTATCCACAGATTTTCCTCATCCACAACATTTTTCCTACCTCCATGCCTTTTGATACACTGTTCCTTCTTTCTGGAATCCTTCCTACACCAGCTTAACTCCTTCAAGACCCAATTAAGGTGTGTGTTTTTCCCTCTAGGAAGCCTTCCCCACCACCAAGTAACCTGGGCCCCAGGGCCTCAACCCTGGCTCCACAGCACTCAGGTCTGCCTCACCATATCCCACATATTCAGAAGTTACCTGCCATCCCTGGCCTGCGAGATGCACAACAGGACAGGATCTTTCCTTCTCTGTGTCCCTTGTGCCTGTCACAGAGTAGGAACTCAAGATAAGCCTACTCAACAGAACAGACTAAACCCCTCCTCAGTGTCTACACCAGATATTTCTTTTATGTCCTACAACTCTCCACTTCCTTGCTCCTCAGATTACTGGCTTGTCACAATGCACTCATTTTCTCCATTTTTGCCAGGTGGTTATCAAGCCTAGGTATGCTCCACATTGAGCAAACTGGTGTTAGGGAAAATCTGTATTGTAAAAGAAAATTTGGAGTATTTATTTCTCTTTATAAAAGACTAGTAGCCTAGCCGTCTTTTACTAGGAAGCTCCAGATATCTGCACAAAGAATAGATGCATTATCTTCAAACTGTGAATAGTGATTATCTGGGGATTCTTTTACTTTTTTCTTTGTATTTTTATATATTATTTGAATATTATATAATGATCATGCTTTATTACTTAAAATCAGAAAGAAAACACAAATTCATGTTCATTGTGGGGAAAACAAGGAAAAAAATTATTTGTTTCTTCTTTAAAGAGATAAAAAGTAGAGTTATTCAAAAAATAACACTCAAGTCCCTTAAATTAATCTCTAGGCTCACTAGCAAGAATAAATTGTACATCTGCAAGGCTTTATGCCCAAGTGTATTTTAAATTATTCAATTTGAAAATTATTTTTTTCTCTGTAATTTCTGGTGTTTGCTGTCAGGGCACTATTATGATGTTAAAGATGCAGACCATGTACCATGGAGCAAGTTCACTGTCAAGGAGCCACAAATCCCAGTCCACAAAGTAAACTAACTCTTGGCAAGTCAATTGGGTTTTCTGAGCCCCCATTGCTTCAAGTGTCAAATGGGATGATCTCTGCACAGGATTCCAAGTAAAACAAGAAAATGAGACAGTACATGTACAGTTGTTTTAGGAAATAAAAGACCGAAGATGACATGATAATAAGTGATAGAAGGGCTATTATTATTAATAATAATATTCTTGGAGCAGCCACTGTCCCTGTCCCTTGGAGTCCCTGTCCTGCTCTTCTTGAGCGCCAGCCACCTCTGTAAGGGTTCCCCTCCCCCTTCAAGGCTTTCCTCCAAGGCTGTTTTCTGTCCTCATCACACTAGACAGGCTCCTAGATACTCATGCTTTTTGCCCTGCTCTTCCTCAGGTATTACCCGCAGGACAGCACTGGATGTTTACACTGAGGGGCCATTATCATTAGCTGAGAGGGCGCCCTTCACCAAACATACTCATATTCTCTTTTGTCCTTTTGCATATTCCTTTTTTAGGGAACAGGGTCTCAAACATGATTTAATTAAGCATTTGGTTGCCCAAGCTGGAGAATCTTTTCTTAACAAGTTTTAGGGCAGAGCCATGAACTCAGCTGGTTTACATCATCCAATAGAGAAACTAAACCACTTCTGCGTACGTTAAACCCCATCACTTCCTTACCAGGTGGGAAGCCAGTCGTCTGACCTCCGTGAGTTTTCTGCATGATGTATCGTCAAGTATCTTGGATTTAATCTCACAGCCTGTGAGTGAAGGTGACCAAACCAAAACTAGAGTCTCCACAGCATAACTGCTTGGCCCACAGGACAGTATTTTCTTTTTCTGTCTTTTCTTTTTTCTTTTCTTTTCTTTTCAATAACTAAAAAGAAAGGGGAAAAACAAAAATGAAAGTGCTGTTAATGACAAAGGGAATACAAGACCTGGCATCAAATACCCCATTAAAAGAAGACTGGATTCCCAATTTTGCTTTTAAAAAAATCTGAACTATAGCCTCTAAAACAATGACATCTTTGGGGAAAAACACCTGGTTTATTTATGTGGTTTGATCTATATCTAGTGAGGGTAGAAGTAAAGAACAGTCATGTTTCACTAGTATCACAAAATCAGTAGAGCAGAGCAATTAAGAGCTTAGACTGAAGCACCTGAAACGCTTGGGTCCTGCTCTCCACCGCCACCACCAGAATGGCTATATACACAACATGTGAACACAGACTAGTTACTTAACCTCTCATTGTCTAATCTCCTCATTTATGAAATGGAGCTGAGGATACCTGACTCATAGAGTGGTGAAGCTTAAATAAGTTAAAGACTGCAGAGTGCAAAGCAGAGAGCCTAGTGCCTCGTGAGCGCTCACAGCATCAGCTTGCTTTATCATCTACATCACTGTCATCAGCAACCACAGGAGCAACCACAGACTTCCAATCACTTGCTACATTCAAAGAACTATCCAAGGCATGGAAGGAGATGTTTCTAGGATCTCTTTAGGAAGCATATCTGAGAGACTTAAGAGGTTAGTTGTCAAATATAACAATGAATTTAAACCTGTTCGAGAAGCAACTATCATTATCATCACTTTCCTGAGCTACAAAGCAAATTGTATCACATAAGTGTTAACTTTTAACCACACAAATAATTCAAACTAACTAGTTTAAAAAGCAGGTAAGAGCAAAGTAGAGCACACTTGCCTGGGTATTTGTAGCTTGGTGCTCTTAAGCTTAAATCAGGCTTTTCTCAGGAGTTGGCCCACAATCCCATTGAACTATAGTAGTCCTACTGCTGCTACTTTAATTTCACAGTTCACAGGGCAACCCTGTCACTAAATGGTAGTCCTTGTCACCTTCAATCTAACTTTTTATGGAACTTTTATTCACTTTTCCAGTCTTTTATTTTAAGACATTCTCCCTTTTTCCCCAAACATGGAGTCATGTCAGCCAGTCTTGCTGAGCATCATACAGAACAGCCTGTGCCTCATGATGCAAGAACGTACTGGCCTATTGCTTCAAGCCATTAAACTTTAAAGCACAGAATAGCATTCATGTTTCTACCTTTGGAAGAAGATAAAGCACTGACTTCATGGTCATTTGTTTCAGAATTTACTCACATTATAGTCCTGAAAACATTCCACTGTTTTGGCCCCACTGGCTCTCTTGAGGGAGGAGTATACGCTTTTACAGCAGAACCACTGTGTAAATTCTCGGGGTTAACCGAAGTACACTCTGGCTTTGGCAAAATTCCCAACAGCTGGTGCTGTGGTCCCAGATTAAGGGCTGTACTGTATCAGCCATCTTCACTATCCAGGCAGCAATGGACCAATTTGGAAGGA
Organism: Miniopterus natalensis; assembly: GCF_054644295.1. Lineage (NCBI taxonomy): Eukaryota > Metazoa > Chordata > Mammalia > Chiroptera > Miniopteridae > Miniopterus > Miniopterus natalensis. The sequence continues at coordinate 79,229,650 of NC_142082.1, read as the reverse complement.
GCCACTGGAGGGCTTTGTACTTAAGAGAGTTACAAGATTAGTAACAGAGCATCGTGACCTTTACTGAATGCTGGAAGTATTTCTACTCATCCAGAGACCCATGAGGCAGCCAACCGGGATGTGCTGAAAAGCAGAGTGAAGGGAAAATAGACTTGTCAAGAAACAGACCATCTTGAGGCCCCAAATTAACTTATTCCAAACATCCATCTTTGTTCCCAGTCTGAAATTCATTCACATAATTCAGCCAATACCAGCTTCCAAAGAATTAACAAGTAGCTGCTAGTCCCTGCTAAGTCATACTTTGTCATAATATAATTCTGTAAGTCCCCTATTAAATTAGCAAAACCCAAAGGGGAGGCACCCTATCTTTTGTATTTTTACATTCCAATTCTTAGCACAACTGGCTGGCACAGAGCCAGCTCACCATAGATATTTGTGGAATGAGTTGAATAAAGGTAAGCATCATACTCCAGAATCTAGTTTTCTGAGAAATCCCCAAGCTTTTGAGGAATGTTGCAGTGACCTTACAGCTCCAGTGACACCATAACTAGAGAATGAATATTCAGTTCCACAGAAACACACACCCTCTGTCACCCCGCTCCCAGGCCCCATTGTTTCCCTAAACCAGAAGTCAAGTACTAGGGCACAGGTTTTCTGGCATGCACCTCCCTGGAATTCCCAGCATATGTTGACTCTATGAGTAACAGTCAGACATTGGTTGCCACTATCTGTAATCAGATAATATCCTTTTCCTCCCACTAGCCAATTGGATTTTGAACCTGAAATACCCTTAGAAGGATATTTTTATTTCAGTTTGTAGTCTGGCTGCAACCTCAGCCAGCCAGGCAGGCAGGATGCAAGGGTCACCACATTCCTCCTGGCTCTGGGAGGCAAAGTGCAGGCCTCTCACCATCATGGCCTTGCCAGCCCACATCCACCCATCACAACAACACTCATCTCTCTAAAGGCGTCATTCACCAGCAGGCTTCCTCTTAACTCCATTATTCTGAGGTACTTGGCTCTCCCCAGTTCCTGTGAGGTAGCCTAAGTGGGAGGCTATTTTCTTCTACATGTCACAAAATTGTGCTTTATTTTCAATTGTCTGGCATCTCTAATATAATAGCTATATGTCTTGGTTTGCCACTCTGTCTCCAGGGTACTTTAAAATTATTTTTTCTGAATGTGCTTTCCAAATATCGGTCTCCAATTTGGGGCAGCAGGTATAGATTTCTTGCCCCAAATATCCCACTGGTTAACACTACTGAAAAGCAAGTGACCCCCTTGCTCACCTTGGATGCCTCACTCTTGGAGTGAGCAAGGCTGGATCCTCGGGAGCAGGAACCCAGAGCAGAGGCCCATGTTACTGGGGTCTAGGGGTGATATCAGATCACTCCTCTTCATTAATTAGATTGTCAAGAATCCAAGAGTTTATCCATCACTTCTTTTCAAAGATTTTTATCTTCTTAATGTATTATTGCTTTTGTTACTATTTGAAATTGTTACAATTCACTTGTTAATATTAGAATATTTCTATGGGTTTCCTATGGAAATGTATGAAAAATAATTTTATGTGGTGCATTTTATAATTGTATATGCTGCATTATCAAGTCTTTACTGGATAGGAGAAAAACTTCCACAGTGGTACCTTGGTTTTTGAATGTCTCCATTGGCTAACATTTTGGTTTACGAACGCCATAAACCCAGAAGTAAATGCTTCAATTTTCAAACATGCCTTGGAAGTCAAACATGCCACGTGGCTTCCACTGAGGGCAAGATCCTGAGGCCTAGCTGTTGGCTGTCGAGTCCTCGGTTTTTGAACATTTCAGAACTCGAATGGTCTTCAGGAATGGATTACATTAAAAAACCAAGGTACCACTGTATTTTGACAAGGTATTGATGAGAATTAAATCCTCAGCTTAAAATTTTGCATAGCTGATCGTTGGAATAATTTATCACAATATAGCTACTAGCTCCTTCCATTTCATACCTTGACTATCCTCTATTACTCACATATTTCTAGTGCCAGGTGTCGTAGATCCTGTTCACATTAATTACCAGCTCAGTCACTGGGAATGTTTCTGGAAACCAGTCCTAAATAGGAGTAGCTAGAAATATTTAACTGTACACAAAAACAACTGGGAAGCTCATAAATATATCCCACTAACGCAAACTAAATGCTTGCATAACTCCACTTCCCTTAGCCTAGTCCCAAAAGTGCCTGCAGCCACTAATTCAAGGTAAAATGTGATGGAGAGGAAGTCACACTGGAAGGAGGCAGTTGTCTTAAACCAACTAAAGTTAATATAGTCAAGGTATACAAATTTTACAAAACATACGACAATGTGAATGAACACTTTCCTAGGGTAGTACACAACTATAAAGGGTTTTGATGCCAAGGCTTGATTATCTTTATGCAGATCCACTCAGGCACCATCCAATCAGAACAGATGCTGATTATGACCAGCTCTATCATCTGTCACACGCTGGCTGAATGAACCTCCATGAATGCTGACTACTAATGTTCATAGTATCTATAGAGGATAAATGCCCATAAAAACCAGATTCTCATTCCAACATGCTAAGAGTTCTGTTTTCCCATCTCCCCTTTTTTGGTTGTTATACAGTTCATTCTTGCCTTCCTTTAAACTCTCATTTTCTAGGCTCTTAATCTCTTTGACTTTTTTATGATATTGCAGCTTGGTCTAAGTATAGTAGACATTTTAAAATTGGTGTTGTACTAAGAGGTTTATAGAGGCAGGATCACAGAACAACATATCTCCAAAGGAGGATATTTAATTAAAAGGCAAAGAGTAGCTTGAGTTAAAAGGCAAAAGATCTACATCAGACAAAGGAAGGAATTAAGCTGTAAATTGATAACCCAACCAATCAAGTTATGGAAAGTCCTACCAATATATTGCCCACCCTGAGACTGGGTCAACAGGCAGACATAAGTGTCTGCTTACTACTTTCTCCTCTACTAGAATGTAAGAAAGCAGGAACTGCACCCTTCCTCTCATGTGTTCCACATGGTAGAGTACAATATAAATAAACTTTATTACGAGGTGAACAGATGGCTGATCAAGCATGGGAAACAGTCCTTTTTTGTTGGTGGCTAGTAGTCACTGGAAACCTTGGCAAGTGTGATTCTGGCAAAGGTAAGGCAGAGGAAATCAGATCAGAGAAATTCTGGAAGAGTGTTGTTTATTACAGAAACTCATTGTGGACACATGCTGCAGGATGTAGGGAGTGAGGGTGAGGGGAAGTACAACTCTAAACAGGGTCAAACAGCTGGGTTTTATTTTATAAAAGAGAGTATCCAAAAAGAGGGGCTAGGACCCAAAGTAGAGTAGGGACCTGGGGGCCAGGAGGCAGGCTAAGAAGGTGTCAAGACGAGGGTGACAAAAAGCCTTCATGAAGCCAAGGACTTAATGGGTTTGTATGATGTGGGTCCTGGGTCCTCTCACATGAGCCCCTTGGCCCCTTGTAAGAAAATGCTCACCTCATGGATTACAACACCAGCACAGTGAATGAGTTTCCTGGTGAAAAGGAGTGGCATCACAAGAGAGACTTCAACCTTCCCCTAGAAGGGGAAATTGAGGTCCTCAGAGGCATGAGGTGACAGGAGAGAAAGCAACACATAGCACTTACAAATGCTAACAATAGAACTGGAATGTGTGAAAAGGTGCTGGTGGGCAACGAAAAGCATTCTGGCTTAGCCAAATTCATTGACTGAATTTTTTTTTAGTCTTTCCTCCAATCACAAATAATTCATTAATTTCTTCAGTATTCTCCAAGGTTGCCATCCTCCCATTTCCTCTGAAGTTTCCTAAACTCAACCAAATTGTTGAATGGGTTAAGACCATGCTGAGAAGCAGTGAAGGAAGAGTACAGCCTAATTTACTACATTTTAAACCTGTACTTACACCTGATCTTTTCCTGCCCTTCTACTCCAAAGTTCACAATAGTCCTTCCTTAGATGGATGCATATTTTACCTAAGTGAATTACTCTGTGGTTATAAACTTTTAACTTCATCTTAATTAACAGTGTTTCCTTCCCCAATGGACTAGATCTATGTCCAATTTTAATATAACTCTCCAAGTGCCAATTTTCCCACCTCACAGTGTGACACACAGATTGAATGTCCACACTAAACATTTATTCAGGTGCAGGAACCACAAAGAAGGATGCTTACTTCTATCCATCCTCTTAAATTAGCTTTTTCCACTTTTTCCTTTATGCCTATTTGATTATTTGACCTCAACACAAAGTAAACACAAATCTAAAAAGAGTAAGAAAGAGATGTTAGTGCTGAAAGCAAAAGATAGTGCCCTTTCTATTTCATTGGCTGACAATAAAGCCTGAAACTCCATCATTATGTTGTCTGGCAACCTAGGAAATATTGCTCTAATTAAACAAAAACTATCTGGAGTAAATTCACAATGAACAGCTGAAAAGCATCATATCATTCTGCATTCCATCATTAAAACATTAACGGCAGACACCTTGAGACAGTCTACCCCAAGAAAACAAAAACAAGTATACTGACATCACCAAGAAGTAGCCTAGGGACTAGAAAATACACTGGAACAGGATAAGAAATCCTGGGCAACTCTCATAACTTTGTCGGGGACTCAATTTTTTTCATCTGCAAAAAGGACAAGTGGAATTAATGAACTCTGGCACTTCATGATTCAAAAGAAACAGTGAAAATGGAGAGTTTAGTGACTTTTTGAATGGCAGCATGTATTATACTTGTGTAGGCTATGAACAATGATACACAGGCCTAGAGGGTGAAAGTCACCCATCTTATTTTAAAGGAAATATACACTGGGTATTGGTTGATTTCCTGTAGGCTACTGATGCTCCTGTTATTACAAGAAACTCCCTTAATTTAGAAAAGCAGATGTTCAGTATTATGAAAACTGCTCATCTCATTAAGACAAAAATACCTCCTGGAAATTTCTTCATGACTATTACAGTGAGCAACCCCTGAGTCAAAGAGCCCTGGCAAAATCAATGCACCTTGTTTGTGGAAATCACAAATGAATAGATTATAAAGCTATCCAAAAAGAGAAGCTGCCATTGAAAATGGAAAACTGCATCAACAAAGCTTGGAAGAGTATAGTACAGAAGTTAAAAATCAAAGACACTGGGTTCAGATCCTAGCTCTACCACTTACTAGTTGGGCTGTTATTTAAACTCCTTTATCTTAGTTTATCCATCCATATGTGGGTATAAAAGTAATACATTCCTCTTATGGTTATTGTGGGAACAAAATGAATTAGTAATTTCCTTAGAATAGTGGCTGACATATAGTTAGCTGCCTTTGTTATTTCTGGCATGAGCCAATAATCATTCATGGCAGTGCTGGAGTCAGATGGGCCTGGATTCAGAAGCCAGCACCACTGGTTATTACCAATGGCTGTTGGACAAGGTTCTTAACCTCTAAACATTTCTTCATCTATAAAATGGGAAGTCATAATCGACCTCAAAGAGTTTTTGTGAGGATTAAATGTGATAAAGCTTGTGACAAGCATAGCACAATGTAGGTACCATGATTCATTACTGTCCAGGATTCATCAAGAAGTTTCTCTGCAATTTCTTTAGTTTCTTGTTGTTTTTTCCATGCCATAAAATATAGCAATGTGCCAAATGTTTCAATGAGAAAAAAATAGTTTTTCAACAAATGGTGCTGGGAAAATTGCATATCCACAGGCAAAAAGGATGAAGTTAGGCCCCTTTTTCACATCAGATACAGGAATTAACTCAAAATGTATCAAAGACTTAAATGTATTAGGCAATGTTTTCTTAGCTATGAAACCAAAAGCACAAGCAACAACAATAAAAAAATAGACAAACTGGACATCAAAATCAACCACTTTTGCACTTAAACTTATTCAAGAAGGTAAAAAAACAACCCGTGGAATGAGAGAAAACAATTACAAATTATATACCCGATAAGGGACTTGTATCTATAATATATATGGAACTTTTATAATCCTATAATAAAAAGATAAATAACCCAATTAATAAATGAAGAAAGGATCTGACAGTTATGCAAAGGAATAGACATTTATGCAAAGAAGACATACGAATGGTCAATGAGTGCATGAAAAGATTCTCAACATCACTAGCCATCAGGGAAATGCAAATCAAAACCATGATGAAATGGCATTTCACATGCACTAAGATGAATATGACCCAAAAAGGCAATATTAACATTCACTAACAAGTGTTGGCAAGGATGCAGAGAAACAGGAACCCTCATTTACACTGCTGGTGGGAATGTAACATGCGGCAGCCACTTTGGAAAATAGTTTGGCAGTTCCTCAGAGGGTTAAACATAGAGTTACTATATGATCCAGCAATTCTACACCTCAGTATCTACCCAAGAGAAATAAAAGCATGCTCACACAAAAACTTGTTCACTAATGGTCAGAGCAGCATTATTCATAATAGTCAAAAAGTAGAAATTAATGTCCATCAACTGATGAATGGATTAACAGAATGTGCTATATCCATTAAAATGGAATAGTATTTTATAATTTAAAAAATTAAGTGCTGATAAATGCCACAGCATGGAAGAAACTTCAAAACAGCCAATCACAAAAGACCACATGTTTTATACATGGATTCCATATAGAAGAAAAGTCCAGAATAGCCATAGGTCCATTAGTGATAGATTGTTGTTTCCTAGAGGTGGGGCTGTGGAGGAGAGTGGTTAGGGAGAAATGCAAGGTGAATGCTAATGGGTACAAGGTTTCCTTTTTGGATGATAAAATGCTCTAAAATTGATTTTGTTGGTGGGTACACTGCTAAATATACTAAAAATCATTGAATTGTACATTTTAAATGCTGAATTGTATGGTGTGTGAGTTGTATCTTAATAAAACTGTTACAAAAATAACAATGGAAATTTCAGAAGCCTCCTCATCTTAGAAGACCAATTCTGTAGAAATTCACATGGATCCCAGACTCATTTTCCAGCAAAAGCTCTCGAGGTTGGCAATGGAACTGCCTGGATAACTGCAGAGATAGAGAGAGCCTGGAAGAGACTCCTGAACCAATTGCTGAATGCATGTGAATTCCCTGTACCCCTTCCCTTTTTAGTTGCACAGTCAAAGGTTCTTTGGAGATACAAGTAAACACAGAACCAGCCCTCTTCCCCCAATAAAATAGAACTGTGTCATACTGCAAAAAAGGAGTTCATTTTCCTTGCTCAAGCCCAATCACATGAATCTGGTCTACCTATAAGAACCTTCAAAAGAGGAGCCACAGGTAGACTGTGTTTTGGAGGATAGTGTCCCAAGAAGTTGAAACTAAGGAAACTAGAGAATGGCCAACAGTATGCAAATTGTGAGAAGTCTAGTGTGGTATTTGAAGCTTTATCTCAAAAAGGAGTCTTGAAGCTTTGAGTTTTTTAAATGAAAAACATTGTTTTATTGTGTTCATACAGTATTATTGCAAATTCTTCTATGAACTTAGTAGTACAAATTGTTGGCATGTTAGGTTGTGAGGGAAGAGCACAAAAGTTATATTGGAGCAGAAAAATAGAGACTCAGACAGAAATAGAAAAAAATTTAAATCCTTTTTTCCACCCTTTTTATTTCTCCTTTATTTAGTCTTGTTTCTTCTCCATTTTTCCTTTGCTCCTCTTTCCCTTTTCTTACCTCCTATCACCTTGCTCTCTCTTGTCTGGTTACCAGATTTTTCAGTAAGCAGCTGGTAAGCATGTGAGAACATGTACTTCACACTGTCTTTATGTGCTGGTACCTACCACGGCACCTCACAAGAAACAGGAGCTCAAAAATAATTCTTGTTGTTTGAATTAAATGCTACTGTGCATGATTTATTAGTCACACAAGTTAAGTCTGATTTCTGTGGGTCAGTGGCATTTCCTTTGTTTCTGAAACAGAAGAGATGTGTCTTAGACCTAGGCTCAGATGTCTTGCTGGTTATTTTCCAGGTCATTATTCTTCATATGCATATTCCTATTCCTTCTCAGGAATCTCCTGTGAAAACACATCAAGGCACTTCCCATCCTTGGCACCAAAATGTGAATGAATGAGCCTGCAGATGATTTCCGGCTTTACGCTGTCCCATTCTACACAGAATGGAACAGAAATGAGCTATCCTCGCCCAGATTGAAGATCTGTGAGCAAAATAAATGTTGTTGTTTTTAAGCCAGCAAGTTTCCTTTATGAAGCCTCCTGGTACAGAATGTGTTACTATGGTGCCTGACCCTCCATCACCATTAAGCAGAAGTTGCTCTTCAGGGCAGAGCTGTAACAGAGAGAAGGTTAAGCCAGCTTCTAGGAAATGCTTTCCACATTAGCACCCAAGGGACTAGACATCTTCCTCCCTAGATGTCTCCAGCCAGAAGTATCTTCTGCCCATAAATGGAAATGTCCAAATAACACTCCTGTTCTTTTCCTTTCCTTTGAAAGGCAAAACCATCCACCATGGATAAATTATAGAAATAGACTGTTGAATTAAACATATATAGAAAGAGAAAGAGTACATATAGTACAATACTATTTTTATAAAGCTCAAAATCAACAAGACAAAATAATATTTTACAGATACAAAGAGGTACGATAAAATAATGAGAAAAGGCAAGAAAGTAGTCAACAAAATTAAGGATGGAACAGGGGAATGAGATCAGGCACACAGGTGTGATTGAGTGATAACTGATAGGTTCAAGGATGATTATTTGACTATTATGCTTCATAACTTACATATATATTACCTGTATTCCTTTGTGTGTGTAAAATACTGCATAACAAAAAAACATGATTTTAAAAATGAATGTTAGAGTAATGCTTCCAACCTAAAAACACAAACACAGAAAACCACACATATGGCATCATCCAATTAGTTGCCCAGTCCAGCCCTTGGTATATATTCTGTCTCATGCTTCTTTATCCACTTTCTTGCCACATTCACATAGACCCTGTCTAGTTCCCAGTCCTGATCCCCTCTCCCAAAGACCCTTTCTGTGACTTCCAAACTCCTTATGCATTATTTCCTACCACCATACCCACTATTGTCCAGTGAGCCATTTTAAAGATAATAGTAATAATAGGAGATTAAAGATGGTGGCAGAATGAGTGGAAGCTACACTGACACTCTCCCATTACAAACTGGAATTACAACTAAAATATAGAAAAACCATCTTGAATAATCAACTGTAACTGAAGATGAGCTGGAGAGCACCCTCATAACAAAAGAGGAAAAGTGGAGACCTCATAGAGACTGGTAGGAAGTGTAGAGGTGCAGGAGGACTGGCTGGGCTCCCACAGGCAGCAGCTGAATGTCCAGAGGGATATCTTAGCTGTGGGAGGTTCCCACTGAGAACTGTGGGGCCTAAACCCCAAGCTGGACTTCCAAGCCCAGAGCACCAGAACTGAGAAAGATGCCCACATCACAACTGGCTGTGAAAAGCAGCAGGGTTTCTGTCTGCCAGGGAGAGACAGCAGGAAATGCAAGCACCCTGTTAAAGAGCCAACACACAAAGTTTTATGTGCATCCACTCACCTTAGGCTCCAGCAGAGGGAGGACAGAGTGAACTAGAGCTGTGTGAGGAGAATCTAGGGTTGTGGGGTCTGGAGATTGAGATCAGAAGACACCCATCTGGATTCCTATGTCGAGTCATTCCCTTATACTGCAGAGGACATCTTTCTCAGGCAGACAATTTGCTGCTTTTGCCTAAGGGGGCAGCAATTCCCCCACCCAGCTGAAAAACCTCTTGCCTAACCCAGAGGTATTTCTATAGCCTGAGGCTTATTGAGAGAATCAGATTAATTATCCTGCAGCCAGAGGCAGAACTTGGAGTGCTTTGAGTCTTTGCCTCATCTGCATCTGGACCTGGGCCTTGGAAAAGCAGACTTTTGTGTGCATCTTGGTCCTGTCCAACTGCACTGAGCCCCAGCAGAGGAGGCCTCAAGCCAGGGTTGTTGATCGCTCCAAACAGGGTACTCAAGGCCAGTCACAAACAGTGTCTGACATCAGCCTGCACCACAGACCCTCCAAAAAGACTGAGAGTCCTAGCAGATCTACCTAATACATAGAAACAAACCCATACAGGCAGCCAAAATGGGGACACAAAAAAACAAACCACAAATGAAAGAACAAGAAAAACCACCAGAAAAAGAGCTCAATGCAATGGAGATAAGCAATCTATCAGATATAGAGTTCAGAATACTGATTGTAAGGATGCTCAATGGCATGAAAAAAGATATGGAAATTAAGAAAGACATAGCAGAAATAAAGAATACATTGAAAGGAATAAACAGCAGATTAGAGGAAGTTGAGGATTGGATCAGTGAATTAGAAGACAGGGTAGAAAAAAATCACTCAATCAGAGATCCAAAAACAAAAAAAACAATTAAAAAACAGGAGGACAGTCTAAGGGAGCTGTGGGACATAAAACATAACAATATTCACATCATAGAAGTACCAGGAGAGGTCGAAAGTAAGCAAAGTTTAGAGAATCTGTTTGAAGAAATAATGGCAGAAAACTTCCCTAACCTGGTCAAGGAAAAAGCCACACAAGTTTAGGAAGCACAGAGTCTCAAGCAAGAAGAATCCAAAGAGGCCCAAGCCCAGACACATCATAATTAAAATGCCAAAAATTCAAGACAAAGAGAGAATCTTTTTTTTTTTAACTATATCTTTATTGATTTCAGAGAGAGGAAAGGAGAGGGACAGAGAGAGAGAGAAACATCAATGATGAGAGAGTCATTGATCAAACCCACAACCGGGCATGTGCCCTGACCAGGAATAGAACCCCGACCACCTGGATCCTAGGTCGACGCTCAACCGCTGAGCCACGCCCGGCTAGGCCAAAGAGAGAATCTTAAAGGCAGCAAGAGGAAAGGAATCTGTTACCTACAAAGGAGTCCCCATAAGGCTGTCAGCTGACTTCTCATCAGAAATTCTACAGGCCAGAAGGGAATGGCATGAAGTATTCAAGGTAATGCAAAACAAAGATCTGAAACCAAGACTACTCTATTCAGCAAGACTATCATTCAAGATAGATGATGAAATAAAGAGCTTCCCAGGCAAAAAAAAAAAAAGCTAAGGGACTTTATCACCACCAAACCAGCATTGCAGGAAATGTTAAAGGAATTGCTATAATTAGAAGTAGAAATAGAGAGAGAGAGAAACATAGACATAAAGAATTAAAATGGTAATAGATAAGTATCTATGAATAATAACCTTAAATGTAAATGGATTAAATGCTCCTATAAAAAGATATAGGGTGGCCCGAATGGATAAGAAAACATGACCTAATATATGCTGTCTACAAAAGATCCACCTCAGAACAAAAGACTCACATAGGATGAGAGGGAAGGGATGGAAAAAAATTTTCCATGCAAATAGAAATGAAAAAAAAAGCTGGAGTAGCAATAGTTGTATCAGTCAAAATAGGCTTCAAAATGAAGAACATAATGAGACAAAGAAGGTCATTCATTACTTAATACTAAAGGGATCATCCAAAAAGAGGATATAACCCTGATAAACACGTATGTACCCAATACAGGAGCATCTAAATTTATTTAAAAACTTCTGTAGGACTTTAAGGGAGAGATTGACAGCAATACAGTCATACTAGGGCACTTTAACACACCATTGACTTCACTGGATAGGTCTTCCAGACAAAAATATCAACAAGGAAACAGTGACCCTAAATGACACACTATATCAGGTGAATTTAAACGATACTTACAGAACATTCCACCCCAAAGCTGCAGAATATACATTCTTCTCAAGTACACACAGGACATTCTCAAAGATAGACACACACGTTAGGACACAAAACAAGTCTCTGCACATTCAAGAAGATTGAAATCATATCAAGTATCTTCTTGGACCACAATGGCATGAAATTAGAAATCAACTAAATAAAAACACTGAAAAACATTCAAACACATGGAGCTAAATAAAATGTTTTTAAACAATGAATGGGTTACTCAAGAGATAAAGAAAGAAATCAAAACTTCCTGAAAACAAATGAAAATGAACACACAGTAATTCCAAATCCATGGGACTCAATGAAAGCCGCCCTGAGAGGGAAGTTCATAGCACTACAGGCCTACCTCAAAACACAAGAAAAACTTCTAATAGATTCTCTAATCCCACAACTTAAAAACTTAGAAAGAGAAAAACAAGAAAAGCCCAGAGTAAGTAGAAGAAAGGAAATAATAAAGATCAGAACACAAATAAATGACATAGAAACTAAAGAAACAATACAAAAGATCACTGAAACCAAGAGCTGGTTCTTTGAAAAGATAAACAAGATTGATGAACCTTTAGCCAAACTCATCAAGAAACAAACAGAGAGGATCTAAAAAACAAAATCAGAAATGAAAGAGGTGAAATGTCAACTTACCCAACAGAAATACAAAGGATTATAAGAAAACACTATGAACAACTATATGCCAACGAGCTAGACAACCTGCATGACATGGAAAAATTCCTAGAAAAAAACAACCTTTCAAAACTCAATCAGGAAGAGTCAGAAAACCTGAATAGACCTGTAACTGCTGAAGATTTTGAAGCAGTAATCAAAGGCCTCCCAGCACACAAAAGCCCTGGTCCAGATGGCTTCACAGGGGAGTTTTACCAAACATTCAAAGAAGAATTAACACCTACCCTCCACAAACTATTAAAAAAAAAAAAAAGAACAAGAAGGAACACTTCCAAGCTCTTTTTAAAAGGCCAGCATTATCTTAATTCCAAAACCAGATAATGACACTACAAAGAAAGACAATTACAGGCCAACATCCCTGATGAACATAGATGCTAAAATCCTCAACAAAATATTAGCAAATCGGATCCAGCAATATATTAAAAAGATCATACACCATGACCAAGTGGGATTTATTCCAGGGATGCAAGGCTGGTACAGTATTCGCAAAGAATAAATGTGATACGCCACATAAACAAATTGAAAGACAAAAATCACATGATCATATCGATAGATGCAGAAAAAGCATTGAATGAAATCCAACACCCATTTTTGATAAAAACTCTCAGCAAAGTGGGAAAAGAGGGGCCATACCTCAACATAATAAAGGTCATATATGACAAACCTACAGCCAACATCATACTCAATGGGAAAAAACTAAAACCATTTGCCCTAAGAACAGGAACCAGATAGGTGTCTACTTTCACAACTCTTACTCAACATAGTACTGGAAGTCCTAGCCACAGTGATCAGACAAGAAGAAAACATAAAAGGCATCCAAATTGGAAAGGCCAAGACAGAACTGTCATTATTTGCAAATGACATGATATTGTACATCAAGATTCCTAAAGACTTCACCAAAAAATTACTAGATTTAATAAACGAATTCGGCAAGGTAGAGGGATACAAAATTAACACCCAGAAATTGATGGCATTTTTATACACTAACAATGATCTCTCAGATAGAGAAACTAAAAAAAAAATCCCACTTACCATTGCAAAAAAAAAAAATTTAGACACTTAGGTATAAACTTAGCCAAGAAGGTAAAAGACCTGTACTCGAAAAACTATAGGACATTAAAAAAGAGATAGAAGAAGATATAAACAAATGGGAGAATATACCCGGTTCATGGAATGGAAGAATTAACATCATTAAAAATCCATACTACCCAAAGCAATCTATAAATTCAATGCAATCCCTATTAAAATACCAACAGCATATTTCATAGAGCTAGAGCAAACACTTTGAAAATTTATATGGAGCCAAAAAAGGTCCTGAATAGCCACAGCAATCTTGAGAAAGAAGAATAAAGTTGAAGAAATCACAATACCAGATATCAAGTTATACTACAAAGCCACTGTAATCAAAACAGCCTGGTACTGCCACAAGGACAGACATAAAGATCAGTGGAACAGAACAGAGAACCCAGAAATCGACCCATGCCATTATGCTGAATTAATATTTCACAAAGGAGACAAGAACATACAATGGGAGAAACAAGATGGCAGCATAGGTAATAGCTGCACCCAAGGCCTCCCACAACCACATCAAAATTACAACTGAAATACAGAACCACCATCACTCAGAACCTCCTGAAATCTGGCTGAACAGAAGCCCTACAACCAGGGAACAGAAGAAGCACTGAGACCGGTAGGAGGGGCGGAGATGCGGGTGGATCAGGGCTGAATTGGAGATGTGCTGAAAGCCCACACCCCGTGCCAGTTGAAACCAGGGAGGGAATCTTGGCGGTGGGGGTTTACTGGAGGAGTGAGGGGTCCCAGCCCCACAGCAGGCCCCCAGCCCAGGGCTTCAGGCCTGGAAGAGAAATCCCCACAACTTCAGGCTGTGAAATCAGCAGGGACTGTGGCTGAGGGTCTCGGAGGCTGCAGGAGCCCCAGCAGCTCCTCTTAAAGGGCCCGCACACGGACTCACTCAGATGTGCTCCCTCTGAGCCCAGCTCCAGGCAGCAGCCTGAAAAGACACTGGGACACTCAGGGAGAAACTAACCTTCCTGAAATCAGGGCAAGAGGTGGAGGGGCAGCTTCCTCCCAAGGAGAAAAGCTGGCAGAGGCCTTTGCTCTTTTAGCAAGTCCTCCCTGCACACAGCAGGCAGGCAGGTTCCATATTTGACTCTCTAGCACCTGACTCATGCCTTTGGCCCCACCCTGTGATTCTGGGAGACCCCACCCCTCCCCACCTGCAGGCTCATCCAGGCCATTTCCAGGGGCTTTTCTATGCAAGTGGCCTCTCAAACCTCATGCTTACGACTTACCTAAAATCTCTCAAACAAGCAGCAGCGTGCCCCATACAGCTTGATAAGTGGCCCCAGGCCTGGCACTAGTGGCAGCCTGCATTGGCTCATAGCTTGGCCTCTCCTGGACACCTCCAAGCCCAGCACAAGTAGCAGCCAACTACAGTTTGCTGTGTAGCTCATGCTGGGTGGCCCTGGGCAACGCACTGGCAGAGGTGACTTCGCACCTCCCCAGAGGCCCCAGAGACAGTGCACCTGATGGTCAGACTCGACCACATTGGATTACAACCCTACCACATCCATGAGTGACACTCAAGGGGTGCACTTGGTGAACACCAAAGATCCACTGAAGTAAATCCTGCTCCATAGGGGTGTCTCTAGCACAGCAGCTCTTTGGCTGTAGTTGCAGCTGGTCCTCACAGCTGATTGGCCTGGGGGTCAGTTCCTCCCAAGGATGCCATCAGCAACCAAAGCTCAACTACAACAGGACAGTGCACACAGCCCACACAGGGGAGCTCCTAGAAGGCCCAGCTCAGGTGACTGGGAAGGCTGAGCCACTGGACCCAACAGGACACCTACTACACAAAGCCACTCTACAAACTCCAGGAGACATAGCAGCTCTACCTAATACATAGAAACAAACACCTGGAACCAGCCAAAATGTGGAGGCAAAGAAACATGTCACAAAGGAAAGAACAGAAGAAATCTCTAGAAGAGGAACTAAATGAAATAGATCCAAGCAAGCTAACAGATAGAGAATTCAGAATTTTGTTTATAAGGATGTTTAAGCAGACTATTAGGGAAATAACTGAGGAAATCAATAACATAATAAAGTACCAATTTGAAATGAAGGCTACATGAACTGAAATGAAGAATAATTTACAGGGAATCAAGAGTAGAGTAGAGGATGTTGAGAATCAAATCAGCAATTTGTAACATGAGGAAACAAAAAACACCCAACCAGAAGAGCAAAAGGGAAAAAGAATCCAGAAATATGAAGAAAGTATAAGGAGCCTCTGGGACAACTTCAAGAGGCCCAACATTCGTATTATTGGGGTGCCAGAAGGGGAAGAAAGAGACCAAGGAATTGAAAACCTATTTGAAAAAATAATGACAGAAAACTTCCCCTACCTGGGGAAAGAAATAGACAAGTCCAGGAAGAACAGAGGGTCCCAAACAGGAGGAGCCCAAAGAGGACCACACCAAGACACATCATAATTAAAATGCCAAAGGTTAAAGGCAAAAAGAGAACCTTAAAAGCAGCAAGAGAAAAGCAGTTAGTTACCAACAAGGGAGCACCCGTACGACTGTCAGCTGATTTCTCAACAGAAACTTTGCAGGCCAGAAGGGAGTGGCAAGAAATATTCAAAGTGATGGAAAACATGGAACTACAGCCAAGATTGCTCTACCCAGCAAAGCATTCATTTAGAATTGAAGGCCAAATAAAGAGCTTCATAGATAAGAAAAAGCTAAAGGAGTTCATCACCACCAGGCCAGCACTACAGGAAAAGTTGAAGGGTCTTCTTTAAGAAGAAGCTAATGAACAAAAGAATCTGACGAACTAAATAGATCCAGAGACATTGATGCATGCAATAGACAATCATATTTCAGAGGAAGGAGGGAAGGGGGGTGAAGGGTGGGAAGAGATTAACCAAAAAAGTTATATGCATATATGCCTAACCCATGGACACAGTTAATAACTGGGTGAAGATGGAATACTACGCAGCTGTAAAGAAGAAGAATCTCGTACCCTTTGGGACAGTATGGATGGACCTGGAGAATATTATGCTAAGTGAAATAAGCCAGGCAGTGAAAGACAAACATCACATGATCTTGCTTATACGTGGAATCTAAAGAATTTAATAAACTGATGAACAGAATAGATTCAATGACATGGAAGCATAGATGAGACTGATGAATGTCAGAGGGATGGAGGAGGGCGGGCGGGTGGAGGGGGAGAAAGTAACCAAAGAATTTATGTGCATATATACACAACCCAAGAACATAGACAATGGTGGGGAGAGGGACTGGGGAGAGGGAAGGAACTGGGTGGAATGGGTCATTGGGGAGAAAAAGGGACATCTGTAATATTTTAAACAATAATAAAATTTAAAAAAAAAACAAAAAACTTGGTGAAAGCCTGGGGAGGAGGTGGGAGCAAAGTGGAGGGGGTCAATTGGGGGGAAAAAATGGGATACCTGTAATACTCTCAACAATAAAGATAAATTTTAAAAAAGAAAAAAAAACTTAAATTTAACATGACAACAGATATATTATCACCTCTAAGAAAAGTAATAATAATTCCATAATATTATTTCTTAATGTATTCAATTATCCCAAATTGTATCCAAAATGTCTCCTTAAAATTGGTTTATTGAATTCGGTCCACACATTACAAAGTTTAGGTATTTCAGTCCTATACAATTTCTATTTTGAGAAAAATATGTTTTACAAATAAAGGAACATTATTGCTGGGTGGTCAAAGACATTCCTTTTACAATGAGTGCAGGAAGACAAAACCACCCAAGCAAAGAAAACTGCATTATGCATTCAGGGTTGGCTGAAATCATTTCAATGTTATGAGTTGATTTTTGTCACTGCTACAGGCACAGAGTGGACTTTAAAAATAAGTAAATAAATATATGTAACACTAATTGCAAACTATCCATTGAAATATATAAATACTTTTTTAAAATTTATTTAACAATTACAGTTGACATACAACATTATGTTAATTTCAGGTATACAGCATAGTGGTTAGACACTTATATACCTTATGAAAAGATCACCCCAATAAGTCTAATACCCACCTGATACCATACATAGTTATTATCATATTATTGACTATATTCTTTTGACTACTTTGATAACTGGAAATTTGTTCATCTTAATCCATTCATCTTGTCACCTATCCCCTAAACCCTCTCCCATTTGGCAAGCATCAATTTGTTCTCCATATCTGAGTATGTTTCCGTTTTGTTTATTTTGTTTTTTAGATTCCTTATATAAGGTGAAACAATATGGTATTTGTCTTTCCCTAACTTATTTCACTTAGCATAATACCCTGTAGGTCCATCCATGTTGACACAAATGGTACCATTTCATTCTTTTTATGGCCTAGTAATATTCCACTGTATATATGTACCAATTATTCTTTATCTATTCATCTATTGTTGGACACTCAGGTTACTCCCATATCTTGGCTATTGTAAATAATGTTGCAATGAACATACAGATGCATATATCTTCTCAAATTAGTGTTTTGGTTTCTTCAGACCAATACATAATGTTGAATTGCTGGGTCATAAAGTAGTTTTATTTTTTATTTTTAAAGGACCTCCATACTGTTTTTCATAGTGGCTTCACCAATTTACAATCCCATGAACAGCATACAAAGCTTCCCTTTTCACAACACCCTCACCAACGCTTGTTTGTTGATTTACATATGATACTAATTCTGACTGGTATGAGACTATATCTCTTTGAGATTTTAATTTGCATTTCCCTGGTGATTAGTGACATTGAGCATCTTTTCATTTGTCTATTGGCTATTGGTATGTCCTCTTTGGAGAAATGTCTATTCAGGTCCTCTGCCCATTTTTAATTGGATTAAGTGTTGTTTTTGTTCATTTGTTTTAATCCTCGCCTGAGGATATTTTTCCCATTGCTTTTCAGAGAGAGTGAAAAGGGGAGAGAGAGAGCAAGAGAGGGAGAGAGAGAGAGAGAGAGAGAGAGAGAGAGAGAGAGAGAGAGAGAGAGAGAGAGAGAGAGAGGAGAGAGAGAGAGAGATCAAAGTGAGACACATGGATTGGTTGCCTCCCTGCTCACCCAGACTGAGACTGGTGATCAAGCCTGAAAGCAAGGTACATGCCCTTGGCAAGAATCAAGCCCAGGACCCTTCATTCCTTGGGCCAATGTTCTAACCACTGAGCCAAACCAGCCAGGGCAATTTGGCTTTTTTATGTTAAGCTGTATGAGTTCCTTATATATTTTGGATATTAATCACTTGTTGATGTATCACTAGCAAATAACTTCTCCCATTTAGTAGGTTGTCTTTTCATTTTGTTGACGATTTCCTTTGCTGAAAAAAAAATTTTAGTTTGATGTAGTCCCATTTTTTTAATTTTTTATTTTGTTTCCCTTGCCCAAGGAGATATATCCAAATAAATATTCCTAAGAGTGATGTCAAAACATTTACTGCTTATGTTCTTTTCTAGAAGTTTCAGGGTTTGGGGTCTTACATTTAAGTGTTTAACCCATTTTTGAGGGGGTTTTTTGTATATGGTATAAGAAATTGGTAATTTCACTTTTTAATGTATCTGCTCAGTTTTCCCAACACCATTTATAGAAGAGACTACCTTTATGCCATTATATGTTCTTGCCTCCTTTCTCTCATACTTTAATTGGCCAAATAGGCATGGGATTATTTCTAGGTTCTGTTCTGCTCCATTAATCTATTTGTCTGTTTTGATGCCAGTATTATGCTGTTTTGAGTACTATAGACTTGTAGTATAATTTGATATCAGGTAGTGTAGTATCTCCAAATTTGTTCTTCTTTCTCAAGGTTGCCATTCAGGATCCTTTTGGGTACCATTTAAATTTTAAGATGGTATGTTGGCTTTTTAGTTCTACAAAAAAATGCTGTTAGTATTTTTTAAATAATTCACTTTTAAATTTTATTTTCCAATTACACTCTACATGCAATATTATTTTGCATTAGTCTCAAGTGTACCCATAGTGGTTAGACATTTAGAAAACTTATGAAGTGATCACCCTGATAAGTTCAGTACCCACCTAGCACTAAACATAGTAATGCAATATTGCTGACTATATTCCCTATGCTGTATATTACATACCCATGGCTATTTTGTAACTACCAATTTGTATTTCCTAATCCCTTCTTTTTCACCCAGCCCTCCAAACCCCCTTTCCTTTGGCAACCATCAATCTGTTCTCTGTATCTATGGGTTTGTTCTTATTTTGTTTGTTTGTTTAATTTGTTCTTTAGATTCCATGTATAAGTGAAATTATATGATATTGTTGTGTGTGTTTTTCTGATTGACATATTTCACTTAGCATAATACCCTCTGGGTCCATCCATGTTGTCTCATTCTTTTATCTGGCCAAGTAATATTCCATTGTATATATGTACCACAACTTTTTTTATCCACTCATCTATTAATGGGCACTTGGGTTGCTTCCATATCTTGGCTATTGTAAATAACACTGCAATGAACATAGGGATGCATATATTCTTTCAAATTAGTGCTTTGGGTTTCTTCAGACATTAACCAAAGTAGAACTGCTGGGTCATAAGACAGTCCCATTTTTAATTTTTTTGAGGAGCCTCCATACTGTTTTTCATAGTGGCTGCACCAATCCATATGCCCACGGCAGTGCATAAGGGTTCCCTTTTCTCCACATCCTCATCAACACTTGCTTTGATTTACTGATTATAGAAACTCCAACAGATGTGACCTGATATCTCATTGTGGTTTTAATTTGCACTTCTCTGATGATTAGTGACGTTGAGCATCTTTTCATAGGTCAACTGTATGTCCTCTGTAGAGAAGTGTCAGTTCAGGTCCTCTGCAGATTTTTTGACTAAATTATTTGTATTTTTTATGTTAAGTTGTGTGAGTTACTTATAAATTTTGAATATTAACCCTTTATTGGATGTATCATTGGCAAATATCTTCTTCAATTCAGTAGGTGGTCTTTTTGTTTCATTGATGGTTTCCTTTGCTGTGTAAAACTTTTTAGTTTGATGTAGTCCCACTTGTTTATTTTTTGTTTTGTTTCTCTTGCCTAAGGAGATATATCAGAAAAATTATTGCTTAGAGAAATGTCAGAGATTTTACTGTCTATGTTTTGTTCTAGGAGTTTTCTAGGCCATTGGTACTTTGATAGGGATTGTATTGAATAACTACATTGCTTTGACTATTATGGACATTTTAACAATGTTAATTTTTCCTAGCCATGAACATATGTCCTTTCATTTATTTGTATCTTCTTCAATTTCTTTCTTTAATTTCATAGTTTTCTGAGAACAGATATTTTGCCTTCTTGGTTAAATTTATTCCCAGGTATTTTTTTTCTTTTAGATGCAACTGTAAAAGGGATTGTTTTCTTCATTTCTCTTTCTGATAGTTCATTATTACTGAAAAAAAGTACAATCAATTTCTGTACATTAATTTTATATATTCTTCTACTTCATGGAATTCATTTATCAGTTCTAATAGATTTTTGGTGGAATTTTTAGAGTTTTCTATATAGCAGTATGTCATCTGCAAATAATGACAGTTTTCTTTCTTTCAAATTGGCTGCCTTTTATTTCTTTTTCTTATCTGATTGCTTTGGCTAGGAATTACAATACTATGTTGAATAAAAGTAGTAAATTTAGGGATCCCTGTCTTGTTCCTGATTTTTAAGAAAAAACTTTTGGCTTTTCACCATTGATTATGATATTAACTGTGGGTCTGTCATATATGGCCTTTATCATGTTGAGGTATGTTCCCTCTATTCCTACTTTGCTGAGAGTTTTTATCATAAATGGATGTTGGATTTTATCAAGTAGATGTTTTTCCACATCTATTGATATGATTATATAATTTTTATCTTTCATTTAGTTTATGTGCTATATCACAATAATTGATTTGCAGATATTAAACCAAATTTACATCCCAGGAATAAATCCCACTTGATAATGGTGTATAATGTTTTAAATGTATTGCTGAATTCAGTTTGAAAATATTTTGTTGAGAATTTTTGCATCTACGTTCATCAAGGGTATTGGCCTATAATTTTTTTTTGTTATCTTTGTCTGGTTTTGTTATCAGGATAAAGCTGGCCTCATAAAATGAGTTTGGGAAGCCTTCGCTCCTCTACAATTTTTTGGAATAGTTTGAGAAGGATAGGTATTAATTCTTCTTTGAATGTTTGCTAAAATTCACTGGTGAAGCCATCTGATACAAGACTTTTGTTTGTTGGGAGCTTTTTGATTACTGATTTGATTTGGTTAGTAGTTATCAGTCTGTTCAAATTTTGTTTCTTCCTGATTCAGTATTGGAAGATCATATGTTTCTAAAAATTTATCCATTTCTTCTAGACTGTTTAATTTGCTGGCATATAATTCATAGTATTTTCTTATAATCCTATGTATTTCTGTGATGTTGGTAGTTTCCTCTATTACTTCTGATTTTATTTATTTGGACCATCACTCTTTTTGACTTAATGAGACTGGCTATCATTTTTTATCTTTTCAAAGAACCAGTTCTTGGTTTCTTTGATATTATCTTTTTTTGACACTATTTTGTTTATTTCCACTCTGATATTTATTATTTCCTTTCTTCTACTTACTTTGAGCTTTGTTTGTTCTTCTTTTGCTAGTTCCTGTAGGTGTAAGGTAAGATCGTTTATTTGAGATTTTTCTTGTTTCTCAAAGTAAGCCTGCATTACTATGAATTTCCCTCTTAAAACTACTTTGGCTGTGTCCCATAGATTTTGAGTTGTATTTTTGTTCTCATTTGTCCAAAGATATCTTTTGATTTCTTCTTTGAGCTCATTGTTAACCGATTCACTATTTAGTAGCATGTTATTTAGCCTCCATGTGTTTGTGTGGTTTTCAGTTTTCTTCTTGTAATTGATTTCTACATTCACGCTATTTTAATTAGAGATGATGCTTGATAAGATTTCAATCATAAATTTATTGAGACTAGTTTTATGGCCTAACATGTGGTCAGTCCAGGAAAATGTTCCAGTCCTGGCCAGTGTGGCTCAGTTGGTTGAAGTGTCATTCTGTATGCTAGAAGGTAGCAGGATCAATTCCCAGTCAGAGAACATACCCAAGTTGTGGGTTTGATCCCTGGTCAGGGAACATAATGAAGGCAACCAATTGATATTTCTCTCTCATATTGATGTCTCTCTCACTTGCGCCCCCCCCCCCCTTCCTCTCTCTCCTAAATCAATGGAAACATGTTCTTGGGTGAGGATTAAAAAAAGAAAAGAAAAGATGTTCTATGTGCTCTTTAAAAGAATGTATATTCTGCTGCTTCTGGGTGAAATGTTCTAAAAATATCAAATAAGTCCATTTGATTTAATGTGTCATTACACATAGGCCGCTATTTCCTTGTTTTTCTGTCTAGATAATCTACCCATTATGTCAATGGGATATAAAATCCCTTATTATTACTGTACTACTGTCAATCTCTCCTTTGATGTCCATTAATATTTGCTTTATAAATTTAGGTGCTCCAACATTGGGTGTGTAGATGTTTACAAGAGTTATGTTTCTCTTGTTGCATTGATCCCTTCATCATTATGAAATGCCTTTCTTTGTCTCTTGTACAGCTTTCGTTTTAGTTTATTCTATCTGACATAAGTATTGCTACCACAGCTTTTCTTTTTTTCATTTCTACTTGCATGAAATATCTTTTTCTATCCCTTTGCTTTCAGTCTGTGTAATGTCTTTAGATCTGAAGTGGGTCTTTGGTAGGCAGCATATATATGGATCTTGTTTTTAAATTCATTTAGTCAGCCACCCTATGTCTTTTGATTGCAACATTTAGTCTATTTACAATTAAAGTAATTATGGATATGTAGTAATTATGTATAGGTATGTAGTTATTGCCATTTTATTAATTGTTTTCTGAAATTTTTTGTATTTGTTGTCTGTTCCCTTCTTATTCTCTTGCTCTCTCCTCTCATATGTTGATGACTTTCTATAGTGTTGTGTTTGGATTCCTTTCTCTTTATTTCTTGTATATCTCTTAAAAGCTTTTAGTTTGTGGTACCATGTGCTTCATATGTACCAGGCTGTTTATAGCAGTCTATGTTAAGTTGACAATCACTCAAGTTCTATTACATTTCTATTACAAATTCTATTATAGTTCTATTACATAAAACTATATTTAAAGTTCGATTACATTTCACTACATTTTTGTCATTATTTTTCACTTCTTTTATGCATATGTGTTTGTGTGTATCCCTTAATTTATTGTTGTAATTATCACAATCTTCTTACTTTTATATTTTAACCTTTGTACTAGCTTTGTACTTGGTTAATCTACTGCTTTTACTAAGTGTTTGCCTTTGTGAGCATTTTATTCTTTCCTATATTTTCTAATTTATACTTTTTATCTTTTTTTTTCTTCTTAAAGATCTCCCTTATAGCTTTGGTTTAGTGGTGATGATCTCTTTTATCTTTTTCTTGTCAGGGAAACTCTCTCTCCTTTGATTCTAAAGGATAGCCTTGCTGGATGCAGTGATCCTGGTTGTAGGTCTTTGCCTTTCATCACTTTGAATATTTTGTGCCATCTCCTTCCAGCCTGAATAGTTTCTTTGAGAAATCAGCTGACAGCAGTATGGGCTCTCCCTTTTGGTAACTAACAGCTTTTCTCTTGTTACTTTTAAGATTCTCGTTAAACTTTGGCATTTTAATTATGATGTATTTTGCTGCAGACCTCTTTGTGTTTATCTTGTTTGGAACTCTGCACTTCCCTGACTTGTATGTCTATTTCCTTTGTCAGGTCAGGGAAGT
Source organism: Miniopterus natalensis (assembly GCF_054644295.1). NCBI lineage: Eukaryota > Metazoa > Chordata > Mammalia > Chiroptera > Miniopteridae > Miniopterus > Miniopterus natalensis. The sequence continues at coordinate 79,205,387 of NC_142082.1, read as the reverse complement.
TTTTCATCATTATTTCTTCAAATAGGTCTTCAATCCCTTGCTCTCTCTCTTTTCCCCTCTCATGTGAATGTTGGTATGCTTGATATTGTCCCAGAAGTACTTTAAACTATCCTCATTTTCTTTATTCATTTTTCTTCTTGCTGTCTTAATTCAGTGCTTTTTGTGACATTTCTTCCAGGTCACTGATTGGGTCCTCTGCTTCATCTAATCAGCTGTTGATTCCCTCTAGTGTATTTTTTTTTCTTTTTTTTTCTTTCTTCTTTTTTCCCCTCTAATGTATTCTTCATTTATGTTATTTTATTCTTCATTTCTGACTGGTTCTTTTTTTATAGTTCCTATCTCTTTTTTCATGTTTCCTATGTCTTTCTTGAAGTTCTCACAGAGTTTATCTACTCTTCCCCTAAATTCATTGGGCATCCTTAATAAACAGTGTTTTGAACTCTCTATCTGGTAGATTGCTTATCTTTCATTTAGTTCTTTCTATGGAGTTTTGTCCTGTTCTTTCATTTGGGATGTTTTTGTCTCTTCATTTTGGCTGCCTCCCTGTCTTTTATTAGGTATATATGTTACATCTCTTGCTTGTGATAGAGTGGCCTTATGTAGGTGTCCTGTGGGACCAAGTGGCACGGGCTCCCTGTGTGGGTTGTTTTTGCCCTCCTGTTGTAGCTGGACCTCGATTGTTGTTGGTACATCAGTGGATGGGGTAGACCTTCAGGCTGACTGTTTGCAAGGGCTGCCATGACTACAGCAAATGAGCTATTGTGTGAGGGTTGACCCCATGAAACAGGAGTCACTTTAATGAGGCTCTGGTGCCAACCAAGTCTGTCCTTTGGGTGTGTTATTTGTGGAACTGGTTGGGTGGTGCTCTGATGTGGTCTGAAACTGCCCACAGGTGTCTTGGGTTTAGAGCCTCTCAGAAGGGTCTCTAGTGCAAGCCAATGTCAGCTGCTGCTTACTCTGGGAATGGTGTCACTTGGTAGAAACTACAAAGTGATCTTCAGTTAGTTACCACAGGTGCTGGACTTGGAGGCACATGAGGAAGGTTATGCTGTGAACTGAGGCTGGCTGCCACTTTTTCTGAGCTTGGGATCCTTTGGTGGGCACCATGATGTAAGTCAAGGCCAGCTGTCACTTGTACTGGGGCTTTTGGCCAGTTTGTTGAAGCTACATTCCAAGCTAAACTGGTCACCACTTATGCCTGGCATAGAGACACCTGGTGGGAGTTATAATGCAAGTTGAGATCATTCTCCTTTTGTGCTGGGCTTGGGCCACTTAGCAAGAGCTACAAGGTACACCAAGGTTGGTCACTGTTTTTTTTGAAATTTAGACCTTTGAGAGATTTGGGAAGTACACAGCATAAGCCAAGACAGGTTGTTTATTTAGAGGAGTCACCAGAAAAAGCTCAGGCTAGGTGAGTGAGTTGAGTTAGGTGGGGTCACAGGGAATCACCAAGGTTGGGTAAATGGTGTTAGCAAAGTTAATGAAGAACACAGACTTGGTGACCATCTTAGCAGGCCAGCTGGGTGGGAGAAGAGCTCCACAAAGGAACAATAGCATCTGCCAGTGCTTCCTTCCTTAGAGAGAGTGGCCCCAACTCCTACCATTCCAGCCACTGCCCTGAATTTAGTCAATTTAGTTCCTCCCTATATGTCCCTGGTGCTTTCTGGGCTACTTCCCCTGTGTTGGAGCTTAGAGTAAGTGAGTTTGTATGCAGACCATTTAGAGCATGTCTCATTCTCTTACAGCTCTTAGTCTTTCTTGGTACACAATCCTCTCTGGTTGACACAGTCAGATCTTATGGGGGCTCCTCTTCCCAGCACTGGTACTGTGGGGAGCCTGGTATGGGGCTTGGACCCCTTGCACTTTGGGAGGATCTCTGCAGTTGAGATATCCCTCCTGATTCTTAATCACCACAGGTTGGTGTGAAACCTGCCCATTCCAAGTCTCTGCCCCTCCTATCAGTCTCCACATGGTTTCTCTTTTATATTTTTAGTTATAGGAATTCTGTTCAGCTAGTCTTCATCTGGCTTTCAATGGTGGTTGTTCTATAATTTAGTTGCAAGTTTAATGTGATCATGGAAACAGGCAACCACAGCATTTACCTATTCCGCCATCTTAAAAGAAGTCTGAAAATACTTTTTAAAATTAAGAATAAGTTTTCTAGCCCTGGGTAGTGTGGCTCAGTTGGTTTGGCATTGTCCTGTGCACCAAGAGGTTTGATTCCCAATCAGGGCACATGTCCAGGTTGCAAGCTCGATCCTTGGTTTGGGGCATACAGGAGGCAGCCAATCAATGTTGCACATCAATGTTTCTCTCTCTCCATTACTCTCTCTCTAGAAATCAATAAAATATTTTTAAAAAGAATAAGTTTTCTTTTCTCCCTACTTTAGAAATAAAGCATAAGTGTTGAAGTTATTTTGTGTATTGTAATTAACACAAGAGAAAATTGGTTAATAGATAAACTATATTTGTATACCTTTTGGGCCTCACTTTCTTTAGCTTCAAAGTGGTGGTATCTAGAATGGGAATAATGATCTCTCAAGGGCTCTTCCAGTTAATCACCTGTAGTGGATAGCGTTATGCCACCAGATACCCCCTTCAAGATTGGGACGCATTCCCCAAGTTGCTTCGAGTTTGGCTGCTGATGTCTCAAAGCTGAGTCCCTTCCCAGAAACTAACCTTGGCCCAAGTTCACATCCCTCTTCTAAGGGGTACCCACAACCGTTTACTAGTTGATGTGAACAGTATTAAAGCCTGGGCCTCACATCTCATTTGAGAAAACTCTAAAGGGCCATCCTCTTTTAGGATGGCTGAGTGTTCTGTTGCAACTGCATCACAATCCAGCATCTCCTTCTATCCAGTCCCAATCCACTTATCCACAACAGGTAATGTCTGTGAGAGCACTCCTCAATAAAGTTCTCTCACAAAAACCTGAGTTTCAGAGTCTGTTTTCCTGGGGACTGTGATCCTATGATCTGCAAGTCATCAGCTGAGACCCTAGTGCACTTATCTGACTTCCAAACCCCAACATTTATTGCTCAAGTGCAATGAGGTGACAGCCAGAAAGGAGGTAGCTCCCTTTTTATTACAAGAGTTCTGAGGCCAATAAATCTAAGAAAACCACACTCAGACCAAGTTGGCAGCCAAAATTACTCAAGAGTCAGATTATTTTTACAAGCATATGCAGTTAAAACTGTCATCCACAGTTGTGAACCCAGAAAGAGTTGTTAGCAAAACTATCCAGATGACAAAGACAACAATACTTCTATATAATAACACAGCAGCCAGTGTAAGCCTTTTAAAACAAAAGTTAAGTCATGTCACGACCACCACCCCACCCCCTGGGCTCAAAACCCTCCAGTGGGGAGCCACTCTAAGAATATAATCCCAAATTCCTACCTTGTACTGCAAGACCTAACATGCTGCTGATTGCCTCTCTGACGTCTTATCCTACCTTTTCCCTCATTCACTCCATAACAACTAACGCTGACCTTGTTATTTCCAGAACATTCCAAGCTCACTCCTACCTCAAGCCCTTTGCTTTTGAAGTTACTGCTGCCTGACAGGCTCTTCCCCCAGACTGTTACATGGTTCCACTCTCACTTCTTTCAGGTCTCTTATCAATTGCTATTTTTTAAGTATGCCTTCCTATCTTTTCCATAGAAGGGTCTTAAAAATGGGTTATATGACCCCGGATACACAAATCTTTCCAAGAACTACCCAGACACTTATATAGTGTTAAGGGGGAAACTTTTCAGAGCCTCAAGTTCTACCTGCATTCTTTTCTAAATTTGTTCAACACTATGACTAGGGTCAAGTATCTTACAAGTTCCCTCTTCTCACATCCTCTTTCAAAACAGATCCTTCTCTCAATTTATAAAAGAAATATTTACTTCTCTCTCATCCAAAGTCTTATAATGATAGAATGTCCATGCAAAACCTCTAGTTTGTCAGGGAAAGGTCTATTTGAAATGTTGAGGTTGTGTTTGAGAAAGTGCATGACACTAATGACTAAATAAAATATCTCCTTGTAATTCAAGTAGTTTTTTAGTTCATTACTTTTATAAAAATGGAAGGAGTTCCTAATAAAGTTATTCACTATAGTTATCTAAAAATAATTTTTGATGAAAGATCACCAAGTGATTTTTGGCATTTAACTCAGAAGGAGTTCAGAGATTGAGTGGCATTGCTCTAAGAGAACCTTCCCACTTTTATCTCTTTATGTATGCAGACAAGATTTTTTAGCACTTGCACCTATAAAAATAAAAAACAGTAGCAGGATTAATGTTCAATCTTATATATCAGGCAATAAGTCATATTCAGCCATAGACATTTGAATTAAGTCTATTTAAAAACAAGATGTACTTACAATAAAAATTTTCTTTTTTATGTTATAAAAAAGTATTAAGGTTTTCAAGCCCAATATGTCATAATAAGATAAAATTCTGAACTGGAAAAACAAGTACAAGCAGAAAAAGAAATAATGCAATATTTCCAACAGTTAAAGATAAGCTTATTTATAGTTTTTAAATGGATGAGTTGATGATGGTATCAAATTAATATGGTATTTAGATTCCATTAGATACACTTTAAAAAGTAACATAATTAAATTTTCAACAAAAGTGAAACTCCTCACAATATCCAGAAGTTATATTCTTTATAACTACTGATGATAATATTTAGAAGTCCATTTAAAATGGTGAGAATCAAAGAGGACATACAGATGGCCAACAGATATATGAAAAGAATCTCAACATCACTAAACATTAGGGAAATACAAGTTAAAACCACAATGAGTTATCACCTCATATCTGTCAGAATGATTATCATCATTAAGTCAACAAACAAGTGTTAGTGAGAATGTGGAGAAAAGAGAACCCTCATGCACTGTCTGTGGGATCGTAAATTGGTACAGCCATACAGCCATTATGGAAAACAGTCTGGAGGTTCCTTAAAAAATTAAAAATAGAACTACCTTATGACCCAGCAATTCCACTACTGGGCATATATTCAAAGAAACTAAAAACAATAATTTTAAAAGGTATATGCAGCCCTATATTCATGACAGCATTATTTATAATAGCCAAGATATGGAAGCAACCTAAGCGTCATTAATAGACGAATGGATAAAGAAGTGGTACATATATACAATGAAATATTACTAAGCTATAAAAAAAAAATTTTAACATTTGCAACATGGATGGACATAGAGGGTATTATGCTAAGTGAAGCAAGTCACACAGAGAAAGAAAAAATCATATGCTTTCACTTATATGTGGACTCTAAAAAAACAAAATAAACAAACAAATTCCTCGATGCAGAGTTCAAATTGATGATTGCTAGATTGGAGGGGGGTTGGGAGAGTAAAAAAGGCGAAAGGGATTAAAAAGTACAAAATGTCACCCTAGCTGGTTTTGCTCAGTGGTTAGAGAGTCAGCCTGAGGACTGAAGGGTCCCAGGTTCCATTCCAGTCAAGGGCACATAACTTGGTTGCAGGATCGATCCCCTGCCCTGGTGGAGTGCATGTGGAAGGCAACCAATTGATGTGCCTCTCTCACATCGATATTTCTCTCTGTCTCTCTCTCTCTCCCTTCCACTCTCTCTGAAAAGCAATGGAAAAAAATATCTTCAGGTAAGGATTAAAAAAAAAAGTACAAAATGTCACTTATAAAAATAGTCACAGGGATGTAAAGTACAGCATAGGGAATATAGTTAATAATATTATAATAATTATGTATAATGTCAGATGGGTACCAGACTTATTGGGTGATCACTTTGTAAGGTATGTAAATGTCTAATCACTATACTACACAACTGAAACTAAATATAATATTGTACATCAACTGTAATTTGAAAATTAAGTTTTAAAGGTGAGAATCAACACTACTGATTCCATGGACATTAAAAGGAATAAAAGAATATTATATAAAATTCTATGCCTATAAAGTTGATAACATAGATGAAAAGGACCAATTCCTTTGAACATACAAACTAACAAAACTCGCACAAGGAGAAATAGATAATCTGAATATGGCCTATATCTATAAAATAAATTGAATAAATAATTAATAACCTTCCTAAAAAGAAATCATCAGACCCAAATGATTTCACTGGTGAATTCTACCAAACATTTAAGGAAGAAATTATATTAATTTTCCACAATCTCTTCCAGAAAATAGAAGCAGAAGGAATACTTCCTCACTCAGTGTATGAGTCCAGGATCACCTTAATAGCAAAACCAGATAAAGATATTACAAGAAAATAAAACTATGACCTATACATCTCATGAATACAGGCACAAAATATTAGCAAACTGTCCAATACTTTAAAAAAAGAACTATACTCCACAACCCAGTGAGATTTCTTCCAGACACACACGGCTGTTTCAGCATTCAAAAATCAATCAGTGTACTCTGCCACATCAAAGAGCCAAAGAATAAATATTTGATTTTAATTGATGGAGAAAAAGAGCATTTGACAAAATCCAACACTCAATCATTAAAAAAACCTTCAGCAAATTAGGAATACAAGGTGTGGCAAAAGTATGTTTACAGTTGTAAGTATGAGAAATAGTTTATTCTTGTATCATTATTTATTAATTATTAAAATATTTTCCATATGAACAACTGTAAACCTACTTTTGCCCCACCCTGCATAAGCAAACTTCCTCAGCTTGATAAAGAGCATCTACAAAAACCCCTGCAGCTATTATATTTAATATAATAGCTAAGTTCCCTAAGATTGGGAAGAAGATAAGAATGTTCCCCTCAATACTCATAATCAGTATCATACTAGAAGTCTTAACTAGTGTAACAAGATAAGAAAAGGAAATAAAAGGTATATAGATTTTTGAAGAAAGAAATGAAACTGTCCTTGTTCACAGATGACATGATTGTCTATGTAGAAAATCCTGAAGAATCACCAAAAATCTTTTACAACTAATAATCGAATATACCAAGTTTGAAACATACAAGCTTAATGCAGAAAAGTCAATTGCTTTCCATCAATTAACAACTGGAATTTAAAGTTTAAAAAAAAATACTATCTACTGCCCTAGCCAGTTTTGCTCGGTGGTTAGACCGTGCGCCTGTGGACTGAAGGGTCTCGGGTTTGATTCCAGTCCAGGACATGTACCTCAGTTGCAGGCTCGATCCCTGGCCCTAGTTGGGGCAAGTGCAGGAGGCAACCAATCACTTTGTCTCTCTCACATTGATGATTCTCTCCCTCTCTCTCATCTCTCTTCCACTTTCTCTGAAAAGCAATGGAAAAAATATATCCTCTGGTGAGAATTTAAAAAAACCAACTATCTACAAAAATACACCCCTGCCCAAAAAAGAAACAGGTATAAATCTAACCAAATATGTGCATGATCCCTATTCAGAAAAACTACAAAACTCTGACGGAAGAAATCAAAGAAGATAAAAATAGTGGAGAGATATTCTGCATCATGAATTGGAAGACTCAGTATTGTTAAGATGAACATTCTTCCTGATTTGATCTATAGATTCAATGCACTCTGAATAAAAAACCCGAGTAACTTTTTTGTAGATATTAACAAAATGTTTCTAAAGTTTATATGGAAGGCAAAGACTTGGAATAGCAACCACAATATTGAAGAAGGACAAATGTGGAAGACTCACACTGTCTGATTTCAAGCCTTATTCTAAAGCTACTGAAATGAAGACAGCATGGTATTGGCAAAAAAATAATTTTTTCTCTGTTTTATTATTTTTTTATTTTTTTTTTTATTCTTTAAAATATTACAGATGTCCCTTTTTCTCCTGAATGACCCTTTCCACCCCATTCCTTCTCCCTCCCCAGTCCCTCTCCCCACCATTGTCCATGTCCTTGGGTTGTTTATATATGCACATAAATTCTTTGGTTACTCTCTCCCCCTCCACCCACCTGCCCTCCTCCATCCCTCTGACATTCATCAGTCTCATCTATGCTTCCATGTCATTGAATCTATTCTGCTCATCAGTTTATTAAGTTCTTTAGATTCCACGTATAAGCGAGATCATGTGATGTTTGTCTTTCGCTGCCTGGCTTATTTCACTTAGCATAATATTCTCCAGGTCCATCCATACTGTCTCAAAGGGTACGAGATTCTTCTTCTTTACAGCTGCCTAGTATTCCATGGTGTAAATGTCCCACAGCTTTTCTATCCATTCATCTACTGATGGGCATTTGGGCTGTTTCCAGATCTTAGCTACTGTAAACTGTGCTGCTATGAACATCGGGGTACATATATCCTTTCTGATGAATGTTTCAGGATTCTTAGGATATATTCCTAGGAGTGGAATCACTGGGTAAAACGGCAGCTCTATTTTTAATTTTTTGAGGAACTTCCCTACTGTTTTCCATAGTGGTTGCACCAGTCTGCATTCCCAGCAGCAGTGTACTAGGGTTCCCCTTTCTCCACACCCTCGCCAGCACATGTTGTTTGTTGATTTGTTGATGGCAGCCATTCTGGCAGGTGTGAAGTGATACCTCATTGTGGTTTTAATTTGCATCTCTCTGATGATTAGCGACATTGAGCATTTTCTCATGTGTCTCTTGGCCATCCATATGTCCTCTTTGGAGAAGTTTCTATTTAAGTCCTTTGCCCATTTCTTAATTGGGTTGTTTGTCTCAGTGCTATGAGTTCTTTGTACACTTTGGAAATTAGCCCCTTCTCAGATTCATCCTTGGCAAATATGTTTTCCCAGACCGTGGGGCTCCTTTGTATTTTGAGGCTGTTTTCTTTTGCTGTGCAGAAGCTTTTTAGTTTGATGTAGTCCCATATGTTTATTTTTTCCTTTGTTTCTCTTGCCCTAGGAGACGTATCAGTGAAAAGTCCACTACGTGGGATGTCTGGGACTTTACTGCCTGTTTTCTTCCAGGATTTTTATGGTTTTTGTGACTTACATTGAAGTCTTTTATCCATTCTGAGTTTATTTTTGTGTATGGTGAAATTTGGTGGTCTAGTTTCATTCTTTTGCATGTATCTGTCCAATTTTCCCAGCACCACTTATTGAAGAGACTGTCCTTACTCCATTGGATACTCCTGCCTCCTTTGTCAAATATTAACTGACCATAATGGTGTGGGTCTATTTCTGGGCTCTCTGTTCTGTTCCATTGATCTATATGCCTGTTGTTGTACCAATACCAGGCCGTTTTGATTACAGTGGCTTTGTAATATAGTTTGAAGTCTGGTAATGTGATCCCTCCCACTCTGTTCTTTTTTCTCAAGATGGCTGCAGCTATTCGGGGTCTTTTTTGGTTCCATATAAATTTTCAAAATGTTTGTTCTAGGTCTGTGAAATATACTGTTGGTATTTTCATAGAAATTGCATTAAATTTATAAATTGCTTTGGGTAGTACAGACATTTTAATGATATTAATTATTCCAATCCATGAGCATGGTATCTTCTTCCACTTGTTTAAATCTTCCTCTATTTCTTTTTTCAGTGTCACATAGTTTTCTGAGTACAGGTCTTTTACATCCTTGGTTAAGTTTATTCCTAGGTATCTTATTTTTTTAGTTGCAATGGTAAATGGTATTGCTTTTTTAGTTTCTCTCTCTGAAAGTTCATTGTTGGTGTATAAGAATGCCATTGATTTCCAGTTGTTGATTTTGTATCCAGCTACCTTGCCAAATTCATTTATCAAATCTAATAGTATTTTGATGGAGTCTTTAGGGTTTTCTATGTACAATATCATGTCATCTGCAAATAATGACAGTTTTACTTCCTCCTTTCCAATTTGGATACCTTTTATGTTTTCCTCCTGTCTGATGGCTATGGCGAGGACTTCCAGTATTATGTTGAATAAGAGTGGTGAAAGTGGACATCCCTGTCTTGTTCCGGTTTTTAATGGAAATGGTTTTAGTTTTTGCCCATTGAGTATGATGTTGGCTGTAGGTCTGTCATATATGGCCTTTATTATGTTGAGGTATGATCCCTCTATTCCCACTTTGCTGAGAGTTTTTATCAGAAATGGGTACTGGATTTTGTCTAATGCTTTTTCTGCATCTATTGATATGATCATATGATTTTTGTCCTTCATTTTGTTTATGTGATGTATCACATTTATTGATTTGCGGATGTTGTACCAGCCTTGCATCCATGGAATAAATCCCACTTGGTCATGATGTGTGATCTTTTTAATGTACTGCTGGATCTCGTTTGCTAGTATTTTAGTGAGGATTTTAGCATCTATGCTCATCAGGGATATTGGCCTGTAATTTTCTTTCTTTGTAGTATCTTTATCTGGTTTGGGATTAGGGTGATGCTGGCCTCATAAAAAGAATTTGGGAGTTTTCCCTCCTCTTGAATTTTCTGGAATAGTTTGAATAGAATAAGTGTTAATTCTTCTTTGAATGTTTGGTAAAACTTGCCTGTAAATCTATCTGGTCCAGGACTTTTGTTTGCTAGGAGTTTTTTGGTTACTGCTTCAATTTCATTAGTTGTTATTGGCCTATTCAGGTTTTCTGCCTCTTCTTGATGCAGCTTTGGAAGGTTGTATGCTTCTAGGAATTTGTTCATTTCCCCTATGTTGTCCAATTTGTTGGCATATAGTTGCTCATAATATTTTCTTACAATCCTTTGTATTTCTGTTGGATCAGTTGTTATATCGCCTCTTTCATTTCTGATTTTATTTATTTGGGTCCTCTCTCTTTGTTTCTTAGTGAGTCTGGCTAAAGGTGCATCAATTTTATTTACCTTTTCAAAAAACCAGCTCTTGGTTTCATTGATTTTTTGTATATTTTTTTAGTCTCTATGTCATTAATCTCTGCTCTGATTTTTATTATTTCCTTCCTTCTACTTCCTCGGGGCTTTTCTTGCTGTTCTCGTTCTAGTTCTTTTAGTTGTTCTGTTAGATGGTTCATTAGATCTTTTTCTTGTTTCTTGAGATAGGCCTGTAATGATATGAATTTTCTTCTCCAGACTGCTTTCGCTGTGTCCCATAGGTTTTGGGTTGTTGTCTGTTCATTTTCGTTGCTTTCCATGAAGTGTTTGATTTCTTCCTTGATCTCCTTGGTAACCCATTCATTGTTTAATAACATGCTATTTAGCCTCCATGTGTTTGAATATTTTTGAGTTTTTTTTATAGTGGTTGATTTCTAGTTTCATGGCATTGTGATCCAAGAAGATGCTTGATGTGATTTCAATCTTCTTATATTTGTAGAGACTTGCCTTGTGCCCTGACATGTGGTCTATTTTTGAGAATGTTTCATGTGCACTTGAGAAGAATGTGTATTCTACTGCTTTGGGGTGAAATGTTCTATAAATGTCAATTAAATCCATTATGTCTAGTGATTCATTTAAGGTATGTGTTTCCCTCTTGATTTTTGTCTTGATGATCTGTCCAATGCTGACAGTGGGGTGTTAAAGTCCCCCACTATGATTGTGTTGCTGTCAATCTCCCCTTTGAAGTCCCCCAAGAGATTTTTTATATATTTAGGTGCTCCTGTATTGGGTGCATAAATGTTCATAAGGGTTATTTCCTCCTGTTGGATTGATCCCTTTAGTAATATGTAGTGACCATCTTTGTCTCTCATTATGGTCTTCATTTTGAAGTCTGTTTGCCAGAAATAAGAATTGCTACTCCAGCCTTCTTTTCCTTTCCATTTGCATGGAATATTTTACTCCATCCCTTCACTTGTAGCCTGTGTGAGTCTTTTGCTCTCAGGTGGGTCTCTTGTAGACAGCATATATTTGGGTCCTGTTTTCTTATCCATTCAGCTACCCTTTGTCTTTTGATTGGCCCATTTATTCCATTTACATTTAAGGTTACTATTGATATATACTTATTTAATGCCATTTTCCCCCTTTATGCTGATGTACCTTTCTCTCACTATTTCTTCTTTTTCTTAAAGCAGTTCTTTTAGCATTTCTTGCAATGCTGGTGTGGTAGTACTGAACTTTTTTAGCCTTTTTTTGTCTGGGAAGCTTTTATTTCACCTTCAAATTTAAATGATAGCCTTGCTGGATAAAGCAATCTTGGTTGCATGTTCTTGCTTTTCATTACTTGCAGAACTTCATGCCACTCCCTTCTGGTCTGAAGAGTCTCTGTTGAGAAATCCGCTGTCAGCTTTATGGGGGTTCCCTTGTAGGTCACTGCTTGTCTCTCTCTTGTAGCCCTTAATATTTTCTCTTTGTCCTTGACATTTGCCATTTTAATTATGATGTGTCTCGGAGTGGGTCTCTTTGAGTCCCTCTTGTTTGGAACCCTCTGTGCTTCCTGAACTTGTGTGGCTTTCTCCTTCACCAGCCTAGGGAAGTTTTCTATAATTATTTCCTCTACCAAGTTCTCTATCCCTTGCTCTCTTTCCTCCCCCTCTGGCTCTCCTATAATGCGAATGTTGTTTCACTTCATGTTGTCCCAAAGTTCCCTTAGACTGTCCTCATGCTTTTTAAGTGTTTTTTCTTTTTGCTGCTCTGATTGTGTGATTTTCTCTACTTCATCTTCTAAGTCACTTATTCTACCCTCTGCTTCATTGAGCCTGCTTTTAATTCCTTCCAGTGTATTCTTGATATCAGATACAGCATTCTTTATCTCTGTCTGAGTTGTATTTATGGTATGTATCTCTTTTTTCATGTTTTCACTAAGGTTCTCGATCTTATCATCTATAGTCTTCTTAAGTTCCTTGAACATCTTCATCATCCATACTCTAAACTCCATTTCTGATAACTTGCTTAACTCCATCTCATCAACGTCTTTTTCTGGCAATGTTTCCTTTTCTTTAATTTGGGGGTTGTTTCTTTGTCTCCCTATTTTGGTAGGTCTTAGTGCTTATATCTATATATTAGATATATTTGCTGTGTCTCGGTCTTGTGGGATGGGATTTTGTCTTGTGGGTCCAGTGGAGCCCAGAGGTGTATATTGTTGTTAATACTGGTGAAAATTTAGAAAATAATAATAAACTAAAATGTAAAAAATAGAGAAGCTACTGGGAGATAACAGAAGCAGAGGAAAGATTCTGAAAGAAGGGCCAGCACAAAATTAAGGGAGAGAATAGGAATAGGATAATAGTTGAAAATGAGAAAACAAAAATACAATAAAGAGAATAAGATAAACTAACAATCGGACAGGAAAACAGAAGGGGGCAAAATGAAAGAATGAAAGAAAAGTAGAAAAAGAAAGAAGAAAAAGAAGAAAAAAGTTATGCCAATGGATTGAGAGGAGAGAGAGAGATAAAGCCCAGGCATGCAGGGAGTCTGGTAAGAGATTTGGGGGAAACTATAGAGGAAAGCAGTAAACTTGGTTATAATGATAAAGTCCCAGTCGTTAAGCTGGGATATCAAGAAAGTCTTGACAGTAGAAGCAAGGATAAAACAAAACAAAGGAAATAAGCAAAACAAAACCAAAAACAAGCTAAGGAAGTCAAAATTCTTTTATTGAAAAAAAAAAATTGGTTAAAAAAATGTTTAAAAAAAATTTTAAAAGAAGAAGAAGAAAAAAAAGATTTTTTTATAAAATTTAAAAAAGAAAAAAAAATAAATTTTCTCCCCTTTCTCTTCTTCCTAAGGAAAAAAGAGGAAAAAATAAACAAACCCACAAATAAAAAACAAACAAAAAAAACCCAAAAACCAAAAAAACCAAACCAAACAAAAAAAACAGCTGAGAAAAAGGTACGTTTCTTCTGGGCAACTTATGTTGTCTGAGGGTTACTATTTTTTGTGATTTCAGTTCTCCTGGGAGGTACTTGTGTATCACCCCAATGTGAGGAGCTGTCTAGGTTTGGCTCTGGTGTCCTTAGGTAGATGGTTGATCTGAGACTCTCCGTGGACCACCTCCTCTTCTTAGCTATTTTGCAACCATGTAGTTGCCTGGTCTTGCTCCAGAGTCTTCTGTAGAGTCTTTAGGGTACAGGGTGGCTAGTGTAGCCCATGGTATCACTCCCCTTAGAGGTGTCGCTGTCAGGCACTCACTCTGCGGGAGTTAGTCTCTGCTTCACTTCCAGCTCCTCAGTCCCTACCTTGTCCTCTGATTCTGGCTCCCCAGGCTCTGTCCTGCTGCAGCTTCAGATTGATTTCAGCCTGTTGCCTTTTCTGTATGGGCCGTTTCAGCAGCCTGGGCCCAGTAGGTTTGATTAAGGACACATTCTGGTGGGCCCTTTGCCTGCCCAGCCCCCAGCAGAGGTTTTCAGTGTTTCCTCCAGTTCCCAAACAACAGTCCCCAAGAGTCTTATTCTTGCAGAGTCCTCCTGTGAGCTGCTCTCCTTTCCCCCTCAGGACTCAATAAAAAATTTTTAAAAGACACACACATCAATGGAACCAACTAGAGGGATCAGAAATAGACCGACACAAATAAAATCAACTGATTTTTGACAACGGAGCAAAGGTAATTCAATGGAAAAAAGAGTCTTTTCAACAAACGGTGCTAGAAAAATTGGACATTCATATACAAAAACACAGACCTAGACATAGGTTTTATGCACTTCACAAAATTAACTTAAAAGAAATTATAGACAGAATGTGAAATGCAATAGTCAAAAACTGCTAGAAGAAAACATAGGAGAAAATGTAGGTGATCTTGGATTTAGCAATGAGGTTTTGTTTTCAATTTTATTGTTGACACTATTACAGATGTTCCCCATCCCTCCCCCCCCCCACCCTTTGCCTACATCCACTCAGCCCCTGCAACCCCTCCCCTGGCCTGCACCACTCAGCAATGAGCTTTTAGGTACAACCAAAAAGCATGACCCATGTAAGAAAAAAAATGATAAATTTGACTTTATTAAAGTTTAAAACTTCAGTGAAACACGCTATTAAGAATATCTGAAGAAAAATTACAGACTGGGAGAAAATATTTGCAAAACATATTTGATAAAGGGCTTATATGTCAACCAAATGGTGGTAACAAGAGGGAAAGGGGGTGGGAGGAGGTAGGAGAGGGTATATAAGGGGGATAAGTGGTGATGGATGGGGACTTGACTTGGGGTGGTGAACACACCATACAGTGTACAGATGATGTATTATAAAATTGTACAACTGAAACCTATATAACTTTATTAGCCAATGTAACCCCAATAAATTCAATAAAAAAGAAATTTTTTAAAAAAATGAACAGAACATTTGAACAGACACCTCAACCAAGTAGGTATATAGATGGCAAATAAGGAAATGAAAATATGTTTAACAATATTTGTTATTAGAGAATTACAAGTTAAAACAAGATACCACTACACACTTATCAGAATGGTTAACATTTCTTTTAAAATCTAAAGTGATTGCTGATAAGGATATAGAACAACAGTAACTCTCATTCACTGCTGTTACAAATGCAAATGGTACAGCCTTTTTGAAAAACAGTTTAGCGCTTTCTTACAAAAACATAGTCTTACCAAGCAATCCAGAATTCACATCCTTAGATATTTACCAAACTGACGAGAAAACATATCCACACAAAAATGTGTATATGAATATTTATATCAGTTTTGTTCATAATTATGAAAAACTGGAAGCAGCCAGAATGTCTTTCAATGGGTGAATGTACAAACTTTTGTATATCCATACAATGAAGTATTAGTCAATGAAATATTAGTCAGTCATAAAAAGAAATGAACTATCAAACCACAAAAAGACATGGATGAATCTTAAATTCATATTGCTATGTAAAAGAAGTCAGTCTGAAAATGGCAAGATGATAGCAATAATAAAAGATCAATTGTTGCTTGGAGTGCAGAGTAAGAGAAGAAAAATTAATAGGTGATGCATAGGGGAATTTTTTTTAGGGTGGTGAACTATACTGTATGATACAGTAATTGTGGATATATAACTTTGCATTTATCAAAACCCATTGAACTTAATAGCAAAGGTAAGCCTTAATGCAGGCAAACTTAAAAAACATAATTTAGGAGACTGGAGAACACTAGTATAAATTCAAGATGTGATAAAACTATCTACTATAAATGTATGCAATGACCTCACTGAATGAGGTGTGGGAGAAATTTACTATCCAAGTAACATTGCAAATAAGTGGAATCTGTAAAATTAAAGGCAAAATAAATTATATATAAGCACCATAATCTACTTGATAAAGGTACAGGTTAATAATTCTGATACTGCTACACATGTATGCTGAAACTGAACAATTAAGTAAATGAATGGTGGATGGTGGAAGCCAAGTGTTTCACTGTTATAATGGGAGGTTACAGGCAAGCAAGGGGAGGAGGCTGGAATAATCTGGGTGGTAACGGATTGACACATATAGAATCATTTATTGGTATATTTATATACAATGGTTAGTATACACAATATATTTCCTTGATTGGCTGAAGGAAGGAATGACACACCAGAGGAAACAAGCACACCCAGTGCCCAGTTGGTTAAAACTCTAAGATATTTAACATGTACAATGTGATGACTTGATATACGTATACATCCTGAAAAGGTCTCTCCCCATTGAGTTAATTAACACATCCATCATCTCACATATTTTTTACTTTGAGTAGAACATTTAAGTTCTACTCTTTTAGCATATTTCAATGATGCAATAGAGTGCTACCAACTATAGGTACCATGTTATACATTAGATTCACAGACCTTATTCATATTATAACTGAAAGTGTGTACCCTTTACCAGCCTCTCCTTACTTCACCTCTCCTTATTTACCCCCAGACCCTGGAAACCACTTTTCTACTCTATTTCTATGAGTTCAACTTCATTTATTTTTTTAAAATTTTACATATAAATGATATCATGCAGTATTTGTCTTTCTTTGTCTAGCTTATTTCATTGAGCATAATGCCCTCCAATTTCATCCATATTGTCACGTCAAGATTTCTTCTTTTTTGAGGATGAATAATATTCATTGTATATATAGAAATATCTATATATCTATATATAATATCACATTTCTTTATCCATCAACAGACACTTAAACTGTTTCCATACATTGGCTGTTGTGAACAATGCTTTAGTGAAGATATCTCTTAGAGATAACGATTTCATTTCCTTTGGAATATACACAGAGTGTGATTGCTAAATCATATGGTAGTTCTATTTTTAATTTTTTGAGGAACTTCCATAGTGTTTTCCATAGTGGTTGTACCAGTTTACATTCCCACCAACAGTGCAAAAGGGTTCCCTTTCCTCCACATTCTTGTCAACATTTATCTCTCAATTTGATATAGACATTCTAATAGATGTGAAATGATAACTCACTGTGGTTTTCATTTACATTTCCCAGATGACTAGTAATGTTAAACACCTTTTCATGTATCTATTGGCCATTTGTATGTCTTCTTTGGAAAAGTGTCTATTTTGGTCCTCTGCCCATTTTTAATTGGATTATATATTTGTTTACTCATTTATTTTGCTATTGAGTTGTATAAATTTTTTGTATATCTTGGATATTAATACCTTATAGGATATGTGATTTGCAAATATTTTCTATTATTCCATAGGTTGCCTTTTCATTTTGTGCAGTTTTTTATTGATGTCGTCCCACTTGTTTAATTTTGCTTTTGTTGCCTTTGCATTTGGTGTCAAAGCCAAAAAAAAATTACCAAGGTCAATGTCAAGAAGCTTACCCTCTCTATTTTTTTAAAAGATTTTTTTATTGATTTTTAGAGAGAGAGGAAGGGAGAGGGAGAGAGAGAAACATCTATGTGAGAGCGAAACATCAATTGGCTGGCTCCTGCATTCCCCTGGGGATCAAAACCCTAACCCAGGCACATGCTCTGACCAGAAATTGAACCTGCAACACTTTAGTGCATGGGATGACACCCAACAACTGAGCTACACTGGCCAGGGCATTTCTGTTTCCTTCTAGGAGTTTTATGGTGTCAGGTCTTACATGCAAGTCTTTGATCCATTTTGAGTTGACTGTGTGTCTGATGTAATGGAGGTCCAGTTTCTTTTTCTTTTTTTTTCTCTCTCTTTTTTTTTTTATCCTCACCCAAGGATATTTTTTCCATTGCTTTTTCAGAGAGAGAGAGAGAGAGAGAAACACCGACATGAGAGAGACACATTAATTGGTTGCCTTCCACACACAGCCAGGGATCCAGCCTGCAACTGAGGTACGTGCCCTTGGCTGAAACTCAAACTCCGACCCTTCAGTCCGAGGGCCTATTTTCATTCTATTGTAGCTATCCGGTTTTCCCAGCTCCACTTATTGAAGAGATTATCCCTTCCCCATTGTCTTTTTTTGGTTTCTTTGTTGTAAATTAATTGATTATGGGTTCTTTATTCCATTCCATTGATCTGTGTGTCTCTTTTTATGCTGATACCATACTGTTTAGATTATTACAGCTTTATAATGTTGCTTGAAATCAGGAATTGTGGTACCTCCAGCTTTGTTCCTCTTTCTCATGATTGCTTTGGCTAATTTTTGTAGTTCCATAAAAATTTTGCATTGTTTTTTCTATTTCTGTGAAAAAATGTCATTGGTATTTTGATAGGAATTGTATTGAATCTGTAGACACTTTTGATAGTATGGCCATTTTAGCAACTAATTCTTCCTACCTATGAATACAGAAGATCCATTTATTTCTCTTCTTTAATTTCTTTCATCAACATCTTATAGTTTTCAATATACAGAACTTTTACCTCCTTCATTAAAATTATTCCAAAGTATGTTAATTTTTTTGATGCTATTGCAAATGGGATTGTTTTCTTAATTTCTCTTTCTGATATTCATTGTTGTTGTATAGAAATGCAACTAAGTTTTGTATACTGATTTTATGTCCTGCAACTTTACTGAATTATTTTGTTAGTTCTAACAGGTTTTTTGGTGGAATATTTAAGGCTTTCTTGACATATAATATCATGACATATAATATCATGTTATCTGCAAATAGAGACCATTTCACTTCTTCTTTCCAATTTTAATGCCTTTTTTCTTGCCTAATTTTTCTTGCTAAAACTTTTGTACTATGTTGACTAGAAGTGGCAAAAATGTGTATCACATTTATTGATTTGTGAGATTGAACCATCCTTGCACCCCTGGAATAAATCCCATTTGATCATGGTGTACAATCCTTTTAATGTATTGTTGAATTCAGTTTGCTAACATTTTGTGAGGAGTTTGCTCCCATGCTCATCAGGGATACTGGCCTGTAATATTTTTTTCTTGTGATGTCTTTGTCTATAGTATCAGGGTAATACTAGTTTCAGAAAATGAGTTTGCAAATGTCCCTTCTATTTTTATTTTTTTTTTAATGTTTTTATTGATTTCAAAGAGAGGAAGGGAGAGGGAGAGGGATAGAAACATCAGTGATGAGAGAGAATCATTGATCGGTTGCCTCCTGCATGCCCCCTACTGGTGATTGAGCCTGCAACCTGGGCATGTGCCCTGGCCAGGAATCGAACCCTGATCTCTAAGTTCATGGGTCCATGCTCAACCACTGAGCCATGCTGGCAGAGCCCTTCTATTTTATTTTTAGAAGTGTTTGAGATGAAATGATATCTCATTTCATCTTCGAACATTCTTCTTCGAATGTTTGGTAGAATTCCCCAGTGAAGCCATCTGGTTCTGGACTTTTTGGGGTTGGAAGGTTTTTAATTACAGAATCAATCTCCTTACTAGTAATTAGGCTGTTCAAATTTTCTTTTCCTTTTTCATGACTCAGTCTTTGTTGGTTGTAGGTTTCTAGGAACTTATCCATTCCTTTTAGGTTGTCCAATTTGTTGGTTGTATTGTGTTTATAGTAGTCTGTTAACAGTCCCTTGTATTTATTGTGGTATCAATTGTAATGTCTCCTTTTACATTTCTAATTTTATTTATTTGAATATTTTTCTTGTCAAGTCCAGCTAAAGGTTTGTCTATTTTATCTTTTCAAAATACCAGTTCTTAGTTGCATTGATTTTTTTCTATTATCTTATTTTCTATTTCATTTAGTTTTTCTCTGATCTTTGTTATTTCCTTCTTTCTAAGCTAGTTTAGTTTGCTGGCTTTGTTTGGGCTTAGTTTGTTCTTCTCTTTTAGTTCCTTGAGGTACAAAGGCGGGTTGTTTATTTGAGCTCTTTCTTTTATCTTAATGTAGGCATTTATCACTATAAACTACCCTCTTAGAATTGCTTTTGCTGCATCCCATAAGTTTTGGTATGTTGTGTTTCTGTTTTCATTTATCTCAAAATATTTTTTATTTCTCTTTTTATTATTCTTTGACCCCATTGGTTGATCAGAAGCATGCTATTTAATCTCCACATTATAACTGATTTCAAGTTTAACATCATTGTGGTCAGAAAAGATGCTTGATATGAATTTATTAAGATTTGTTTTGTTGCCTAACATATGATCTATCCTGTAGAATGTTTTACGTTTACTTGAAAAAAATGCTATTCATCTTAGATATAATGCAAACCCTACCAAAATCACAACAGATGTTTTTGCAGAAATCAATAAACTGATTCTAAATTTTATATGGAAATGCAAAGGACCTAGAGTAGCCAAAACAATTTTGAAAAAGAATAAGGAAATTGAAGACTTATATCTCCTGATTTCAATAGTTACTATAAAGTTATAATAGCCAAATGTGGCACTAGTGCAAACATTGAAGTATAATGTAAAGACAGGCATATAGATGAATGAAGGAGAATTAAGAGTCAAGAAATAAATTTTTATGTTTATTGTCAATTGAGTTTCAATAAAAACACCAAGGCAATTCAATGGGGAAAGAGAGACTTTTCAATAAATGGTGCTAGGACATAAAAAGATTAATTTAGACCCCACCTCATATAAAAATTAACTCAAAAATGGATCTAAGACCTAAATATAAGAACTAAAACTTCTGGAAGGAAACATAAGAAGAAATCTACATTTCCCTGGGGTGAGCAAAGATTTAGAAATCACACTTAAAGTATGATCCTTAAAAGAATTATTAAATTCGACTTTATCAAATTTTAAACCTTTTGTATTTCAAAAGACACCATTTAAAAATGAAAAGGCAAGCCCTACTCTGGAAGAAAATATTTGCAAATCATATATCCAACAAAGGATTTTTATCCAGACTATATAAAGAATTTAGGAAACTCAATAAGATGAAAGCCCAATTTCTAAAATTAGGCAAAATATTTAAATAGACATTTCACCAAAGAAAATATGCAAATAGCCAATAAGTACTTGAAAAGATGATCACTATTAAAGAAATGCAAGTTAAAGCTAAAATGAGAAAGTACTTTACACCCAATAAAATGGCTATAATCAAAAAGACAGATTTGGAACAAGGCAAAGCAAATGTTGGCACAGATGTGGAAAAACAGAACTCCGCATACATTGCTGGTGGGAGTGTGAAATGGTTTAACCATTTTGGAAAACAGTTTGAGAGGTTCTTAAAATGGTTTCTTAAAAGTTCTATATAAACTTACCATATGACCTAGCAATTCCACATCTAGGTATCTGCTCAAGAGAAATTAAAACACAGGTTCATATAAAGACTTGTATGAGAATGTTCATAGCAGCATTATTCATAATGGGCAAAAGCTGAAAACAATCCAAATATCTCTCAGCTGGCACATGGATACACAAAATGTGTCATATCTACACAATGGAATACTCTTCAGCAATAAAAAGGAACAAACTACTGATGAGGTCTACAACATGGATGTACATTAAAAACACTATGCTAAGTGAAAAGAGCCAGATGCAAAAGACTATGTAATGATTCCATTTATTTGAAATATCCACATAAAAGAAATTTATAAAACCAGAAAGCAAAATAGTGTTTGTCTGGGCCTGAGCATTGACTGTAAACTGGGACAAAGAATCTTTTGGGGGTGATAGAAATATTCAAAATTGGAAACTGATGTTGGTTGTACAATTCTATAACTTTACGAAAAAGTATTTAATTGCACACTTAAAATGGGTGAATTTATGATGTGTAAATTAAACCTCAATAAAGCTGTTAAACAAAGAAAAAAGTACTTTCTAAAAATTGAAAGTAAAGTAAAGCACATAAATTTATGTAATGGAATAACCACACAGGGAGATTATTTCCAAGTGGCTTTAAAACTCAGTGAATATTAACAAAATATCATCCCTTAGTTAGAATAACCCTGAAAAGGAAAGGAAACTTTTAAAAAGCTTAAATTGTTTTCAGTAAGCATATTATTTGTTATAGTGCTGGTATAGTTGTTCTAAAACTGCTATGTTGATAAAGCAAATATGAGGTTATATTGGTGTAGTTGAAAATGAAAATTTTCAGTGTGGAGGAAGGAGATACAAATGTACAGGCAATTAGGTTAAATAAAAAACCTATGGTCCTGAGTTTGACTAGGAAGTAACAGAATAAATTAATGATGTATTTTATCTTATTTTTTGTAGTTTTGTCCACTAAAAATTGTAGGGATAAATGACCTATCCAGTACTAGTGAGTCTCCCAGAATCTTGACTATGGCTTCTGAATATAGTTTTCCACTGAAGGAACAAGTACTCCGTGAAGAAATGATTGATTCCAGATCTGTGGCACAAAATGTACCAGATAAACCTAGAAATTTTTGTCAAACCACAAAGAAAAGAAGCTACCAATAACTACTGGGAATTATGTCCAAAAAATGGAGGTGCCAGTTGATTAGATTCCAATCAGCCAAAATGAAACAGTTAATAATGAAGGAGGATAATAACCACGATCAATTGAAACCCTTCCAGTATGTTTAAATCTCTGACTTTTATAATGACACTAAAAAAACAACAAAAAAAAACAGAACAAAACTCAATGGTTGCCTTTGCAGGATGCTGGGGAATTAACTCATTATTTTGAAAAAATGGTAACTAAAGCAAAAAAATATTAAGCATTTATCCTGCTTTTCATATTCAAATTCAACCTTAGAATACCAAATGGTTCTCACTTTGATACCAATGCAAATGCCTTGTGGTAATAGATGGCATATAAATAACAACACTATAACTCAGGTCCCGCTTCTTCAAACTATATAAAGTGTGAAACCACTGCTTCCCCCCCCAGGGATGCTGCGACAAAACCGGCAACCAATCACCAATACATGGGCTTTACCGCACAAATGGGAGTTGAACTACTGAGCAATGATTTGAGAATGTTTCACTCATGGTTTACGAACATTCCAGTGCCTCACACACACGTCATATCATTTACTAGAATCAAGATGGTGAAGTAAGATCGCCAGACCCATTAAATGGCTTCCTTTTAAAGTAAAATACTTTACATTGTTTAATGAAAGTCAGAACTTACACATCCATGAATAGTGTTACAGCAAGAAGATCCCCAGTGGAAGTGTGCTGTTGCCACAGAATTTGGTAAAATAGCCCTGCAAAGTCTAACAGTCTCACCAGAGCTCTGTGTAATGGTTGCTCATTGGTTTTTACAATTTGTTCCATTCCAATCCCCTTTTTTTTCTTGAATCCTGGGTTATTTGTCTTAGAGTCATCAGTTCCAGAAGAGTTTGGGGGATGCCGTTACATCTGTAAATGTTAGTGCATTAAATCATCTTCACCTCTCAGGAGCTGCATAAGGCATGGCCTGTGTTGGGTTACACCTGGCTCAGGTGAAATGTGTTTTTCCATATCTGAACATGCCTATCAGTCACTTGCCCTAGACACTCATTTTAAAAAAACATTAATGTTTCCTCTGTATTTGTCTGAATTAGGCAACACAATGTGGTGGTAAAGAATGTGACCAGCGGACAGATGGGGTCTGTTCAACAAGCTGTAATAAATTCTTACCTTTTCTAACCCTAGACTCCTTGTCAGGGAAATAGCAGTAAAAACACCTTCCTCTCAGGGTTGATGTAGGGGTTAAATGAGATAATGCAAGTGATGCTTTTAGCACCCTGCTTGGAACATAAGACATTTTAACCAAAAATAGCTGTAATGATTGTTCCTAACACCAAGGCTTGTGGGAAATTGAACTGAAGATGTAACTTGTAGCTTGTTTCACTGGCAAAAAAAAATTTAAATAAAGCACTTGGGCTGCTGGATGACCTGGCAGGGCACATGTCTGATGAACAGATTTTTCCAGCGAGGCTTCTGCAGTGGTGAAGACGTTTAAAAGAGCTTCAAAAGTCTGCAGAAGTCTCTTGGGAGCCCACACAGGCACCCCATCCGAGGGCCTCCAGAGTGGGCCTGGCGCAATGCAAAGAGCCTGGATGGAGAGTCAGACAGACCTCGCCTCTGCATTCTTGGCCAAGCTGCTTCACCTCGACCTCCTCCCTTGAAAATGAAGATGGTCATATCTTCCTCGTTACTAAGGTGAAAAGAAAGCCCCATAGTAGTAGTGGGAGAAGCTAGCACGGCCTGAGGCCGCACTCGGGGCCCAGCATGTGCAGGGGGCTTACAGTCACTGTGTTGGTTAGGCCTCACAACCATCCGGAAAAGGAGGTGTTGATCTCATTTTGTCAGGGAGGAAAGAAAGGCTCAGCTCAGTGAGGGCACTTGCCCAAGGTTACATAACTGTTATGAGGAGGAGCCAGGATTTAACGCTGAGTCTGAGAACAGATCCCAGCCCTCCAACCACTCCTTCCAACTGCCTCACAGCTCCCCACCCCGAACACAGAGAGGCCGAGACTGCATTTGTGTCGGGACACAATTTCTTAGATCTCTACGAATGCCCAGGATTTCATGAATTCCTCTCACAGTTACAAAGAGGCAGGAGAGCAGAGGCTGTGCTAATCCCCCTTCCTAGCTTTGCTGCGGACTCGTCGTGAAGGGTTTAGCTTTATTGTACACAATGGGCCCAAGTGAAAACATTAGGCTACAGAAGATCAAGGGGATATTTATCTGGCATCTAGAGGTTAACTCCCAGAAAGAAGAATATGGCAGTACCTCTAAAGTCCATTTCTTCAGAAAATTAATTAACGGAAGGACTGCTCTCAGCAGAGTCTCGAGAACTGAATATGCAGACAGCTTTAAGTGTTTACTTATCTAAGTAAGTGCTGTCTTATTGCTTGAATTCTTTAAAGCTGAAGTTCTAATCTCCAGACCCCAGGGTTAACCTAAGTCCAAAAGTCCTGTGTTACCTGATAAACCTCACAGCTGCTTAGCTTTATAGTGGTTGTCCGACTGTTCACACACAAGCTGGGCCAAATACCTTCCCAGCCAGCACCGCCCTGCACCCCAGGATCATGTGTTATGATTTCTGTCACACTCAGCCATAAAGTCCTATTTGAGCTTGTCATCCCAGGGCCTGCCAGCACCTACTAGACTACCTTTGCCTCTTCCCTTAGGACAGGGCTTCTCAGCAGAATGACCAGAGTCACTTGCTAAGATGAGTCAGAAGTTCCCCAAATCTCCTGACACCACTTGGTAGTAAAGGAAAAGGGAGAGCCAACAGGCCCGGTGAGGTCTGTCCAGCCATGACATAAGAACACAGGATTCTTCAGAGGAACATTCATGCCCGAATCCCAGCCTGCTTTACAGGCAGTATCCCACATTTTGTGGGATACTCCAGACGTTCAATGTACCCAAAGAAGTTTCCCTGACCACCCCTGGCCCCAGTGGGCCAAGGAGCTAGTTCCCAGAAAGTGAAAGAGTCTGACAAGAAGATTATTTTCTCTCTGAGCAGGTAAGATTCCATGTCACAAGAGGAA
Source organism: Miniopterus natalensis (assembly GCF_054644295.1). Taxonomy (NCBI): domain Eukaryota; kingdom Metazoa; phylum Chordata; class Mammalia; order Chiroptera; family Miniopteridae; genus Miniopterus; species Miniopterus natalensis. The sequence continues at coordinate 79,179,896 of NC_142082.1, read as the reverse complement.
TCCTTGTACCACAAGAGAGCATAGAGCACACAGTAGCCAAGGAGGCCATACCTGCTTCCCAAGTGATCTGTATTCACAGAATAAATGCCCTTGTGGGTTGGGAATCCTAGCCTGCCTCTATGCACTTAGTGGTCTCCTTGTCATTCCCTTACTGAGGCCTCAGCTTCCACAAAGGCCTTAAAAAAGACACCATTTGTTCCCACACACCCTTAGCTGCTTTCAAAGCAATGGGAACAGGTTCAAACTCTGTGTCCCTGGCTGCTTCAGTGAGTGAAATCCCAAGTGGGTGCTCAAAGAGTGTTCTCAATGACTGGCCTGGTTTCCAGCTCCCACACTTCTGCTGCAATGAGGAACCTGGGCTCCAGCATCCCTCTTCAAGGCTGTTGACCTCTAGCCAGACCTGACCACACACTCTTTTCCTGCCCTTTCCTGCCTTTGCACTTTGGTCCAGATCTCTACAAGTCAGTACACCTTAAAACCTCACCTACTCTGCCCAAGCCGGCATAGCAAAATTCCCCTGGCCTTTGAGGCCCACCTAAATGCTCCCCTGCCCAAGAAGGCACTCCTGACTCCCGGTTCACCATTCCAGGTCTACAACTCACACCCTGGGGAGTAGTTAATTCCATCCGCCAGTCCAGTGGGGGTGAACTATGAATCAACTTCACTTACAAACATTTTGTGGAACTTATTTTTTACTCTTAGCTCTTGGGCACATCTACATTTTTTAACTTTTATTTTTTTAATCTTGAGATAATTTAGGCATACAGAAGAGTTGTTAAAGTAACATAAAGTTTTTGAAAATGCTTCATACAACTTTACCTAATGCCAACTACTTATATAACCATTGTACAATAATCAAAACCATGAAATTAAGTGGTATGACACCTAAACTACAGGCTTTATTTGGATTTCACCAGTTTTTCCACCAACGTCCTCTCGTTCTGTTAAGATCCAATCCAGGATCCCTCATGCGTTTAATCATCACGTTTCCTTAGTATTCTCCAATCTGGGACAGTTCCTCTGTGTTTCCTTGTCTTTTATGACCTTGGCACTTTTAGGTTAACATTATTATTCATTTTCAGCAAGAATACCACAGATGGGAGGCACCCTTCTCAGAGCAGCATGTCCACAAGTAACTGATGTCAATATGTCTTATTATTAGTGGCGTCAACCTCGATCACTTGGCTAAGGTGGTATCTGCCAGGAACCCCCACTATAATCCCATTATTTCCCTTCTTATAGTTAGAAAATATCTGGCGAGAGATACGTTGAGCTTATGTAAATATTCTGTTTCTTCTTAAACTTTTACCGTCTAGCTTACCATTCATCAGTGGATCTCCTTGCAGCAATTATTACTATGATATTCTAATGGTGATCTTTATTTCCTTCATTCCTTCTGGATTTGTTCATTAGAACTTTTTGTAAATGTTTAATCACTAAGCTGTACACCTGAAAATAATATATTGTATGTCAATTGTAATTGAAAGATAAAAATTTTTTTAAAAGAATTTTTCCATAAGGAAGACTTGTTCCCCTCTTCACATATTTATTCCAATCATTTATACTTATCATTATGAACTCAAGGGCATTTATTTTATATAAAAATTAATGTTAAATATAATTCTATAGAGATCTTTATTTATATAAAGATCACATAATTGTATGAAATTATATTTGTTATAAATTATGTATAATGTATTAGATATAAATTATATTAAATATGAATAGTACCACTATTTATTTTGTTGCTTTAGTTCTAGTGGGTTGCTGTGTTTTGCATTACTAGATTATAAGTTTTTTGAAAATAAGAATTGTGTATTACTGGTTTTTTTGTTCCCACAATACAAATACAGTTGATTCTCAATAATAATACTTAATATTTACACATTTTAGTTTTAAAAATGTTCTCAGACCATTTATCTTTATTCTTACATGTGAGAAAAACATATGAATGATGAGCAGAGTAGTTCATGAATAATTATGAACATCTGACAGGGGTAGCTAAGATGAACTTACTTGTGAACTCAACTCTTTATCTGCTTCTCCGTATTTGAGTTCCAGAGCCACTATTCGGCAAAATGCTTGGTTATTTTAGCTATGTTTTGTTACTTCTGATTCAAGCTAATACTATATAGGACTCTTATGAGTAGATCTTAGATTGTTTTTGTTTGTGTTTCAAATCAAGCTGAATTTTCCTTGCCACTGGGCTGGTCTGGACTATGCTGGTCTACTATCATACCCAGAGTACTGAGATACCTATCTAAGGGGAACAGCATCCTCAGTCATAACACACTCTTAATATTGTTTTCAGTTGTCAGACAAAAGCTCCGGAGTATTATACCCAGCCATGAACATCTGGCCTCCTTCTGCAGGACCACAATGCAGACCCATGTGGATTGGCTAACGTGAGACATGGTGGTTGCTATATTCTTGTTAAAATAGCTTGTAAGTGGCTGCATCACCATTGACTTAGAGTGACGGCAGATGAAAAACAATGTTTCTTAGTTATCAAAAGTAACAAGTCTGGAAAATAATAAGGTGGCATTCTCCGTCTCATTGACCATATCAGAGGGGGACAGTCTGAATTTATCCAGGAGGAGCTAGGAGGCCTTTTGCTCAACCTGCTGACTTATCTTCATTCTCCCCTTGAGCACACTTACACCATTTCATGCCCTGGGTCCAAGAAAGGGAATGTGTAACTTTTGTTTTAAGTATAAATAGGGTGACCACATGATTTATCATCCAAAGTAGAGCACTTTTGAAAGTGAATTATTAATAATTATTAATTTTACCATTAATAATTACAACGAGCAACAAGCATAAATTGAGGTTATCCTGGGATGTATAATCATTTTACGTAAAACAGAATTCCCCACTTAAAACAGTGGAAGCAAGTCAACTTTTACTGAACATATCTGTACCTTCAGAAAACCAACAATAATGATCAGTAAGGTTTTTAGGGAAAATAGATTATCTTACAGCTGAGTTACATGTGCAAAGGCATGGAAGCTGCTGGGCATGTGGACGATATTTTTATGGAATAGAATTAAGGGCTCGGAAGCAGGAGTCACAAGCAGCCTGATATGGAAGAAATAATCCCCCTCCTCCAACTGAGAAATCGAATGCAAACCTCTCTGCCTATGAGCCATCTGTATGGTGTGCTTCTCTGTAAAAAGGACCACTGTGCGGCATGAGCTCAACTGTCTTTCAACTCTTAAACACTTTCTTCTTTCAAGTCAAAGCCAATTTTAAGTATTCTGTTTAATAATTTCCTTCAAACATCCAGTCACTTAGATCATTTCCTCTTAAAAGACACGAAGCCATGAAGAAGAAAAAATCGGACTCTCACCAGGAAGGGTGTATTCTCTGGGATGCTGTTCTGTATTTATTTGGAAGCCATTACAGACCCCACCACGTCCCAAGCTGTCTCCAATTGGTCTATAGTTGGAAACGCCTCTTTGGCAACAAGTCACGATCCACTATTATTTTTCCCATTCTACCAAGGAGGAAATGGAGCCTTTGTAAGGAACAAAAGATCTGTTTAAATTTTTGGCTAGAATCAGTAAGCACCCAGAGTTGGGATTACTCATGCTGTAGCCAACTTTAATGGGAATAGTCAACATCCTACTATATGTGTTTATCTTGAGTTCTTATTTTTCACACAGAGAAAGATTAATGGTATTAATCTTGTCAAATCTAAAAAGTTAGAGGAGGAGGAGGAGGAAGGTCTTCCACATATCCATAGTGGAGACAGTGTCTTAGATGAAACCCATACAAAAGTAGATTAGAGATCATTAGATAAACCTATTATCTTATGGTGAAAGCCATGAAGATCTAAGAGTAATAATTTCTACCTTAGAGTATCTTATTAGGGAAATACATTGAGTGCTTAGGTTAGAACCTACCCCCAAAGTGCTCAGCATATAATGATTATTATTGTTGTTGTTGTAAATGTTAATAAGCAACAACATCAGCCTAATGCAGTGGGGAAAACTTAAAACTAGTGATACAAAGCAGATTAATAACTCTAAAAACACTGGCATTGCTGGGACTATTCAAGATAAAGTCCACGGGGTATCCAAATAATTGTTTCAGAGAACATGCTTCATACAAGTTTTCAGCTAATAAATTTAGAAGAAATGACAGTATTAGAATGTCATTATTTTATTGCCCTAATATAATAATAACAATGATTATCAATGTCTGTTGACAACATACAAGAGAGAGACAATTGAACACCATGTACTTCCCCGCTATGTTTTTACAGAATATTATGAAGTATTCTCGACAAAAATTGATCCTAAATATGATCATGCCTCTAGATCTAACCACTAGCTTTCAGGAGATATGAAGGATGAGAAAAATACTAAATGACACCAAGAAAATACAATCTGGCCCTGGTTGTATGGCTCAGTTAGTTAGTGTGTCATCTGGATGCGCCAAGGTTATGGGTTCGATCCCTGGTCGGAGCACATGCAGGAAGCAACCAATGAATGTATGGATGGGTGGAGCAACAAATTGATGTTTCTCTCACTCTTTCTTCCTCTCTCTCTCTAAAATCAATAAAAAATACAATCTGCACAATTCAAACTGTGGGGCACTCTACAAGATAAATGACCCAGTTTCTTTAAAAGAGTGTAAAAAAAGATTCTTAGAGACATATTAAAAACTGCAATATATAAATGTTATTTGGGTTCTTATTTGAATATACAAACTAGAAAAAGTTAGAAAAAAACTGAAAATATTTGAACATTGTGCTGAATGGATATTTGATCATATTAATAATTTTTTTATTCTTTATGGGTGATAATGGTATTGTGCTTATGTTTTTGTTGTAGTTGTTGATCTCAAATATAAACAGCAAAGTGATTAAAGGAAAACATAAGAGAATGCAGGGGTAGGTAAAGATTATTGGTGAAGGCACAGATAGATGATAGATAGATGATGATAAATGATAGATTAGATAGATGATAGATAGATAGATAGATGATAGATAGATAGATGATGATAGATGATAGATAGATAGATGATAGATAGATGATAGATAGATAGATAGATAGATAGATAGATAGATAGATAGATAGATAGATATAGATAGATAGATAGATAGATAGATAGATAGATAGATAGATAGATATAGATAGATGATAGATAGATAGATGATAGATGATAGATAGATAGATAGATAGATAGATAGATAGATAGATAGATAGATAGATAGATGATAGATAGATGATAGATGATAGATGATAGATAGATAGATAGATAGATAGATAGATAGATAGATAGATAGATAGATGATAGATAGATGATAGATAGATAGATAGATAGATAGATAGATAGATAGATAGATAGATGATAGATAGATAGATAGATAGATAGATAGATAGATAGATGATAGATAGATATAGATAGATAGATAGATGATAGATAGATAGATAGATAGATAGATAGATAGATGATAGATAGATAGATAGATAGATAGATAGATAGATAGATAGATAGATAGATAGATAGATGATAGATAGATAGATGATAGATGATAGATAGATAGATGATTGATAGATGATTGATAGATAGATGATAGATGATAGATAGATAGATAGATAGATAGATGATAGATAGATAGATAGATAGATAGATAGATAGATAGATAGATAGATGATAGATAGATAGATAGATAGATAGATAGATAGATAGATAGATAGATAGATAGATGATAGATAGTGATAGAGAGATAGGACAACACTTATACCTTGTATCTGGAATTTATAAAGACTTCCTACACCTCAATGATAAAGACAAACAATCCAATTAAAAAATAGATAAAATAGTCCTGGCCGGTGTGGCTTAGATGGTTGGGCATCATCCTGTGCACCAAAAGGTTTTGGGTTCAATTCCCAGTCAGGGCTCATGCCCAGGTTTCGTGCTCAGTCCCCAGCAGTGGCGTGCAGGAGGCTGCCGATTGATGTTTCACTCTCACATCGATGTTTCTCTCTCTCTTTTGCCCTTCCTCTCTCTCTAAAAAAAATCAATAAAAATAAAAATTAAAAAATTAAATCTTAAAAAAATTTTTTTAAAGAATAGATAAAATAGTTGAATAGACACTTCACAAAAGACATAGAAATGTCCAATAAGCACATAAAAAAAGCGTTCACCATCATTAGTCATCAGAGAAATGCAAATTAAAGTCATAATGAAATACCACTACATACACTAGAATGGCTTAAATTAAAAAGAAAAATACTGCCCTGACCGGTGTGGCTCGGTTGGTGGGAGCATTGTCCCCTGCACCGAAGGGTCAAGGGTTTGATTCTTGGTCAGGGACAAACCCAGGTTGCAGGTTTGATCCCCAGTCAGGGTGAATACAGGAAGCAACCAATCGATGTTTCTCTCTCTCTCCCTCTCCCTGCCTCTCTAAAATCAATTTTTAAAAAAATATATTTTTTAAAAAAAAGATGAAAATTACTAAATTTTGGAGAGAATATGGAACAACCAGAAGTCTCATACATTGCTGGTGGGAGTGCTGTAATGGGAGTGCTGTACTGATTTTTGGAAAACCACTTGGCTTTTTCTTAAAAAGTTAAATATACCAAGATCCTATACTTCCATACCTAGCTATTTACTCAAGAGAAATAAAAGTATATGTCCACATAAAAAAAAACAAAAAACTTGTACACAAATATTTACAGCAGCTTTATTCATACTAGTCAAAAACTGGAAACAGCCCAGATGCCTATCAATAGAAAAATGGATCAACCAACTGACATATCCATACAATAAAATACTACTCAAAAATAAAAGAGACCAAACTACTGACACAAACAACAAAACTGATGAATTTCAAAAATAATACTGAGTGAAAGAAGCCAGGAGCAAAAAGGTACAGTATAGGATTCCATTGATATGAATTCTAGAATGGGCAAAAATAACCAGCAGCACTAGAAATCAGATCAATGGTTGCTTCTCCATGCAGCGAACTGGCTGAGAAGGGGCACAAAGGGAAGAAATGATAAAAATATGATGAGCCTTGATATGCAAAGGTCAAGCTGACTGAATAGTCCACTTAAGTTCGGAAGATCTGAATATATGTAAATTGAGTCACTAAAAATATTTTAAACCTAAAAGGATTCTTATCTATATAATTGTATATGGACACACACAGTTTTTAACAAATGAAATTATGGTACCTGGGGTTTTCTTCAAATAACCTAGTGTTAAGGGTAAAAATACATGGAACGAGTTTGGCCATGAGTTGATAGTTATTTAGCCTGGGTGATGAGTATGTGGAGGCCCATTGTACTTTTTATTCTTCCTGCTTTTGCTTATGTTTAAAATTGTCCATGATAAAGAGCTGGTAGAAAGAGAAAAGGGAGAGAGGAAGAGGAGAGAGGGAAAGAGAAAGTGAAAAAGTGTCTAACAACAGAGATAGAGCCCTAAGGACATCTCTGGACAACAACTTGGCTCAGTCACAGGTACTCTTGTGATGACCCTGAGTCATCAGAAAAGGTCAGGTGAAACTGGATATGGTTCTTTTTTTTTTTTTTAATATATCTTTATTGATTTCAGAGAGAGGAAAGGAGAAGGAGAGAGAGACAGAAACATCAATGATGAGAGTCATTGATTGAGCCCACAACCCGGGCATGTGCCCTGACCGGGAATTGAACCCCAACCGCCTGGATCCTAGGCCGACGCTCAACTGCTGAGCCACGCCCGGCCGGGCTGGGTATGGTTCTTTTTGCAACAGATATTAATGTCCTACTTTTGAGGTCACTTACCGAACAAAATAGAAAAAATCCAGGCATCCACAGGAGCAGCGACTTCCAGTGATCCAAAAAGTTTCCTAGTGTGGAACAGAGCTCAGCCTAAGGACATCACCCAAATGAAGTGTCAATGCATTATCATGAAGGAGTGTGTGACGCTGCCCCAGGGCAGCTCAGACTGGCTGCTGCTCCTCAGCAAGGCTGGAAGAGGCTCCCTACCCTGGAGCTGCAACAGGTTTGGCCCAAGGTGGTGCCTGCCCAGCCTGGACCATAAAGCTCCATATGGTAAGCTCATCTCAGTGGAAGTGGGTCCAGCTTATGCTCCCCAGAGATCTTACAAGATAAGCTGCTTCTGTCCTGCAGCTAAAAAAAAAAAAAAAAAAAAGGGCTCATTTCCGATGGAAAACAGACTCTTCAGGGACAAAGTTATTTTCCTCATACCTGGATGCATTTAGCTCAGCCATTTGGTCACTATGGATGAAGTCAACTGTGTTCCAGGTCTGCCTCTTAGCTGAAGCTGCTTAGTGCCGCTCCACAGTGTTATTCAGGGATTGATCCTGGTGCTGGAAAGAGGCCAAAACAGGCCTCAGTGTGTAGGCACAGAGCGGTCAGGAGGCCAATCTTTAAGCCAGTTCACTCAGCACTCACAGCAGTTTAGGCAGGTAAAGGTTCTGATGAATGATGGAAATTTTAGAGTTTCAGGCCAGTTATCAGCCCAGTATTTATCTGATCCAAGCAGACTATACTCCATGGCACCTTTCTGGTAAACCTCACTGACCTGTCTGAAAAGAGGAGACTGAAAGCCTCACGAGGGTGGATAATGTGCCTGTCACACAGAAGTCTTCCCACTCTGCAGAGGGCCTGGAATATAGTAAGTGCTCAGTAGATGTTTGAATGAATGAATGAATGAATGAATGAATGAATGAATGAATGAATGAATGAATGAATGGGTGAAGAATGAATAGCAGTAAATGTTACAGCATCTACAAAGTTTGGTGGCGGTTCTCAAACTTGTGTCCATAAAAATCTGCTGGAATAATTAAAATGAAGATTTTTCAGCTATCATACACCCCTATCCCAGATTCCGAATCTGTTGGTCTGGGGAGGAGACCTAGAAGTTGCATTTTTACAAATCTTCCCAAATAATTCTGTTACCCATAATCAGTAGCTCGCATTTAGAGAAGCATTGTGCTTCATTTCCTCCCAGGAAGTGATCCCCCACTCAGAGGGCATTTTCCCTTAGAGTGGGTCTGCTCTGCTCTTTTTAATTCCAAGGGAGACTGAGGAACTAGCATTGGCAAATACTTGGTATCCTTTCATGGAAGGTATTACACATGGAAAGTGCTACTACAATCACAAAACCTTTTGAATAAAAAGCCTTTCCTAATAACCCATCCACTTTTCTTAATCATAGTTCTTCCTCCACAAGTCTTATTTAGAACTGCCCTGGAAAAACCATCAGGTCATTTCACAGAGAAATACTCTATTCCAACACTTTCTTTGTACTGGTCAATGACCAGCCTTGCTTTCAAACATTTCGTATTTGGGACATTTACTCTCTGGACTCTAAAAGGTGACAGGAGGCCTTCTCCTCACCCACGTTAGCAAACTCACCCTCCACGGCAAGCCTGCAGCTCTCTTCCCAGGCGGGGACATCTGAGACAGAGGCAAGTTTCATTTCAAGACACTTAAATCTTTGAGACCCAAAGCTTATTCAAACTTCTTTTTGAGGTCAAGTATATTAAGAAGTTCTAATCCCAGAGGGAGTATTGTTGTCCATATTAAAGACTGAATTTTCATTCACTCAATTCACATCAGTTTCTCTGACACTCAGATCCAGCAAGGGGAAGATGGCTGGGTTTTTGAGCCAACTCTTTGTGCAAAGAAAGGTAACTTGAACTCCAAAAGTATTACACAATATAATGCCCAGTTCTGGAAACATTCTGAAGCCTTTTCTTAGTTACCCAAAAATGACAAAGGAAATTATTTACTCCAGGAAGGTTTGCAGATTGGTGTGGATGAGGGATCCAAAATGCAATTTTATGTCCTCCTCCCTAGCCCTATTCCTGCCAGTAACCACGTGACAACAGAATTATTGCTAGTCATCTATTTTTTTAATCATGTGATTTTCTTCAAAAGACAATTGTTGTTTCCAAATAAAAGGCACATGATGGTTACATGAGATTCCATACAGCTGTCAAATGCTTTCAGCTATCTAGGGTTTTGAAAATAATTCATGCTTATAATGGAATACGAATTAAGACAGAAAAAGGGAGTTGGAAGGGAGCTGAAACCTTAAAGGTAATACTACTTTAAAATACAGCCCCTAGGGCTCTAAGAACTTTTGAGATCTCATAGGATACATTTACGAGAAAAATAAAAATTTCTATTCAGAGTACGTTTTATCACAACTTCACAAGAATTTCTAAACAAAATTGCCTGGCTTCAGAAAATGTCTCCTTTTTACCAAATCATTGTTTTGGTAGGTGTGGTGAATTGAAATAGGAAAAAAAATTGTCTTGTAAAGGAGAATAATTACCTTCCTTTCAAAATATTTTATTTCAAAAATTTGAATATGTCAAATTAATTTTAAAATAATGTTTAAAAACCAGAATGCAAAATCCACATATTTTATGCAATCCCATTTGGAGACAATCCAATGGCACAACATTAAAGCAAAGTTACAAATGACAAAGTTTACGTCCTTCTCAGATTTCTGTGAAAACAAATAAGCAACTATCTGAGGGTGACCAACTGCCTTTTTTTAAACTGCCTTTTTTTTTTTTTAATGACTGCAGATTGGCACAACCTAACTGTATCTATAGACATGCAACCCTTCAGGAGGTAAGCTAACAAACTGGCATTTCAGGCTTGTTAATTTGGGAGATAGGAGCTAAGCCAAAGGAATTGGTTCTGGCCTCTGCGCAGAGGAGAGCTATATGGAAAGAGGATTATGCGGCCGGTGGGGATGACTGGCTGGCTAGAAGGAAAGCCAATAATCCCTTTTAGGCATTTCATCATTGGCCATATCCCCTTTCTTACCTTTGAACTTTCCTTGGTTGAAGAAATGGAATAGCAGCTCCAGACTTGTCAAAATACCTTGGGCTTCTTGGTCTGCTTTTAATTTGTTGGAATGTTGGCAGGCGCAGACTGGCTCACCAAAGAGGAATGCCTTCGGCTGTGTACAGTGGTCAAGTGCACTGGCCAGTTACTTTAGGCTCACTGGGAGTTTGGTGATGATCCAAATTAGTCAGGACTAGCTCTTAAGTTCTTAAGTAGGATGGCCATAGGGCTGCCTTAGGAGGACTATTGAGAATTATTATTTTGGCTACATGCCTGTATTTGGCTACATGTTTGCATTTGGAGACCTGAAACTCAATTAGCCTATGTGTGCAAGTAACTACTCCAATACGAGGAGCTGGTGCTGGTTTGAAGGGCAGAGGACCCTTTTGAGCTGTACCTCGTTAAGGAAAACAGCATTCCAGACAAAACTTTCAGCGCGTGAAAAGGCTGGAAGCATAAAAGTCAATGGCTGTCAGGTGTGACTGGTGCATAAAGTGGAGGAGGCAAGAATGCAAAGGAAGGTTGGGAAGGCCCTTGTATGCCATAGATAAAGCTCTAATCTATGTTATTGAGACACCGGGCTAACATTTTAGAAAAACTCTCCAGAGAGAGACAGCTTCTTCCAGAGGGGCCTGAGTTCTATTGCCCACTGGGGGCTCTTGGTATGTCCACTGAGAGGTGAGGGCTCTAGGAAGTAATTAACTGAAAAGTAGTCATTTGCTCGTAGGGTGAACATATAATTAACCAACCAAACCCAAACACTTCAGAATGAGAAGAGCATCCATTAATTGTGCTGGAAAACATTTTGCCCAAGTCTGTCTTGGGCACAACAAAATGTTTAGTCACCCCTTTTTTTTGAGCTCTATGGAACTAGACATTATAATAGGGTCTTAACTGGGGTCATTAATTCCCCCAGTAACTCCAGTAATAAAGTGTAATTATTTCCATTTGACAAACCCTAAGTCTTGAAAGTAGAACTCGCATCCTTTTGCATTCCTTTTCCAACTCCAGAATCTTCCTCTTCCACCCATCATGTTTCAAAAAAACCTCTGATCATGCTTAGGGCATCCAGCTACTTCACTGTATACCCACCCTTACCAGTCACTGACATCTACCTGCAACCTGCCTCCTGGTTTCTCCCCAAATTAAGGCTTTGGTATTGAATTTGAGAGTTCCTCTCCAAACCTCACTGCTTCCCAGTCACCTGCTGCTGTAACCACAGCCTGGACATTGCTACTTCCTGTTCTCACTGCCTTATTTCCATTCTACCTGTTCCTCTACATCACTCAAATCACCAGTCGTTTAATGCCTTCATTATACCCAAGTAGTGCTATACTGGTAAATGTTTAACCTGCTCTGTGGGAGTTATGCATGCCTGTATATACGTACAAACACTTATTACACATTTACTGATATAAAGGATGTGTGATATACAATTTACAAATAATATACAATACTCTTAGTGAATTCAATCAGGCCAATGAATTCTCACAGAATACTTTCATTGATTTTTGCCAAACTTTTATCTGTAGCCAACATGTGGTGGTGGTAGTGGTGGCAATTCAGCCACGATTTAACAAATAACTTGTATCCCAACCCACTCTTCTCTCAATACATTTATTTTCTCAACATATTTAACTGAGGTCACCCTTGTATAAACTGTATTAAATGAAAACTATTCGGCTTCAGCACCAACAGTGGCGCATCATTATACAACAGGTCCTCAAATAGCGTCGTTTCGTTATCATGTTGATGAGAGGCCACAGGAACTTAAGTCTTGTTTGTATTAATTAGGCTACGGTAAAATCGGTTTTGTTACATGTCATTTTGCTTAAATTCGCAGAACCTATCAACAATGTTAACTGAGGACTTAATGTATGGCCATCTCACCATAGATTAATAATACCTCAAGAGCAGACAACAGTAAAACGTAGTACATTAGGTTGTGATTGGTTTTGAGTATTTACTACCTTTGTTTTTTAACTATAACTTACTTAATAGTAAGTTTATCTAATTTAATTGTAAATAATGGTGGTATTTAAAATCGACTCATAAAATTCCTTCAAATTTAACCATCAGCTCCTATAAATCGGCCAACTGGGTTCCAACATACCACTGTAGCACCCTCAACATTGGTCTTTCCCTCTCCTCTCCCTGTATCTTACAAGTCAACCTAAAAAGGGCACATGGAGTTGGCATCCTCCACAGTCTACTAGGTAAACATGACTAGGGTGAGGTCAAGGTCTAAAAGATCTCTAAATTTTCTTAGGATAGTCCACAAAAAACTTCTTGGGAAATAAATACTGATTTGTTTTGGGCACACAGGGGTGGGCAAAAGTAGGTTTACAGTTGTAATACAAATAATACAATCATTAATAATAATACAGGAATAAGCTTTTGTGTACTCACAACCGTACACCCTACTTTTGCCCACCCCTGTATAATGTGTTTACAACTTACTAAATACCTGTACAGTACCAAGAAAAGAGAGGCCTGCCAACTCTCTTGGAGTTTGGGCCTAGTCAACTGTCTACATGCTCCCAGACATAAGAGCTAAAGAACTGCACATGAGAACGCAGGAAAATTATGAAAGTGAACCAACCAGCTCTCCCTCTTATCCTGCAGGGAAATGCTGACTATCCAGGAACCCCACGAAGGAAACGAATCCCCAAGGGCTACTATTACCTACATTGACACTATTAATCTGTACATAGGAAGCCATTTGCAGACATTACCTCATCCTCTACTCTCACATCTAACCAGGTAACAGAAGTTATCCTCAACTTCCCTTCTCTGTGAGGAGACCATGGCCTAATCAACAGAACTCATGTCTTTGCTAAAACCCATGTGTCCCTGCTGCCAGCAGGAATTACGCAGTGGGCACCTCTGGCTTGTCCTGGAACCAAGCACTAAAATGAAAAATGGACCTCCCATCTAACTCATCAGAGGGGAAAAATCTAGTTTAAAATTGCCCACTGTGAACCCTATTCTAAACAGCTGTCTCATCTCTGGTCATCTTGCTGGGGCTATTTAAGTACTGTTACAACCCCAAGAATGTTTGCAGAAACTCAAACAAGTATAAGAATCCTACATGGCATCTATCCTAGGTAACCTTTAAGTTTCACAGGGATTCTGAAAGTTGACTGGGATTGAAGCTCATGAAAAGACAGACATGTAAGTAATGAGTAAGAAGCCCTCATAATGTTGCTCTTTCTTCCTGGAGTATGTAAATCTCTACTTAACACTATTGGCTTCCAGTGCAAACAAGACTTTCACTTTTGGAAGACACGGACTTGACAAAGGTACTAATGCCAAGATATTTCCTTCAGCCTTTGAGTTCATATGGTGACAGGGAGCAGAGGGAAGACAGTGTCCTGCCACTAGTCAAGCTAAGAAAAGAAGGCCCCAATCTCTTTTCCTTCTTCCTGTAACAAATGAAATGTCTTCTCAGTAAGGAGCTTCCTCCTCTCAAAGACATATTGCCAAAGCAAGGGGGCTGCACAGAAAGCTGCCTCTCCCAGCCAATTGCAAAAACTTAAAGCTCTCTTTTGAACTTTTATATGGTTGCCACTCTGTAGCTTCTAGTCAAAAGATCCAGATACTTCGGCTGTCTCCATTTCACATTCCCTACTACCACCCAGGACTACCTGCCTCCCTCCTTCCTTCATGCCAGCATACACTTCCATTTCCATGCCACAGAAACTTCACTCATTTGCTAGTTACTTAAACTGAGTCCATGTATTTCAGTTATCACCAGTATCATTTTTACACCAAAATAATTTAGTAAATTAGAATAAGGAAATTCACCAAGAATACACCCTCATTTTAGAGGCTCAGCCCAGCTACAGGCTCATGGCCCCATTAGCACTAACAAATGAAACAGGTTCAGCTGACACTTAGTGTGATTGTATCTCTTGGAACAGCCTTCCACTTACCTAACCACACCAACCAGTCTAAGTTTAACTAGCATCATCAGTTAGGTCAGCCCAAAGATGGAGAAACAATAGCCAAGGCAAAGTCCTTCAGTGTGGCTGGTTCACAAGACAAGAAACAATCTTAGGTACACATCCTGATTCTTCTTGGCTCTCTGGTCACAGTAGGGGCCTAAATACTGTCCAAGGAAGGAATCCTCTCCCTCTCCCTTAAGCTCCACCCATAGAATCTACCAGAAAATCCTTCCTTCTGTGTTGCTTGCTCTTATCAAGTGATGTAAAACTTGGAAACAGACCCTAATAAATGACATTGGATGCATGATTTCATGTATATGCAAAGAGGGTCATGAAAGGAGCCTGCTAGTTTGAGTTCTGGCAGTATAATCAAGGTTTTTTCTGCTTTTGGACTACATCAGCAGTTTTCAAAGTGATCCATGCACAAGTGAAGGTCTGAGAGTAGATGGTTTTATCAGTTCTACACACTGGGCTTCTATCATGTCTTTTAAAGAAAGGGGTTACACTGGTGGAAGGGGGGAAAAAACCTGAAGGTTGGACTGACCTTATGGTAAACATAAGAATAACCTATTTCTCCTTGTTGCTACTCCAGCTCATTCAGATATTTACTTGCCTGGTAAGAGTCGGGAGTCGTCTGGCCTTCATCCTGCTTTAAAAATGCATTTTTATCATTAATCTAATCCTAGCTCATTCCTTAGGACATTCTGTGAAAACAGTAAATATATAAAACCTCTCATCTGTAGCCACTTAAAAGGAGAAAGCAATGCTCCTCCTTCAGAAAGGTGTGGTGGTGATAGGAGTACCTGTGGCCTTGGAAAGCCATTTCTCTCCACACCACCCAGTGCCTGCTCAGTGATCTCCCAGCCAGGACCCTCCTAACTTGCCCTTTTAGGTGCTTTTGCCTTCAGTACCGTCAGTTCTGACATGAGACTTAATTGCCCAGTAATTACTGTACCAGATTATGGTTTCCGACTTTCCAAAGATGAAGTACCTACACTCCAGGGCTGTTCGTTACCAGGAATTTTACCTGTTCTTAACTCTAGGAGGCTATGGTCTGATCACAGGCTGCTCCCCACAGCCTCCCAAGGAAACACCGATGTGAATAAACCATGGCACCGCGGCTGAAAGGGATGAACTCAAATGACAGCAAAACGTTTTTTTAAATCATAATAAAGAGCTTATTCTGCACAATTAGAAAAGAAAGACACCAAACAACTTAAACATAATTTATGTACATTTATGGCTTTATACAATAATAGCAAAGATTGTTCTTGTGTAAGTACATCAGCATCATCAGGCACTTCTCAGAGTATTGGAACAGGAACATGGAATCTGCACTGTTACTAAACTCTAGTAGCAAAATGCAGGAGGGCATGACTACGTCCTGGCATGACTTTCATGGCCACACCTGGCCACACTGCCAGGCTGGGCACCACCCTCAAGGAGGAGGCCAAGAGTCACACCCGGCAGCTTTGTTTGCATAAACCGCACTGCGTTTTTTTACTGAATGATTACTCCCAAACTAAAACCAAAAGAGAAACTTCTCATTTAAAAGTCAGTTATAAATTAAGAACTCTTAAGAAGTGAATGTAAAAATTTCGTGGGAATAGGTAACATATATCCAGTAGTTGAACAAGTCTAAATTATATACCTTTGGAGAACTGTTTCATTTTAAGTGTCCTTCTCTTCTTGGGATGTTCCATTGATTTACCGCTCGCAGGGATATAACATTTGCTAATTTAGACTTTGTCAGTTTGTCAAAGTAGAATTTTCCATGTAATGTGTCTATTACCTAAATATATTCCATACACCTATATTACAGAAACAATACTTTATACTTAAAATATCTGAATAGCTCTATAATACAATATGCTTTTAATAACAGTACAAACCAGGGAAAAATAAATCAAACAAAGCTGCATAGGTGATATCATTTGCACATTTCACAAAGCAATCATGTACAATAACTGATATACTAATTTACTCTAGAAACTAGTCAGTATTCGTACAAAAAAAGAATCACCAGAGGTCACATAATGTTTTCAAAATAGACAAGGTGCCTTTCACTGGAGTTAACTGTACTCCAGAGAGCTAGCTACCAGGATTCATGTCAGAATTTCAACATGAAGAAAAATTTAAAGGGAAAAAAAAAAGCTATTTACACAGACGTGGGAGGAAGAAACACCTTTTTTAAAGTCACACTATGAAGCAATAAGATACTATAGTGATATTAGCTGCTGCTGTCTCTGAGCTCCTGTGTAATGACATGGGAGTAGAAGTGGTAGAAGTAGTAACAGAAAGAAGAGTACTCTGCACCAACAAGTTGTTCCATATGCAGAGGCACTGCTGAGAGAAACTAGGATTTCTAAAACCAGACATATTTTGGAGTGTCCAAGAATGAAGATGGTTAGAGAGGCGGTTGTTTAATGAATTTTCAAAATAATACAAGTTACAGTGGGAAGTTTGCCACAGGGCTGGCCTCCTGTAAGAAATCTATCAGGGACACTTATGTTCTTGTTAGACAAACAGGAAAAACCAAGCCAACAGAGATGCAATTCACAGACAAGACAAAGCAAATGGGATTTGGGCTAAGTACATAGAAATCAGAGCCTTTTCAAGCAGGCAAGAGGAACATTTTTGTTCAGCTGTTTGTTTTATTTTGCTGACTTCAGGCATCCACATGACTTGAAAATACCAATGCTATAAGTGGGACACAAAGCCAATTAACTTGGTCTGTCAGTTACAGGTAACTGGAAAATATTAAAACTTAATGATCAGAATTACAGTTTAGGTTGCTAAAATGCTAAAGCAATACTTAACTTATGCAAAGGCTTTTAAAAAATGAATTCAAGTATATAACTTACAGCTGATTTGTTGATTTTCAAATTAATTGCCCCAATTTTTAAACAGGTTCTTTTCCATTTGGTAGCCATCTGTACCCTCACGAACACAAAGCATTCTACAAATCACTTAAGTCTCATTTGTAATCCCCCCACCATCACCATCCCGCCCCAACTTACTCTCCATAGTGTGCTACGTAATCTGCAGGACAGAGGGAAAGAGCAATGAAGTGTGAGTGTTGACATAACCCTTCAAGGCAGAGCTATAAAACCAACTTCCATCTAGACAAAAAAAAGAGCACAGAATTATGAGGGAAAACTTTTGCTGAAGCTCAACTTAAAATGGTTGTTGATCAAAACCCCCGGTTTGAGAAAGGAGTAGTTTTAGATGCAGATCTCCCTTTCTGATCTACAAACATTACAAGGGGTCACAGGACTAACTGCCAGGACAAGCAGACAGGTAACTATCAGAAGACTCAATGCTATGCAGTATGTTTAGTTCACAAAGTAATAGCAGGTGTAATTTCTTTAAAATACATACATAAAAACGTATCAAGTTCTCCTAAACATGAAACACAAAATGTCCTTAACTACACATCACTCTCCTGCCAAAATAGGGCCAGGAACATTGAGTATGCAAGTACTAGTTACAATGATTTTAAGATTAGTCAGAAACATCACCAAGCAACATCCCAAAGTGTACAAACCAGTTAAGCACATACAAAATTAGTACTAATCCAGTTAAAATACAAAATGAAAATTATGGATGTTGTCTCAAATATCTGGAATTCTACAAATTTACAAGCATACTGTAACAAAGTAGACTCTAGTTTTAAGAAAACATTACAGTTCAATATCTATTCCAAAAATGATCTCAAATCCCAACAATAACATCAAAAATCATTTATCTGGAAATTAGAACCATTTATATGTTTGTACAAATTTGCAAATAACAAAATAAACAAACAAAACAATAGAAAAGACCTGTACAAGGCTGGGGTTTACTCTTTTTCCAAAAGAGTTTGACAAGTTCATTAAGTCAGCAGATTGATGACAGATTATTGGTTCTCATGTGAATTATATGGCAAAATGAACAGGTCCAAAGCTGTTCAATGAAGGTGCAGAATGGAGAGCTTGGTTCTCTGTGACTCGTTAGTTCAGCAGAACACAGGTAGTACAAACAAAAGTTTAACTTATCAAGGACATGAGACCATCACAGTATTACAAAAAGAGTATAAACTTTCCTTGGACCAAATGGATATTTTTAAAAAAGCACACACACACACAAATATAATTCTGCAGCTACTGCTTATATATAAAACTTAAAAGCACACCAGGATCCGAAAGTCTTTTCTGCAGTTATATGGTGTAGTGAGAGTTTGGCACTTGATTGTAATGAAATTTCCAATGGCACAGTCCTTATCTACAGCAGCACATAACCTGCAAACATTGGGCAAACATCCTGTACAGGAAAAGTGTCTTCGCTGCCAAGTCTGACGAAAGGAAAAAAAAAACGTTTTGTTGTTTTTTGTTTTAATCAAGAAAATGAAAAGATGGGATGAAGGACATCTTTGGACTTCTCTCAGTTCCTGCTGTCAGACAATCTGAAATACTTCTAAGTGTAGCCTAAGGAAAAAACAAACACACACACACACAAAATTAAAAGGAAATAGCCAACTTAAAATCAATGCAACTTAACATATTAGTGAAATACTGGGGGGAGGGGAATTGCTAGAACTTTCTCAAACAGCTCTGAAATCATTCAATGGGGGGAATTCCACTTTAAAAACCCTTCATCATTTGATTTACATCAAATGTATTCATTTATTAAAGAGCTACTAAAAAAGATGCAGCCACCTAACTGTTAAAAGAAAATCTTTAAAACAGTTACAGGAAGGTTCCATGTTTAAACTCAAAAGAAAAATTTGTAAGCTATAAAAGGGGTGAAGAATGAATAATAAAAGATGCCTCTCCACAAGAGGTAGCTAGTTGACCTTTAAAAAGTCACAATGGCCCTAGCTGGTTTGGCTCAGTGGTTAGAGTGTCAGCTGCTGGACTGAAGGGTCCCGGGTTCAATTCCAGCCAAGGGCACGGGCACGTACCTCCGTTGCAGGCTAGATCCCTGGCCTCTGCTGCGGTCGGGATACGTGTGGAAGGCAACCAATCAATGTGTCTCTCTCATATCGATGTTTCTCTCTCTCTCTCTCTCTCCCTTCCACTCTCTCTGAAAAACTATCCTCCGGTGAGGATTAAGAAAAAAAAAAGTCCTAACCATGAAAGATAGATGGCAAGTTACAGTGTTCCCCCCTTTTAAGTTCTGTTTGCAGGTCTTCTGCTAGTGGGGTGATCTTACCTGCTCACTAACTCACTCTTAGCCTGACACCCAGCTATGTGTCGTCGTCTTGACACTGTGTGGGAAGCTTTGGTTGGGCAACACATTGTCAAAATTAAAATCCAATGTATCTCCATCCATGAGGTCATTCCGAATGATGGACTCCATGTCACAGTCCAAACGCTCTATAAACATGCCATCCAAGTCACTTGGGAGCTTCTCCTGGTGGAGAATGCCCATTCTGCCATAGCCGTTGCAGCTGCTCACTGAAGAGTAGCCCCCATGGGTGTTCATCTGCATGGGATGGGGCAGAGGCACTTGTAAAGCTGTCTTCACTGGGGCCAGGCGGTTCATACCGGAGGTGTGGGGCATGGTGTTAACCGCGTGGGGCAAGGCACGCCCATTAACTACAGATGTTGGCTGAGCATGTCCAGGGTGGGTATGGGAGCTGGGATTCATCATTTTGTTATGAGATGCCTGGCTGCCATAGCCTGGCATGACCGAATTAGGGCCCATCAACACATTCTGGCCCAGGACCCGGCTATTAGGTTGGGCCACCCCAGGATCAACTGGTGCCATAATGTCATTATGGGGAGGCGAGTCAGAAGTAAGTAATTCCTTCAAGAGTCCTGGTGCACAGTTATACTGATTCATACCTCCATAGCTTGATTTATTGTCCTGAAGTGTTTGCATTGACATCTGGGGCAAGGGGCTCATGTTGGATTGGCCATAGGTATATTTTTGGTAGTTTGGACTGGGTGAATTCAGACTGGTGTTTGGCGGTGCAAAAGAGTAGCATGGTGTCTGTTGCATCATGGTGCCAGGTGAAGACTGGGTTGAAACAGTTAATGATGGTGGCGATGACAGGAGATTGAGATTATCCAAAAGGTTTTCCATGTTTTCGGGATTGCTTATCTCTGACAAACTGGGCAGAGTAGAAGCCATCTTTGCAGCAGAGGGTGGGTATACCATTGAATGCACATCTCCATCTCCAAGATCATCCTGTTCCGTCATAATGGGAGAAAGCCTCCCACTAATAGTACTAGCATTTGAGCTAGTTCGAGGGCGAAATGTACTCCAGTTATCAAAGTCATCATTGCTGTGAGAGCCAGGGCTGGCAGGCCATTTAGAAAACTGAGACCCTGGGCTGTCCCCAGCACCTTCTGGACCAGACTGGAGGGATGCTTTTTTCTTGGCCGCTCGGCCTCGGCTCTTAGAAAATTTACTGTTGTTGTCCATGGACGCAGCTCTTCTCCTGGGAGATTTTCCACTCTTGCCTCCCTCTGGGTTGAGCATCCACCAAGAACTTTTTCCAGTTCCTTCATTCTGCACACGGATGAACTTGCTGTGCAGGGACAGATTATGACGAATTGAATTCTGTAAAGCAAAATATCATGTTAGAAATATAGTACTTCTCCAACTACATGGAAGAACAGATTTCAACCCATACAGTCAGAGCGGTTCTGAAACCCACTACAAAACAGCTCAAACCAGTATAGGAAAAATATTATCTTAAAAATAGTACCTGTATCTTGATAAGGAAACAAAATTAAATATGATTAAAAATACCTTCTTTTATATAAGTATATTTTATAGGGAAATTACAGAAACTGGTTTTAAAACCACTTAAATTTTTAGTTACAGTCAGTGCTATGCAAATAGTACTTCCTAACAAAGTGCTATAAAAAACTCTTTCCATTCTATCGCCCTTAAACCTACTGCCAATTCTCTTTAAGACTGCACATATGCCATTTACTCAAAGTGAGAAGTTTTGCATTGCTGGGCCTACATGATTATGGAAAAGAAAGAAATGAAGCAGCATTTTTTCTTAGTCAAAAATTAAAAGCCTGAAAACTCTAAGACTTAGATTCATTTAAACCCTTAAAGTACATTAGGCAAATACAGGTGAATATAAGAAAAAACTAGGCCTTTTTTTTTTTTAATTTTAGAAAGTTGAACTACTCTCCCAAAGAAGAAAAATTTAAATTCAAGTGTTATTTGCTATCCCTTTCTCCCCCAAATAAGCAGTAGTTATACACCAACTAACCCAAGGACACTACATCAGAAGTTATTCTCTGTCCAGAAAGACAACCTGGGAGGGGAGGAAGAAGTGGAGAGTACAAACAGCTTGAGGCTTCAACCTGCTAAGTATAGCTTCATGGCTGAACTGTGCCACATATACCCCTAGGACAATTAGTAGAGAGAAAAAAAATTAACCTTTTTTGAGCATTTAGGTGACTCTGCTACTCACTAGCTACATAACCTCATGAAATTGCTTGGCCGCTATGGAATAAAAAATGCTCAGTGGTGTCTGGTACATGGTAAGAGTCACCAAGAAGAATGTATTAGATCCCAACTTTAGAGACACAAGTTTTCACCCGTCTAAGCCCTGTTCCCTTCCTCCTATTCACTAGGGTGTGGGTGGGGGTATTACAAACATAAACCCACAACTCCAAACACACAGAACAGAGCTGGAGATAGTCTCAAGTTCCAGTAGGAACAGTCAAGCCAAACTGCAAACAAGGAAGCCCCAAATTGACTTCCCTACTGGACACACAGTAAGACTGCCAGCATCCAAAGAGCTTCTGGGACATACGGAGAAGGAAAAGTGGGCTCCTGAGACAGAGGTCTTTGTCTTACAGCTTTTTGTCTCCAGCACAGAACAGAGCACAAAGTAGACTCTCACTACCTGCTCACTGAGCAGTGTCTGTCGTCAGGGCCCTAAACCCAAGTCCAGGAGCAAGATTCTCCAAGTGTCCTAGAACACAGGGAGCAGGGCTGAGCACAGGGCCCAGCTGACAGAGCCCCGTGGACCTGTCACCCCTCTCCCTGACCAAGAAAAGGCCCTGGGGCTAGATTTGTGGTCACCTCAGGATTTAGCCACAATGTCCATATCCTCATGCCATCAATATGCCAATCACTGCACCAGAACAAAGGCTGTGTATGGCAGGACGAAGCCATAGCTCCAACACAAACCATCAACTCATGGTGGGGGTTTTTTCTCACTAAAAGAAGGTAGAAAACAGAATGGGGGAAACTTTCACTTTCTAAAAGGAGATTTAAAAGTCAGAATGAGACTGGACAGTCAGGGCTGAGAAACTCACATTTCAAAATGCCCTCTGACCCTCTGTACTACATTCCACCCAAGGGTTGCAACACAGCAACTATGTGACAAGCCCTTCTGCCAGGGCACAAAGAGAGTGCGGGTCAGAAACGGCCCTGAACAGGGTCTTCAGCCTGGTTGCTGGGCAGGTGTGTCAAGTGAATTACAGTGAGAGTTCTTTGTTCCTAAGACTTTCCTCTTCCTTTCCACCTAAGGATCTGTCCTCAAACTCAAGACTTCCTAAAAGAGGCTAACTACTATGTTTCCCTAACGTCCTATTTTATTCCCATGCACCGTATGGGAAGGTTTTACACATACATGATCCCACAGTCACAGCCTCATCTGCTGGGCCAAGCAACACCAGCAAAATAAGTTCCAAATTCCTCCTTAAAGAAGCAAGTCTGTCCCTGGGGTTGACCAGAATGGAGTTAAGTACTCTGACCCTGTGACATGTTCTCAAAGTCTGGGCATCTGTACAATATTCCATGATGACTACCTTGTTCTTTGAACACAACAGACACACACACAAGCTACAATGAAGAAATCTCCAGAGAAAAGGAAGCCTTACTCCTGCCCGTGTCACATTTAGTTAATGATAAAGTGGAAAGATCTTCTTAGATAGTATAACTTCCTGGCTGTCTTCACTGACTGGGGGAGGGGGTGGTGTAGCTCCCCAACATTTATAATTGGATCAGATCATTTGCAACTGCAATTGGGGGACATTTTTAATAAGACTGCAGAATACAAGATGATGAAATATTTTTCAAAAATTCAGGAAGCATTCACTAACTCAGATGGGACATACATTAACTCACTAATCAGACTTACAAAAAAAAAAAAAAAAAAAGGTCCCACAGCAATCCCTTATCACAACATTATGCTACATATTTTTCTAAGAGGACATTTGAGGTCGCTCTTTGAGTAATAGAGCTGTCTCCTAACTTTGCCAACAATTAAAAAAAAATTTTCCGAACAGGAAAAGGTTTTCTGTGCAGGGCTTGTTACATAAATTCCTGTTTTTCACACAGCCAGCAGGACATTAAAGAAGCTATGATTTCCAGGGGAATGGGGGTGGGGGTGTTGAATAGGTAAATCTTGTAAAAAAAATATGTGTTGCTATTTAATGATGTTATGTCTGCAAGTCTCTGCCGGACATGGCCAAGGCCAGAGGAAAGTGTGGTTCATCCATGGAACCATGCAGCAGAACCACAATGCACTGTCAGTGCTCTGAGATAGTCAGTTCTTGAACTATGACAACTATTTTGTGAGGAAAGAGGCAGGATGTGAGGACAGAAAACTCATGCACTGCAAACCACTTACCCAAATCCTGAGTTTCTGCATAACACCATTAAAGAAAAAGGAAAGTCAGCAAATTTCCTCTCCACTAGCTGTATTTCTCTGCAGCCCCAGCTTTCTGCTAACGCAGAGCTGGCTTTCTTTCCTCTGAACATATCTCCCTCTGCAACCTGCTCCCCGACTCTACCCTGCCATCTGCATGCTTGGCCACTCCAAGCAGTGCAGTACATTCTTCTTGGGAATCCTGATCCAATAAACTCCATGGATCACGTGAGTGAAGGGGTCTCCTGGACATGACATGCACTTGCTTGTTCAATCTGCTCTGCTGGGTGTTTCTAACTCTCAGGTGTTCTGTTTTATGTACTCTACAGACTGGATTCCAAGCTCCTTAAAGGGCACAGGGCTAAAGTTTGTTTTTATTTCCTAATCTCAAATCCCCTAAAATGCTCTAAACACAAGATACAGTCAATGACTGTTGATTAACATCCCCAAACAGTACAGGGAAGATGTAATGTCTTACACACTTTTTATCCATCCATCCATGTACCAATTCATGCCAAGTAACATTTACTGGGACCTATTTTCTGCTATGTGTAGCAAAGGACAAAAGAAGGAATTAGACACAGATTCTGCCCTCCATGTGGTTTATGATCTACCTAGGGAACAGGTCTACCTAAACACACACTCAAGACAGAAATTGATGCACAAAGGACTATCCAGGAGCACCAACTTTTTCCCACCAAAGGTCACACACACACCCCCCACCAACCTCAGTCTCAGCCCAAGTGTCCCTTCCTTCCAGAAGCATTTCCTGATAATGCCAACCCATCCTGCAGCTCTCTAACAAAGGACCTTGTTTACTCACCATAATTATGATTCTGCTATGTCTGGTCCCTTGGGGGCATGTGTGGCTCCCCACTACACTGTAAGCTGCATGAACTCAGGGACCTGGTCTGTCTTCTTGTACACTGTATCCTCACAGCTCCATCACCAAGAAGGCACTCAAGTATCTGTTGAATGGATTAACAGGTCCTACATTTACGGGGCTGTTGTGAAGATTAAATGAGATAACACATGTTAAGTGCTTACCTCAATCAATATTAGCTGATGTTGTTATTATTAGCATGATGGCATCTATAAAATAACATGTCTACATTTTAGAGACTTATCTAGATTATAAACATTAGTCTCACTTCTTTATAATCATACCTTTGCACTGTTTCTACTAACATGAGGCTTTTACATGTTAGTTACTAGAAAAATAGACCAGTTTGGGGGTTTCTCAGATGTTAACATAGGAATTCAGATACTAAAGCTCTTCTGTGAACATACTTGCCGGTCAGTGTTATCAGAATTCTAAAGTCTTTTTAAGGTGTTGCTGCAGAGCCTTGTGTGTGGGCATCATACACAGCTGTGGGCTCTCTGGATGCAGTCAGTGTGTGACAGGGAAGACGTGGCCAGTGAGCAGGACTACTTCAACAGGTCACAGTCTGGCATCTCTGGGGGAGATGGTGACGACTGAGATCTGGTGGTCCGCCATCTGCCTTGCTAGAGAAGCTGGCCCCCTAGAGAACCTGAGGGAACAGGATAGGAACCTCACCCCCCACCAGGATGCTCTTAGCACCCACCACTGTCTAAAGCAATAATCAGCCAGCCATTAAAGTGTAAGAAGAAATCTTTATACCTTTCATTTACTTGTTTTTACCTCATTTTTAAAAAATTTATATTTGCAAATGTGTTATATAATATACACAATATATTGGTATAGTATAAATGAATAAATGTAATACCGAAAGGGTATATAATTTTTACAAACACATTTAAGGCCACTAGTCTTATTATAGGAGACTTCTAGCAGACTAGAAACTCCAACAAAAAATCTAGCCCTAGAGTCAAGTCTAATAAACTCTTTGGCCTCCCAGTCCTGGGTTTTAGAAATGGCCTGGTCCAGCCCTGGGTTTGCACCTCTCCTCTCCTCCCATACCATGACACTGCTCATTACCCTGGGTTTCCCTGGACTCCGACCCTCCTGAATCCTATTCTTCTGGCCTGAACTATAGCTAGGCTCCATCTAGCCTATTCACTGCTGTACGTGGAGATCACCACCTCTCAGCCATGGGTCTGCCCATCACTGCTGTGCTCCACTTTTCTTTCTGCTTAGCAGTACTAAGACTTCTCTGGTCTCTGTGTTTAACCAAAATAAAATAAAACCATCACTTAACCTGAACACATCCTGCTCATGAACCCCTGGCCTTCAAACTTTATATCTGTATTATTTTACAGAGTTTACAAACTGCTTTCAACATATTATCTCATTCCACCCTTGAAGGAGCCCCATATAAGGCAGGTGTTATTGGCCCAGTTTCAGAAAAGGGAAACTGAGGCTCAGAAAATGAACTGTCCATCTAGAACACACACCAAGGTTTTAAGACTCTGCATGCAACCCCTACCAGCTGGAAAACAAGCTCCTTGGCTTTGCCATCATTAAGAAGACTGAGGTTACATGTGTGCATCTTATGGGAGCAGAAATAATTCTGTTTACAAATATTAGTTTATGAAAGTTGTTTTCTGCCTCAATGAGTAATAAGTTTTAAAAATATAATTTGCTTTTAATTCTGATGGTTGCTCTTTGTGGGCAGCAGCTGAAGTGTGAATTTCAGATGTGAACACTGCCCTGGAGAAAGTTGTGTAAAGAGGCTATGGGAACCCACAAGGAAAATGGAAAGGTACCCACGGGCCACCACAGCTTAGAGTTGCCCGTGGTCCTGGGAGAGGGTGGATGTAAGCAACATTCACCAAGTCAAACAAAACAATTTCTAAGACACTGTAACACATGACTAAATGAATTTGGTGGTCTGGAAATTGTACAGATTCTTTCAAAATGCTAGCAAACCTAGGTTTTTCCAGAAGCATTTTATCTAATTTCTGTGAACTTTGTCAATGTATGCAATTGTTTTGTGTAACTCTGCGTATGAACTTTACTCGCTCCTCCTGCTTCCTTTCTTTTACACCATCTCTTCCTGCACTTCTACAAATGAAAACAAACTAAGGAGAAAGTAGGAATAATCTCTAGTCAACAGAGTACCCATTAGAGTTGCTAATAAAACAGCTTTGCAAAATAATCCATTTTGCATGCAAACAAAGAAGACGTGACCTTTTGCCAATAGTTCTTTTTACAAGTGATGTCAATGGACAGCATATAAATTCAACTTTTAAAAGTGTTGTAAGTTCAGCTGTAAATAGCTAACCTACAAAAGCTTACACATTAGGTCCCAACATTCAGCTTTCCTTTCATAAGATTGATTTCAATTCCCAGAAACCTGTCCTTCTTGCCCAAACATCAATGATCCCAAAGACCGGTCTCCACACCCTAGTTGCACTGAGGACTCGTGCTACTCCAGTCATTCCAGGGCTGTAGACGAGGTCTTGCAGCCTCGTAACACTTTCGAGCTGGAGGTCATCTGGCCTAACACCCTCATTTTATATTAGAAAAGACAGAGTTCAGAAAGATTAAAATGCAGATAAAAAGCTTATGTGTGTTCGTTTACAAAAAGCAGAACCACAAGGGGCTTTATTCCTAGAAGAATGTAAAACAAGAATCAAGAACATGCAATGTTCCTCCCCCTACCAAACCAATTCCTAGCTATAGATTCTCTAAAGGGTATAGATACATATTTAGCTCTAAAAAGCTTTATCTCTGATTCAGATCATTCTAAAAGAAGGAGACTACAACTACATTAAAGCAGCTTCTACTTAAAAAAAAAAAAGGCATGGGGGAGATTATGTGCTTATGTAAAACAATACCAAGAAGACAAATGTAAGAACTCTAAAGTGCCACAAGAACCTTTGTATTTGGGGGAGGCACATAGGGAGGTGGAACCCAAGGTCAGACTGACTGTGGGGTCACTCTGAGTGAGTCACTTGTTCTCACTCAGCCTCAGTCTTGACATCTATAAAACAGAAATGAATGTTACAGAGGATTGCTAGGGAATGATAGGTATAATATACATGGCAAGTGCCCATCACCTGGCACAAAGCTGAGGAAATAAAGGTTGGTTATTTAGTGATAGACAGTAAAGGGGTATATAAACAGGAATTTTTAAGCCATCATGAATGGTTACAACTTGATTAAACACTATTCATCATAAACTTCCTGTTTAACAGGCAGCTAGCCTTCCTCAGGCTTGTTTTATGTCCTCCCAACTGAGCTGCAATCCTTCTTTTACACAAAAATTGTTTCTCCTCTTAAGATTTTACATTTAAAAGTTTGGTCATTTAACTTGCATGATCTATTAACTTTTTGGGTGACCTATGCTAGAATACATGTGTATCTGAAAAGTTATTCAAGAGGGAGATACACCAATTGACTGATGACAGATTATATCCAGAATGATGCAATTATTGTTAGAATGATGTTCTTTCTCATTTCTTCTCACACACTAGTTACCCACCACCCTTCACTTCACAAAGAGCAAAGCCAAAGAGGTGGGGGACTTCAATAACATACTGGTAAAGAAATGAGTTGCAAGTGAATGGGACTGTGGTATTAGAAAACAAATACCTAGCCAAGGAGGGGCAAGTAAGAAGCCCTGTGAGGGAAAAATAGGCGACACTACACAGTTTGATCTTTAATAAGCTCTCATATTAGCCAAACGCCAAAATATTTCAGTCACCTATCAGCCAGTAACCTCATATATAGAGAATTTAAGAAACAGAAAAATCACTTAATGATATTAAAATGATCCCAAGCTTTTGCTTCTCAGAAGGTCATAATTAAAAAGAAGCACAGTGATTTCCCTTCTGTGTTCCATAGGAAAACCCATTTCAGAGAAAGCTACCATTTCATGAAAGGAAGGGCAAAGCCCTTAATTTTCAGAATGTGAAAATGGAAGTCTTTCCTATACCATTCAGTGCCATGTGCTGTTTTACACACTGTCTATCAGAAACTAGGAACCCTAAGAGACAAAACCCAAAAACAATCCAGGTGAGGTTGAAACCTCAGATACAAGCATCTTCCCTTCTTCCAGGCCATGAGTCATTTATCTTAATTACTTTCCTTCTATAACCTCCATAAAAGTTGCTAATGTCAGCTCCTGTTTAAGTCTGGAAACAGAGACTACCTCACACTGTCATATACTTGGGCCTGACATTACCATAACAAGCCAACAAGACCAACTTCTAAAGTGAGTGTCATCAAGCCTGGCTAATAAGGTCCCAATGGTGGATACACAGACTAAATTTCCTTTACCTAAAATTCTTTAAAAAAATTTTTTTTTTTTAAGGGTACTGTAGGCTACTAAGGATTCCCAAGTGGAGCTTAGTTTCTGTACAGCAGCACGCAAGCATCCTTGGTGACCCTTTAACCTGCTTTACCTCCTTTCTCTGGGAAGCAGAGACCAGGCACTGCGGCAAGTCCAGAGCAGAGAGCCACAACTCCCCACCCTGCCCATCTGATGACCAAAAGGAGCCTATCCTTTCTGACACTTCTATTTAATTAGCTGCCCAGAATATGGACTCTTTTTTTGCTGCTCTTGCCTGGTGACTACCTCAGACACATAAGGCCTCACTCACCATAGCAAAATAATAAGAGGAAACCCATTTGTTGCTGATGTGATTCTGCTGTTTCCTAATGAAAATCTCTGTCTATTTTCTGGTCATACCATTTCTCTAATCTTCAATGGCTCTATAAATGCACCTCTTTACAATGCAATTTACTACCTGATGTATTCGGCTATCAGAAAAATGAGTAAAAACAAAATAGAAAAAACAAACAACATATTAGGATTTACTCTCTTCTGATGAAGAACTTAAATTAGGCATAAAATAAAACACAGCATATCAATAGTTTGATCAATTTTAACGTTTTCTACAGTTATTGGAAGACTAAAGTGAATTTTAAAGTATTTTGCCAGTAATGAGCCCATGAAACCTGTTCATGTTAGGTAAATGTTTACTCATGGTGTGTGCCCAAACAATTTATAAGAGTCAATGAAAAGCTTTCATGAACATATATTCAAAGTCAAGAACACTGAAACTTAGATTAAAATCTCAAGAATATCCTACCTGTAGGATGTACTTACTGTCTGGAAAATCTAGGGAAAATGAATCTACCAAATGCATAATCTATTTACCAAGAACTGTTACTCTCAGTAAACAGAATTAAAAAGTACAAAGTCTAGGTTTATGTGTGTTTTCTTCTGTTTTGGAACTCATATACAATAAATCCAGGTTACAAAAAGAAGAGCAAATTGCAATACAAATGTAATACTCTAAATTACATATTATTTGTGATATAGTTTTCTTAGTGGAACAGAATCTTGAAACCAGCTTGTTTGTCCATTATTCTGGCTAAGAAGCCTAATGAAACAATAATTTGTGATTGCTTAGTATACACTGTTTTAGGGTAACCTCACCAAAATTCTTAAGAGCTGGTCCCATGTCAAATAGCTATAAAAATTCACTGGCCGACCCAAACCACCATAATAAAGCAAATATCACAGTAAAGTGAGTCACAACAACTTGTTGCTTCCCAGTGCATATAAAAGTTAAAAATTACATTTACACTATACCATTAAGTGTGAAATAACATTATGTCTAAACAATGTATATACCTAAATTTAAAATACTTTATTGCTAAAAAATGCTGTCTGAGCCTGTTGGGAAAATAGCACCAACAGATTTGCTCAACACGGGGTTGCCACAAACCTTCCATTTGTAAAAAATGCAGTATCTGCAAAACACAATAAAGCTAAGTGAAATAAAATGGGGTATGCCTGTAATAGCTCTACTGCTCTACTCACCACACCTTCCTTCCAAACAACTAAGACTCCGTCAGGAGCCCACTTCAGGGACTCCAAAGAACCCCAAACAAATGTTTCAGAAATTCAGCTTTCATTAGGTTACCTAAAAGCCTACAAATATCATGAGCTCAAGGTTTTCCATATGTGTCCACCCTAAAACCACACTTTCCTACCAATAAAGACAGTCTGTATCTGAGGCCTACACTTAATTAAACTTCACAAGCACCATTTGTCCACGGACTCTCACAAAAATATGGTGCGCTGTGCTTATTTGTAAGACCAAGTTTCCTCCCCAATGTAAGCACTGTGAACAGCATTTTCACCTGCTTGAGAACTGCATCAACTGAACAGAGAAGGAGCCTGAGAAGTGTCCCCTCACTGCTCTGTTGTCAATGACACTCTACTGGAAGGAAGCATATTATGCTACTGTTGCCCACAGGACTTGCAGCCTAAATCAGGTCTCTAGTCAAGACCAAGGCCACCCTGGGAGAATGTGCTTCATGCCAAGATCATCCTGGGCTCGGAGGATGCCGGAAGGCTCCAAGTTGAGTTGGCCCTAAAACCATATTTAGATGACCTGGGTATATTCCGCTACAAATCTTTTGCGTTCCATTATTTTTGAGCTCAGTCCCAGGGCTAGACTAGTCTGTATTCCAGAGAGAAAGAGACAAAGTCAGGATAAAAAGGATCCTCACTTGAGTGATTAGCAAATCTTACCATCTGGAATATTTTACTTGTATTAAACTTTTTATTCTAATGCTACAGTTTGAATTCATGTCCTCTTTGGAAACATCAACAATAGTGTAGCCGAGAATTAAAAGTACAAGACTACGTTTATAAATCTCCAAAGACAACAACCTCACAGCTACTTTTGGTAGTTATATCATTTTTAAATGCACTGGTTGCACACAATACATTTATTGTTTTGAGTTGAAAGAACAAAGAGAATTTCATACAGTTAGCACTATCTTAAATATTTAGAGTAAAATTAAGCAAAGGAAGGATGAATAAATGATTAAATAAACCATTTTTTAGGATTCAAACCAATGGAAAGTTAGAAATTTTCACTCAAGACCATAGTTAGTAGTAGTACACATTAAATTCCTTTCATGGCCACTGTTTTCAGTGTTATCACTCTTTCCTCCAAAAGGGAACTGTGAACAGCAACCATTGTGGCTGAATTCTTGCAGGCAGTACAAATGTTTTGTATCTCTTCCAAACTACTGCATTCAAGGATACTCTGAACCACAGCTATAATTTCTACCACAATATGTGTATTAGTTTATTCACAGGTGCCTTTTCTCCACTTTCTTAATATTATGCATGTCAATAAGGTTCAGTATTGAGGGACTTCCAAGAAGTCAAGATCTTGTATTCTCTCCAAGTTAGGTCATTTATTCCATTTATGAATCTCAGCAACTTAGATGATGTCCCCCTTACCACTAGATAACCCAAAGAAGCATTGTGAAGACTAAAATGAGAATATGTTTGGAAACTACAGAGGCATATTAAAAATGTAAAAGATGCTAACAATTTCAAATATATTAGAGAATTCTAGAAATTGCTGATATTTTGGAACAAAAGCAAGATTTTCTAGTTGTTGTTAGCCCTATTACTGAAGATACATAAACAACTATGATCAGTGTTTAATATTAATTTACTGTCTTTTTTATTACTAAGACAAGAAATTTAGTTGAATTCTGACAACCTAGATAAAACTGTAATGGAGAATTGTTAGTGGTTGAACAAAGTTTGAAACAATCATTCTTTAGGGCAACCCTACAAGCTCTTCCCAAAATAAGATGTTTCATATTTTAACCACTTTTTAAAAGTCCATGACACATTTCCTTCAAACAATTCATTAAGACAATATATTGAATATAATGGATAACCATTTTAGTCCTCAAAGTAGCTATAAATTAAGCTGGAGTAGCATGTAATTTTAGAATATTTATCTTATTAAATCACTGAACTAAATGCTCAGTGTGTGGAGTGCTCAATCAAGATTAGCTATTAGTATTTGTGGAAAAAAATGTTTTAAAAGCACTACGAAGACATGTCTAGAGAAGAAAGAAGAGGTAAGTGTGACTGCATTTGAATTCAGACATAGAAAGAGGAGGAATAAGGTCGGAGGGAACTTGAAAAAACAAGATAGGAGCACGTATTGTATCCTGCATGCCACCCACAGGAGAGCAACTGAAATATCAGAATAAAGTTATAACCTGGTACATAGAGGAAAGCACCTACCTGTCTTCCCATGAGATGGTGGGAGAGGAGAGTTTGCGCTCTGATTGGAAAGCAGATATTTTTCACTATTCAAAAATTTAAATGTGGCCCAGCCAGCGTGGCTCAGTGGTTGAGCATGATCTATGAACCAGGAGGTAACAGTTTGATTCCCGGTCAGGGCACAACATGCCCGGGTTTCAGGCTCAAGCCCCAATAAGGGGCATGCAGGAGGCAGCTGATAAATGATTCTCTCTCATCATTGATGTTTCTCTCTCTCTCTCCCTCTCCCTTCCTCGCTCTGAAATCCATAAAAACATTAAAAATAGAGCAAGTAAATTTATTTTAAAAAATTAAATGTGGAGGCGTCTGTATTACTATGCAAATAAATTTTTGTTGATAAGCAAAAACATCTGAGGGAGGTGCCATCTTTTGGTCTGCTTCTTGTCAACCTAGAGAGGCGTCCTTAAGCTCCATCCTCTCAACAGGATGCTGCTGCAGCTTTTTCAGAGAGCTTAATGTCCCTGAGAAATGTTATCTACCCCCCTGAAAAAAATCACAGGGTTTTCTATTAAAGCAGCTGTTTGTTTTTGTCTCATGACTTGAATACTACTCAGTTGTTTTGAAACTCATGGCATAATCTCTGGTTTTTTTTCATAATTAGAGGAGGGCAGGATACTGAGCAGTGACCATTTGTTTCTAAAACAAATTTTAAAACTCTTCCTTCATGTTTTTTCATACTTTATCCATCATTTACAACATTTGGCAAACAAATTCAGTTCTTGCTTTTTCAAAGGTTTATTTTTGTTTCTTGAGGTCATTGTCTAGGCTTAACCATAACATCTTTCAGGTTGTTTTTTCAAAACAGCAAAAGGGAAATTAAAGGAAATAATGCCCTGCAATGTATCCATGCGCGGTTCAACAGAAACTCAGATAAAGCTATAACAAACTACTCATGAGTTAGTCAAGTAGTCAGTACTCTGGTGTTTATGAGATCCTGGACCAGGACTGATTGACCCAATGGCTCTACTTCACTGGTGTGAGGATAAACTGAGATGACATTTGGCTCCCCCCCATAATTCCACAGACAGCACTCCCTCCAACACACACACACACACACACACAGGTCTAAATCTTAGGAACTTAATTTTTAATGGCTGATTATCCCATCAGAATTTGTTTATACCTACATGATTATAGGTATAAATCCCATCCTCACCTTTCTTCCTCCACAGTCCAGATGCCCGGGCCTCTATCTACCTTCTTTCCTTTCTGTCACAAAATAAGTTAGTGCTATGCAACTTACAACCAAGTTTAAAAGTCACAAGTTACCAGCAAATAAAAAAGAGTAGCAGATGGTTTAAACATTTGGTAAAGATAGGTCACAAAGTCTAATTGTTTGATCACTCTTCTGGAGGACAGCTGAGGAATACGTGCTAGGAGAAATCAAACCGTAGGTCATTAACTTTCCCATCTATTTCACAGCACTTTCTCCTATGGGGATCAGGTCATTCTCCCACCAAAACACACAAAACCAAACACAGTACTTCTATTAACTCATTTTTCTATCTTCTGGATTTTAAAATGTCATATGTGAACTTTTGATCAACACTTAACTCTTAGAACGGCTTAGCTTAGGTAAGGGGGAAAGCAAGTATAGATTCTTTGGGAAAGGAAGGAGGGAGGGAGAAGGAAAGGAAGAAAAAAGAGAAATTATCAAGTATAATGTCCATTATCAGTTCTAAAAAGTTTGGCTTGCTTTCTTGGTTTGAGATTTCAATGCAAAATATAACCTATCATTTCTGCCTGGTTGGAACAATTTACTTCAAAATAAGAGTTTGGTTAAGAAATTCTACCTCTGCTAAAAGGAAGGAGAGGTGATTAATGGGATGAATTCCGAATCTGCCACTTGAACATTTACCACCAACCTCTCCTGCCCAACCCCATCATCAGCCAATCTACTGAGAGCAACAAATGCAAGCAAAGCTGAACAGTAAAGAAAAGCTGGGAAGAGGGGTGTTGCTGCAGCCAGCCTCACTCAGGGAGTGTGCCTTGTCAAACACCTGCAACGATGCGGCAGCATGCTGTTCTGGGTCCAAATTTCTTAAGTTCATCCTTGCTGAACAGTGCAGCTGTCACTCTGGCTACCGATCTTTACCTAACAACACTCACAACTGGTCCTAGAATGCGAATCCTGTTGGTTGAGAACTTTCCTGCGTTCTGGTTAAAAATTCCTACCTCATAAAGCTCCTGTTGAATTGCTGACAATGACATGATCACAAGGATTCCCCATGGCCACCTCCCTGTATGCTTTTGTGAAAGGGAGGTAGCCAAACAAGGTGCAGGAAGAAGAGAAGGGGACGAAAAGACAGAAAAGTGTTGTGGGTTGATTTGCTTAGAAGACAACACAATAGAAAAAAGAGTAAGAATCCTGAGACTTCTCCTAGGTCAGGAAAATACTCTAGCTTTGGCTGTGACACCACTTCTCACTCTGTAAGAGCCAGGATGTGAGCAGGGAAACAGGTTCTAGAGTCATAGAAATACAGCCTGGGGGATGAGGAGCCTGGGGGCTGCAGAACCTGCGCACAGGTAGGTTCTCTCCATTAGCATAATAAGTAGAACTAGCATAGAACCAGATAGGGAAAAAGCAGCATCTAGGATTGCAAAGTTTCTATACAACATCTGACAATGAATGTCAATTATGATGTCCCTAACACCTCTCGTGTACTCTATTTGTAGCTAATACAAATGATGCCCTTTATTACCAGTTACAAGATGTCTATATAGTCAGTTATTTCTTTTACAAGACAATCCTAATAAATATAATGATGTTGTCTCTGAGTGAAGGTAATGGGAATTTTCACTTTTTAGTTCATCTTTGTGTGCTGTCTTTTTTGCTGTTATTGAAAAAAAGAGCATGTATAACTTTTATAATTAGAATGAAGCTACTTCCTTTGGGGGAACAAACAAAAAACCTATGCATTTTCCTCTTTCATTAAAAGTGATAATAAAACTGATTTCCTACCAAGTGCCAGGACCTGTACCATATGATACACATCCACATATACATACATACATACTTACAAACACACATACAAATATAAGATGAAGTTCAAATTATATCCTAATGTTTTTGTTTTTCCAGGAAACGACAGCACTTTCCTTAATCAGGAAGTGAAAAACAATAGTTTTACAGAAAAGAGTAGAGTATAGCAGCCGAGGAACATGGGCTTGTTTTCAGACAAACCTGGATTCAAACCCAGTCCTAACACTTAGCAAATGTGTGAGGCTGGCTGAGTCACTTAACCTCCCTATGCTTTAATCGCCTCATCTGCAAAATGGGGGTACTAGTTGCCACTTCAAAGGGCTTTTACAATGATAAAATGAGATAATCACACGAAGCCCTTATACCATACAAAATGTCGAGCAAACGTCTTGCTTGACTGCAGGCAAGACAAATCTCATGTTACCTCCCTGCACAAATTCCAAAAGAACCCAGTACTGGTATGATCTTTAGGCAAAACACATTCAGGGCACTTGGTCTTAATGTTTATCCAATCATTATTAGCAGTAGCAACAAAAGATGCTGTCATTTGAAGGTGAAAGTCATCCAGGGCACAATCAAGCAAAAGAAGTTCAGCCAGAAGCTCAAAGACACTTCATGTCAGGTCACTGCCACAGCACCTCTTAGCACTCACCTATACACATGTATACAAAGCACTTCAGTCAGGTAGACATGGGCCTTCATGGGTTATGGCCTGCACACCAACATTTTAAAACCCATCAAGAGAAGGTGTTGGAAGAAACAGAAAAAATACAAATAAAATCAAATGTTTGGGCACTTTCTTGAAGAATGCAGAAAGAGATTTAGGCTTTTCCAGGGCTTAGTAACTGTCTAAAGTAGATGGAGCACCACTGAAAATCTTAGCTGGTTTTGTGATCCCTCCGCTTATCTTGGATAAACCCTGAAGAGACATTGCTTGAAGGCAAAAAGATGAACAAAAATAGAGCACAACAGCCTTCACACTGTTGCTGAAACACATTCCTTCATCTTTGAAAGATAAGCATAAAAACTTGCAGAGGGCTGTACTCATACGTAGTACAAACTGTGTTTAAATCGGGAAACCACCTGCTCCTTGATCAGTCATCCTTTTATCATCAACAGAACTTTAATTAGTCCCCATCTGTTTCCTGTTTTATGCCACAAATCTTAACTTTCACCTGTTTGGACCAAACTGCAATAAACTACACCCACAGTAAATAAAAACAAGTAACTTTTCTTTCATACAAATGCAATTAATTCTCATTAAGCTGATAATGGACAATTTAAAAATAGTGCATGATTAAAACCAACTTATTTTCCCAAAAATGGCAATGTCCTATATTAAAAATTCAACAGAAACTCTCCCACCCACATCTTCTTGCATTTTTTTCCATTAAGAAGGTTTTCAAGGTGTCTGGCTTCAATTTCCTGATTTTACTGTTAAATTTAGGGCGATGTCGCATCATGTAAAAACAATGGATAAATCTCAAAAACATAATGCTAACTTTAAAAAAGGCTGCAGGTGATACCTACGTTAATTGACAACACTTACGTGAATTTTAAAGAGGAAAGTTACTATGTAGGGTTTATGGAGCTGAATTAATATTTTAGCCCAGCCAGTGGACAGACTTCTAGAAGGAAAAAGGAGTCCTCCAACACAGCAACTCTGCAATTAATAACTACCTTTGGAATTATAGCCAGATGGGTGATATTTGTTAAAACCAGGTGGTGGCTTGTGTCTCTGTGCTTTTTTAGATGTTTGGAATACTTCATAATGAAGTTCGAACAGAAAAACAAAAGGTGGATGGCCAGCTGTTAACCAGGGAAGAAGAAGAGTTGGCACTCTATACTTTCTGACTCCGCCACACAGGTACATGCCCATCTGATAGCTGGGGTAGCACTGTATACAGGTTAAAAAAGCTCCCCAAATGATTCTCATGTCACCACCATCCCCAACATGATCATCCTTTGAGAAATGGTGAGTAACAATTCGTGCTCTTCAAGGGCAGAAACCCTGCTCAGTCATCTTGAAACTGCCCACACTCACCTACTTAGTCAGTACCTGAGACATAAATATTACTTGAGCAAATCAATATAAGAGGATTTCTTGATTTGCTACTATCTAGCCCAATAACCATGCATATCAAATCAAAATTTCCCTTTCCTGAAGGAGTTTGAATAAATGAGTGCTTACTACTCCAGACTAATGATCAGAATCTTCTAGGAAGTTTGTTTAAAACAAAAACACTGAAGCCCTTAGCTCTGAGATTAGGTCTCAACAGGTATGGAGTGGTGGGCCCAGAGATCTGTATAAAATAGTCATGATATATTGAGGGTCACCAGGTTTGGGAAGACCTGGAATAGAGCTTCATGTCCAATTCTAAGAAAAAAAGCTCAACTGAGTTATTCCAGATAGATTGTTTCAACAGAAGGTGAGGGTGAAGTCCCAGAATACTCTAATATCATATTACAGGCAAGTCTGAGAAATACTATTAGTGGTATTTTGGGTCATTAACACCATATAATAAAAGGCAACTTCCTAGCATGATGTTATCTAATAAATGGTTAAGGAAGCGATGTTTGAAATAATTATAGCCCTAGCCAGTATGGCTCAGTCGGTTGAGCACTGTCCCATGCACCAAGGGGTCACTGGTTTGATTCCTGGCCAGGGCACATGACTAGGTTGTGGGTTTACTCCCTGGTAACTGGTCCAGTCAGGGGGTGGGGTAGGTACATGTTGGGTGGGGGTGAGGGTGGGGTAGGCTGATCCATGTTTCTCTCTCTCCCTTCCTCACTCCCTAAAATCAAGAAAAACATTTAAATAAAATAATTATAAAGTTATGGATAAAGCACAGTTTATTCTTAGATCAATTTTTAAATCATCATTGTTTTTCAGAAAGAAAAACAAAAGCATCATTAGTGAATGAGGACGTGTCAACCTCACCTTTCAATTTCCTGGAATTTTCCTCCCCCGCTTTCCCCTTTAATATATAGTATTTCCTTTAGATACACACACAGCCGACTTCACAATGGAGTCTTTACAAGACCATTGCTCCAGATACCAAGAGGCCAGTCAGGGACTTGGTGAGAGGAACACCACTGCAGTCTGATCAGAAATGCTTTAACTGTCCTAATTTGTAGAGAAAGGGCAATAATTTCTTATGAAATGTCTTGGTATCACCTAAAATTTCTTTACATTTCTGACAACCCATCTGCCTCCAGTGTGGAGGTGGACTTCACAATTTGCTCTGAGAAAATGAACAGTGAAGTGTACTTTTTCATGGGAACAAATATTCTGCAGACAGCTGAGCAGAGGTCAGGTGAACCTGACTCAGGTTAATGTGGAAGGGAGCATGAAACCCCACTCAGCAAAGTGGATCCTAGCAGCTGCTAAGTTATCAAGGGTTGAAACCAAAATCTAAATGACAAAGATGTCCAGATAAGTGCAAAACTATCCTGGCTAATCTGTCACATCAGGGCTCACATCACATTAAACATCTTTTGAGAAGGTTTACTTTAGTACACAGCTTTTAACTAGTTCCATGTTGGGAGACAAATCCAAAGATTCTTAGTTCAGCCCAAATCCTTCAGTGTGTGTCCAAGTGAACTGTGAATTCCCTCCTCTCTCTGCCTGTGGGCCTGTCTTCTATACATGGACACATCCACCTCTTCTAACTCCAAGCCTGTTGCCATGACATGAAGGTCTAAACAGAATAAATGTGAGAAAGCCCTCAGGGTAAAAGCTCTAGATCACAATCCACAAAATAGTCAATCTAGAGAGTTGAGACTAGTATTTTTTAAAAATAGAGCATATCTCACATAAAAGTGCAGTACTATTTTGTAAACTTGTATCGTGTGCACAAGTACATGAGTCATACTGTAAAATGGATTTCTTTCTATGCATTAGGCTGGGGGGAAAATGAGAAAGCCACTGAAACAGAAAGAAATGTACAACTTCCTAAAGGACAAGCTTTTCCTCTCCAGCAAAGGCTTCAGGACAAAGCCCAATAAAAGGGTAGCACGGCTCCATCGCCAGGATTTCTGGAGATATCACATAGCCTTCAGGGAGCTCCTACTTCTGCACAGGCAACATACGTGCCATGCATGGCAGATGTGACTCTCGCTGCCTGGAACAGGGAAGGATGCGGGATAAGAAAGGTTGTGTGGTACTACGTTTGACAACATTTTTAAAAACCAAGTAACTTCTAAGCAAGTTACTTTCTTATCAACAGATGGAATGTGGCACACTAAATTTTCACAGGCTATAATTTTTTAAAATAAATTTTGTTTCTTTCCTTTTTTATTGATTTTAGAGTGAGGAAGAGGGAGAGCAGGACAGACAGACAGACACTGATGGGTTGCCTCCACACGCACCCTGACAGGCCAGGGCTTCACAGGGTGCGATTTTAAAGAAATATTATTACTGCTCTGGCTGGTGTGGCTCAGTTGGTTGGAGCATCTTCCAGTGCATGGAAAGGTCAGCAGTTCGATTCCTGGTCAGGGCACATGCCCAGGTTTCGGGTTCAGTCCCCTGGGGTCGGAGTGAGTACAGGAGGCAACCAATCAATGCTTTTCTCTCACATTGATGTTTCTCTCCCCCCCACCTTTCTCCTTCTCCCTTCCTGTGTCTCTAAAATCAACAAAAAACATGTTTTTAAAAAAAGAAATATTACTTCAGCCTTCTAACTATCCCTCCATCTTTCCCTTGGGTGGGTGCAGAGCCAGCACAAGGAAACCACCGCTCAGACAAGAGAGTAAAAATGAATTTAGATTATGTTTACAGCCAAGGAAAGGAGGAAAGGAGGAAAGGAGACACGCTGAACAATCCTCTACTAGAAACATTGCTAAAGTGTTTTTAAACTGAAGATTATACCACCACTTAAGATATTTTTTCTCTACTATTTTGCCCAGCATATTACAAAAACTGTGTCTAGGACTGAAA
Source organism: Miniopterus natalensis (assembly GCF_054644295.1). Taxonomy (NCBI): domain Eukaryota; kingdom Metazoa; phylum Chordata; class Mammalia; order Chiroptera; family Miniopteridae; genus Miniopterus; species Miniopterus natalensis. The sequence goes on along the minus strand of NC_142082.1, from coordinate 79,138,544 downwards.
TAGCAGATTGCCTCAAGAGCAAATGACAATATTTGTACCAGAAATGTTGGCAACCAGCAGCACAGATGGGTTTCTGCACGGCAATTGTCAAACTGGGGCTCCAAGAATAACTACCCACTGCACCAATGCTAAACTGCTGAATCCAACATGGCTCATTATTCCATATTTTTTCAACCACCTCCTTGCCAATAGCACGTGTACCTGCCTGAACCTCCTCTGCCTAAAAAGGGCTCAGAACAATGAAGAAAAAGAGGGCGAGCAGACCAGAATGAGAAGTTCTCCAGGCATCAACATGTAGTAAATGGTCGATTATCCACAAGAGGCAGGAACACAAAAATGATGGAAATGTCCAGGTAAGCCAAATAGTTGTTTACATGAACTTTCAACATTCCCCTTCAAATTAAAAAATAATAATAAACATTTATCCAAATACCATCTCCTCTACAAGGCTGAGTACCTTGGTCAAATAAAAAGTCATTTTTGTTAAAAGACTCAAGAATGAGGGAGAAAATGGTACTAAGCATAATAATTACTAATACAGTTGCAAAGGCAGTCCTGCACCTACAGCACAGCTCACTAGATAAAACCCAAATCTTCAAATGCTTGAAGAAAATAGCCACCTTTAAACAAAGGACTTGGCACTTCCACGGCTGCTTTACTGGCTGCCAACTGAGATGTGTTGTTTTTCCTTTGTTCCTCTGCAATTTCTACCAAATGGTCTGGAAAGGCAAATTAAACACAAGTCTTCACTTAAGGAGACATTAATTATGAAAGCCATCCAATTAAAGTACTGTCTTTGACATTCATAGTATCCTTTCCCCGCCTTTGAAAATGGCTAAGATTTGGCTGTAGAAATGTGCTCTGTGCTGCCTCAGCCAACCTCCAAGGAAACCATGGGGTCTTCCATATAAAAGAGAGTCAACGTACAAACTTATTTAGGATACAACAGTGATTTTTCAAATAACCTTCAAATTACATAATGCAGAGTACAGAATACTGCATTATGCTCCATACCCACCGTATCTCCTAAACTGCAGGAGGCAATCAACAAAAGGTTAGGGGTTCAGGCAAACAGAATCCCATGTTTAAATAAATGTTAATTTTACCCTAACGAAACTGACAGTGGAGGATTAAGGGCAGGCTAATCTCCCACCCTTCTTCTCCAAATGATTAGTATGTTCCCTAGAAAGGCTCTGGTTATAATTCCCTGATCTATACTTCTCAGGAAAGTCAGGTGTATCTGGAGGATGGACCTCAGCTTGCATTACATTACCATGCCTTGATTCACCTGAATCTGAATAAGCCCAGTGATGTCACAAGTGAAATAAAATTCCTTGCCTACCTTTTCATTTTCCACTGAGTTAGCGGAAAAACTTAGTGAAAATGAGGTCTTTAAATCCTCCACTAACAGAAGCAATGCCAAAGTCTAGAGAGAAAAAATATATTTTTAAGCTTTGGAATACATCTTCGTCTTTGTATGTGAAGGCTATACATAAGATTTGGGGGGAAATTTACTCCAAGTCTAACAGTCATCCTAAGAAGACCTCACTTGAAAGGGGGCTGGGAAGCAACACGTTTATTTCTTAGTTATCCATCTAATCTCAACCCACACGGGTAGAAAGTACCAGCCTATCAGAGCAGTCCTCAATCAAATCTTCTCTAGAAAATTCAAAATGGAGCCTTTCATGGTAGACTAAAGGACAGGTCCCTAACAAAGACAACAAAAACTGAGTCAACAAGACAGTGATTAGAAGTGCCACTGACTGCAAACTGCCCATTGAACAGTCAGTAAAGATAGAGCATCAAGAAATGACTGCAAGAATATTCTACACTAAAAGAAACTTCAAACATTCCCATCTATTCTCATAAACAGTGCAGTCCAATTCTCATCAATTCTAAACAAAAAAAGTCTGGCACGAAATTTGTATTTTCTCACCAATCAAGGCCTTACTCACCAACAATGACATGGAATTAAAAATTTTTTTTTAAATCTCACACAAACACAATCAGTATTATTTTTAGAAACAACTTTCACTTTCATTTCAATTTACCTAAAATTCAAAACTTGCCAATAGAAACAGTATTTAAGTGTCACTATAACCAGAAGTTGAAGCAAAATAAAATATAGTATATTTCAGAGTCAAATTCAAGGATCTGTGTTGCAAAATATTTGGTCTTTGTTACTCTATCACAGCATTCTCAATTTGTAAAATAAGGAAACGTTCTAGTTTGGTTAATTAACCATGAACATAAGTCAAATAATGAATGCTGCTGCCTCCTAAATAAATCAAAGTACATTAACAGAATCTCCTGATTTTTTTCTATTTCAGAACAAATTTCAAAGCCACCACGGTAATTCTGTCTGGTTACAAAAGAGGAAATGCACTTCTGTATGTCAAAACTAGAACAGTTTTCAGGAGTCCCATTGTTCCCATGTGCAGGAAGCTCAGCTGTTCTGAAGTGGCAGGAGTCGAGACAGAAAGAGCTGTCAGACTCCGGCTGGTCACCAGAGCATAACTGAACTAGACCCGAAACAGATGTCTGAGGGCTGCTTAGAAACAACAATGTGAAGACACAAATACTAGTAACTTGAAGAGTTACAATGGTTTTACTCCTCTGCCATAACTAGCAATGAAAAAGTAAGTTTTAGTAAAATCTGTAATTTTTTTCTATGGCAGCTTCTGTCTTATCTCCCCTTCTGCTTATATGTCCCTTACCCAACTCCTCCCAGTAACAGTATTATTTTACAACCTCTACAGCAAGTCTAAAAATGTAACAGAGAGATTCAAAAGCCATCACTTCAGTCCAAGAATGACTATTCCAACACAGTGACAAAAAGCCCACTTGGAAAAACAAAAAATTTATTTTCACAAAAGAAGGAATTGGATTAAACTAGTAAAATCTAATGACGTTTAATTCATATGATGCAAACAAAACACCATGAGAGACATTTACATCATGGCCTAAATGCCACAAAAAGGGAAATCCTCTCCTTGTTGAGACTCTTAGGTTCCTTCTTACATAATGTCTCCTGGCAGTTACCATCCCTTAAAAGAACTTGCTTTCCAAAATGACCATTATCCAAATGCCCACCCCTTCCAGAGTTAAAGTAAATCAAGCTTGAGAGAAATGTTCATCTGTCCAGGCCCAGAATGGAGACAAAGATTGCCTTCAGTTTGCTTTGAAGAAAGAGCAGTTGGGAAGAGGCACCATGTGTAGGAGAGGGCACCGAGTATGCAGCCAAGAAACCCTGCTCTACCTGGTATCACTAATTAGCGTGGTGACCTCAGGCACAGCCTTACCCTCTCTGTGACTCAGACTCCTCTAGTAAACTGATGGCCTTCAAAGATGGTTCAACTCCTGTAAAAAGTCTAAGAAAACAGAACCCCATTTTAGTAATCCAACCAAATTTGAGAAAACAGAGGGATCTAAGACAACTCTGCGGGATAGATAGATGCTAACTGTTCCAAGTCGTAGCCCAGCAAGAACTAAAATATGGAAACACACAACCTGAACTGGTAAAATCTAAAGATGAACCAAAGACAGCACATATCCAGAAATCCAACAGATTAAGTCTAGTTTTTCATCTCTGCAGCACTGGTTTTCCTAGCAGTCTCAAACCCCAGAACTTATGTTGGCTCAGATTTGCTCTTAATGGAAGCACAACAAGGATGTGGAGATATGCTGAAATGACATTACAGTTTAAATAACATACCAAGAACTGCACTAATGACTCTGCAGCTTTTTTCTTTTTTAAGAAAATCAAATTGCTTGGGGGGTGGGGTGGACTTAATTTAACCGAACATTTTGCCTGGCACATGACAATTTTTCATTTAACATTCCACTGTGCAAGTTGGCCAGTAAAATCATCTTCTACTTCATGACTACTCTCCTCTTCCTTTTATTCCTTTCTGGTTTTTAAGTTAGGTATTTCAAAAACACAATGATTAGATTCCGGAAGACCTTTGGAGGGGCGGAGCATGACTGGTGGATGTAGGAGGAGTGAGGCCAAGAGGACTGGCAGTCTCAAGCAGAGATGACCCACTCAAGGGTTTTATAAATGGTTCATCATTTCTGCTCTGCAAATCAACTGAGAAACAAAGAGGCCCTTCTGCACACAAGTCAAAAGGAGGAGCACTGAGAAATCCTAGAGAGAACACACACCTTGAAAGAGGGCATGTTGGTAGCTTGCTGCTGAAGGATGGCAGTGATGTAGACAATTTCCTAGTGCTCACACCTTTTAGACATATAGCACCATGACTAGGTCCAGACATGGTCCAGACAGTAGCTCATATGGAGAAGTCACACAAAAAGAAGAAACTACTACTGGCAATGCACTTCCAGAGTTGGCACCATGTGTTCTTTTCCTTAATATTTATTTTCGACAAGGAAATGCATGTATGTGGCACAAAATTTAAAAGATTCAGACTTCATGTGGGTGTGAATTTTGTGAATGCTCTTTTCTGCTGGGTCTCTAGTCCCCAGGATGGCGCCTAGTGTGTATAAAATATGTAGTGCATACTGACTAGGTGAATAAAAAGGAGATGTAATGAGAAAAGTCTCTGCATATTCGTGACATGGCTGCTGTTGTGGGAATCCATATATAGGTTTTAAAATTAAAATTACTTTTCATCCTGGATTTGACGTCTTCAGAGCTCCAAAAGAAAGATGACTTTTCTGCAAAAACACTGAAGCTTGCCCTGGTGCACATCAGATGAAAACAGCTCATAAAGAAGGCCTTTTCATTCAGTGACATCTGTAAAACCCTACTTTTGATAAAAGGTTCGTATACATATTTTATCTTGCCAGAATCACTGCAGATATTTCTAAGTGTGACTGCATCATCTTCCCAATCACTTCATTGTTTAAGCAAGTCTTCTACGGAAAAAACTTTAAGTTTCAATTAAAAGGAGGCTGTGCACACAAGAGTGGCATCCACTGGCATTACTCAACTTCTCTAACTCCTTACACCACTCCCATGAGCTGCTGGTTGTATGTTACCTCCCAGGGAAACTGGGAGCATATAACTGAAAACCATGACTATTGGAAATCTTTGGTTGCTATAGCTTAGGAAGTAAGTTAAAGCTTTGAAAGTAGATTAAATGAAAAAGATCATTATTTGGTTTGCTGAATTCTCAAGCTGACATCCTCATCCCTCAACACTATATATGTTTTACTCTTCCAAGCTGGGTATATACCATAGTACACAATCCCCATTTCATTTACTCCTCATGCTATTCTCACCTGTTTCTCCAACAGCTCTCAGATTACTAAACTCCAGACAAACTAACTTGAGGACCTGTGTACCTGCCTTCCATTTAAAAAAACACAAAACTTATCGAACCTCAGGACAAAGCCCTGGCCAGGTGGCTCAGTTGGTTGGAGCATCGTTCCATACACCAAAGAGTTGCAGGTTCGATTCCTGGTCGGGCACATAAGGAAAGCAACCAATCAATGTTTCGCTTTCCCCCTCTCTCTGTTTCTCTGTACATGCCCTCAGGTGAGGATTTTAAAAAAAACACAACAGGACACAGAGAAAGTTGTTTCCTGCACACTGAACAATTTGTTTTGTGAGCTAGACCTACAGTATCTTTGAGGGAGTTGCCTTAATTTTTAAAAGCAACAGATCAATTCCAATGATCCAGAACAAAGAACACTGGGTTTTTTAATAGCAGTGAGAGCAGGGAACAAGAAAGACTAAACCAGAAGGTGCCTTGATTATTACATTCCTCAAGAATATTTTCTGAATAGCCCCAATTCTACTAGTAGAACTGTAACATCAGGTGACCTCTGCCTTGGAAATAAGCTCCTGAAGAACTAAAACTCTGTCTTCAACTCGTTTGTAATACTTAGCACAGTCAGGAAACCAGACTTTAAATAACTGTCAAGAATCTAAATTACTCCCTCTTTTTTCAATGTGCATAATCTTAATTCCCATTTTCCAATCCCTTATATTACCATACTGCTTAACAGTAATGGCTGGTCCCTATTATCCTGCATGAAATATTAAAAGAGTATATGGGAGCATTTCTGGGTCTCACATTATTAAACATAATAAAAAAGGTACATGGCGCCAGCTGGTGTGGCTCAGTGGTTGAGTGCTGGGCCAGAAACCCAGAGGTGACCAGTTTGATTCCCGGTCTGGGCACATGCCCGGGTTGTGGGCTCAATCCCCAGTAGGGGGCATGCAGGAGGCAGCCAATCGATGACATCTCTCTCTTGTTGATGGTTCTCTCTCTCTATCCCTCTCTTCCTCTCTTTCTAAAAATCAATGAAAACATATTGCTTTTAAAAAAAACAAGTACATGGCTTATGTTATTATCCATCTAATAAGCAATCATTTCACAGCCTACAGAACAGTTATGCATATAAAACTTAACACTGCTAAAGCATCAACAATGTCTCAAGAATAGAAGGAAACATTTTTAAAATCTTGATTAGTATTTTATTGAATCTGAGACAGGGTATGTGACAGAACAGCTGCAATTGATAAAAGCTACAGAAACTGTCAAGAAGGAAGACCACTCCCCACCAAATTTATGGTTTAAAACCAGGAGAGACCAGCGTGATCCAACATGGGACTAATTTCACCTAAGGTAACCCCTAGCCTCATTGTACACTTACTGTAGCGCACAGCCCACTGTGAAAAGAAACGGGAAGCCCAGGAAGGACACAACATGGCGACGCAGCTCCCCAGGGAAATCTCCATCCTCCTCCTGGGGAGATGCTGAATATTTCTTCCCCTTGTTGAATACCCTCCCCCTCCTGATTAAATGAACCTCAATAAAGGAAGCAAATTTCAGTAAAGGAGGGCTGCTCTGCCTTATTAGTGAAGCAGTGAGACAGAAGGACACATTCTGAATGAGACCATTTAAAAGCTTAAACTCAAAGAAGAGAGGAGAGGCACTAAACCTTGGGTCACCCATATAACAGAATAATTAGAAAACAGTGAAGTCCTAGCATTTCAAGTAGCACTTTACAATCATTCCAAGATGTTACTGTTTTCTACTTAAGTAAGGTGAAAAAGTTTAACAAGATTATTAGATGTGCTGCAAAGAAACACTATTACCACTGTATATAGTGTGCTTAAAATTTCAAGTTCAAATTTGAACCCTGGGAATAAATAATATAAACTACTAAATGCCCCAACCTAGGAGCTGGTTCTATATTTATACCACAGGTAAAGAATAGGAAAATTTTTGCCTGGCCAGAGTGGCTCAGTTGGTTGAGCACTGTCCTGTACACCCAAAGGTTGCTAGTTCCATTCCTGGTCAGGAAACAAGCCTGGGTTGAGGGTTCGATTCCTGGTTGGGGCACATACTTAAGGCAACTGATCGATGTTTTCTCTCACATCAATGTTTCTCTCTCTCTCTCTCAATGTCCTCAGGTGAGAATTTAAAAAGAATATGAAAATTTCAGGTTTTTGTTGTTTGCTATCTTTTCAAATCTTTATAAAGAATGATCTGGCTTCCAGTAAAATCTATCCCAATGTAATATAACAAGAAGTCAGTATTTTGGATCCTTCTCTGCTCCTTAATTAGATGTTTCATTGGCTTTCAAGTGAAACTCAATTGGTTCTGATATAATTTACATTTAATTAGACATTTTAAGCTGCCCTGTCACCATTACAGGACACTGCCTAATGTGGTCCCCTTAGACAAGGGCTAACTTGACAACAAACAAAACAAAACAAAACGACCCCACACAATTAGTCAATAGTAAAATAATCCAAGATTTCCTAACTTCTCTGAATTTGAAAAGGATTTAGTAAACCTTCCTCCGTAAAAATGGGGAGGAAAGGAGATGTAATATTTCATAAAGGAGTGTCTTCTCCTTAAAGCAGCCCCAAGAGAACTGGACAATTTGGTTATGATTTTGGTTATGATTTTTGTATCATCAAGTGGACAGAAATATAAATTCAAATAAATTCACAAGTTCACCTCTGAGTCCTTAAACATGGAATCTCCCACCTCCTTGAACAGTTAATGGATAGTGCACAAAAACCCAACACTGATCACTTCTACGCTCTTCCAGAGTTTAAGGGGGTCCATGAGGACAAGAGGAGGACAGGAGTCGTCCAGCAGCAGAAGGCAGGGCAGTTGAGGGTGGAGGAAGGAAAAAAGAAAGGAGAGGCTATGAAAAATGTGGGCAGAAGTGGCCATAGTCATGAAGAGCTGGCTAGTCAGGGAGGAAACAAGCTGGTAAAGGTGGCATATTAGAATCCAACACCATTTCAGGAGTAAGGAAACTCAGACGTGGTCACAAAGTTAGTAAGTGACAGGAATCAAGTCCGGACTGCCTAAATCCAGATGCTGAGAGGGGAAGGTGCATAGACAATAAATGAAGAGGTTCAAACTGCCACGTGTGCAGCACTTTTCCACGTGTTCACCTCACACTCCCCTCTACAAAAGAGCACAAGATGAAGGCAGGAGAAAAGGTGCACAGCAGGAAAAGGCGGCATCTGGATAATACAAATCGTTAATGGGCTTCTCTCTTCAATCGTATCTACATGATATATATTATAAATTCTGAATTTGGTTATGATTTTTATATTCTTAGGGGACCAGATAAATGAACACCCTACTAGCTTTGCATAACAAATAGAGCACAAACGTAGTACAAACAGAAAACTGAGATGGAATAATTAAGGGTTTAATAAATAAGTCAGACTTTCCTAGAAATGGCTACAGGCCCCTCAATGCTAAACAGCTATACTTGAAACTTCTGTTCTTCAGGGCCTACCTCTAAAAATATAACATTTTATCCTTGAAACAAGTTTTGTAGAGAAGAAAAAAAGCCTCCACTCAAATAAGCTTAACTATTAACTTGGAGGGGAATGATTACCATAAAAACCCAGTACTTCACATACTTAAACATGTGCAGGAATCACCCTGGCTTGTCAAAATGCATAATCTGATTCAGTATGCCTGGGGTCAGGCCTGAGATTCTAAAAAGCTCCTGGAGATGCTGATGCCACCAGCCCAGTAGAAAGACCATGCTTTAAGTAGCAAGGCCATAAAAGACAAGAGATATGAAAGCCACATTTCAAGGTATGTTTACTTTACAACCTGGACTGCTGGCTACAAAACAGTGACATGTTTTTCCTTCTGGTGAGTGACAGGCTCTGTAGAAATGTCAACATAATTTCTTTGGGGGTAGGGTGCAAGTCTAATAAATAAGTAAAAAAGCATTCACTATATGACATGGTGATTATTTCATACAACAGAACTGCTATGGGCTTAGGGAGGAAAATTTCAGTCTATCTGTTTAGCACACAACAAAGGGACAGTAAAGGCTGGTAGAGTTATGGAACCTGATTTAAGTCCTCTTGAATGGCTAAATAAACCAAGTATTCATTTGCATGAAAACTAACCTTTCTTTCCATGTAAAAGAAATTAACACCAATTTGCTCTCAATTGGGCACTGTGTTGTTGTTTTCCAGGAATCCTGAGGCTTTTTTCTAACAGCCTATAGAAAAGCCTGGGCCAAGACTATCAAGCAGTGTTGCTCTAACCCAGGCAAATAATTATTAGTAGTAATGCCTGACAGCATTTCTTTTCGTGGTCTTATGTGACTTAGTAGAAATGTAAGCTTTCTGAACACTATCTTACAGTCTTTGTGGGCTATCCTATATTCGAGAACTAATACTTTTAAAACTAGTCTTAGGAAGTGATGTGGCTTTGGAGATCTTGATGAAAATAAAATCCCTGCCATTTACTGGTTATGTAAGCTTGGGCAAATTAAGCTTTCTAAGTCAGTTTCCTCAATTATAAAATGAGGACAGTAGCCACCTACTAAGGTTAATGTTCAAGGGCAAGATTACCACTGTTACCATTAAGATCACCTTCTCCAAATGAGCCAACCAATCCCAATTTGCACTGCATTAAATATATGTGTCACTGGGTAGGCTCTGTTTTCAGCAAGCTTACATTTCAAACCAGCAGCATATGTAAGTCACATTCACTTCTTAAAGATCACTGATAATTCTCGATTTCTACGTACTCATCTAAGCATTGTGGTAGTCAGGAAAGAAAGACTGTAAAATGTACAGCCATTCTCTTCACTGTCCCATGCCATCTCATCAATTAATCCTCCCCCTGCCTTCCCACTATGTGCTCTCACACTCATTCTGTCTAAAGCTATCACAAAGAACACAGTACCTCAAAGAGTAGGAAGAAAGCCTATCCCCTGCTTCCATCTTCCTGAGCCAATGCAATTCATCTCCCCCAGCATGGTATAAGGAATGCACTGCCCTTTCTCTGCCAGTTGAGTACTGATCACACGAGGAAGGAAAACCATTATTTACAAATAAGTGTGATTAATGCTTTTCAAGTCCATAGTCTTTCAATACATATTATCTCAATCAATCCCAATAACAACCCTGTGAAGTATTTAGGACTGCTATTCTTACTATCATTAAAGTCTCACAGGGTTTGATATTAGAGAAAAGTTCATGGCCACCCAGCCTTTGTGTAAGTTCTCTCATTCTCTAAAGCAAAGATCTTCCCAGTAAGAGGTAGAATCTCTGCTATTTTAACCATTTACATAACTCAGTTACACACAGTTTCTGACAGAGACCACTGGAGCCCATTTTTATCAGTTTGACCTGTGCCCCTCTAATGTTATTAGGATCTGTAAACTGCAGCCTACCATCTGAGGCCCTTAATCACAGCTTTAAAAAGGTCTCCTGTGTAGGAATGTAAATGGCAACAGAGTCAAGGCTGAGGCCGAATCCCTACATTTTTCATTGGTAAAGCGCCTTGCCCTACAAAGACCCTTCCCTTGAGCTTGCATGGCTCTTCTGCCAATTCAGGGCAGACTAGATGCAGCTAGTCTTGGCGCACTCATCCCAAGGAGCATCTGAGGCCCCTGTTCACCAGTGTGATATCTCTGCCCACATATCCTTCTTAGGTTGAATGGTCCCTTTCAAAGAGATTAGAGGTAAGCTACAAAATCTTCATTAAGCCTGGGGTGGGGGGGGGCAGGGTAGAAGGAGTCAATGGGGGGAAAAAGGGGACATCTGTAATACTTTCAACAATAAAGATTTTTTTTTTTTTTTTTTAATCTTCATTAAGTAATTTAATAATGCGTGTGTCTGGTACTTCAGTCCCAAACAGAAAGGAATTCGCCCAGGAGCGAGCAGGCAGAGCCACATTCTTCCTGATACACTGTGAAGCAGGTGGAGTGGCAGGCTCTGCTCTGGGGTAAGTCCTCTGACAGCACTGCTTCCCCAACATCAAAGTGTAGGATCTCATCTTCAATTTGTAACTTGGATTTTTCTCAGTTTCAAATCACAGGACAACAGAGGTTAAAGGCTACCAGGATAATTATAAAACCATCTTCTACTAAGTCTAGAATATGACAAGTAAAAAGAAACAACAGAATAAAAGAGGTCACAGTTCAGAAAAGGGGAATGGACATCTACCCACAGTAAGTGGGAGAATATGGAATATGAGTAGTGAAATATACTCTTCAAATGATATACAGCCCAGTAATGGTTACTCTGTCAAGTATTGTTCATTGAATACAGTGACAAATGGGGAAGGGCTGAGTCTTGTTGGTGTTATTTTTGTTTAGTCTATTTTTCTTTTTAAAAAGGGGCATTCACAAATGGTTCTGAGTTATTTCTAAAGTTCCCTAAAATTTCTGATTGAAATCATGACCATTCCCACTGATACAGCATTATTTGCAAGAGGGGACAAAAACAAACTAATGAAATCAACCAGGCTTGCCCGTTAACATAGAAAAAAAATCACATGGCACCAGTACCTGAAAAGAAGAGTTAATACTTTCTTGAATGGATTCTTTCAGGAATATTTATACAAATGTGGTTCACACAGTCACTATCCACCCCAAATCTGTGGGGTATTTTTATGAGCTAAGTTGTTCTTGTTTTGCCCTTCATAATATCTCATCTCTAAACCTGAATATACCCCTAACTCCACGCTACTCCAACTGTGGTTCAGGGACCAGAATCACCAACTAAGATCTGGTTACAAATGCAGAACCTCAGGATTCACGCAGACCTACTGAGTCAGAACTTATAACATTTCTACAAGATTTCCAGGTGATTCGTATATACACTGAAGTCTGCTAACCACCATCTCATAAAATGTTTTATTATTAAAAAATCATTTGAGCCCATTTAAGAGCTCTACAAAGAAAGTCTTCCTTACACTGAGTTGTAATCTGCTGTACCATAAGTCCCATTTATGAATGCTTCCCTGGTAACTAGAATACTCTCAGAAATAACACCAATCTTAAACTTGTTGTGTAAATACTTTAAAAATAATCTCTCCCCGCCCGGCATGGCTCAGCAGTTGAGCATCGATCGACCTAGGAACCAGGAGATCGCGGTTCGATTCCCGGTCAAGGCACATGCCTGGGGTTGCGGGCTCAATCCTCAGTGCGGGGCATACAGGAGGCAGCCAATCAATGACTCTCCCATCATGGATGTTTCTATCTCTTCCTCTTCCTTCCTCTCTCTGAAATCAATAAAGATATATTCTAAAAAAAACCCTTCAAAGTTCTTTTTTTGATGTGTGCAATGTTTTGGGGAGATTTTAAATCCATTACGAACTTTCTACGACACACCACATTGCCACTATTTCTATTGATAATCAAAAATGTACACTGCAAAAAAAAATAAAAGCCGGTACCCACATTAAATCAACAACAGCAACTGAGCAATAAACATGGCAATAAGATTCCAGTGAAAAATATAACATTAAAAAACTGTTTCTAAGGCCAAATTATTTGCAGAATTCTTTAGGAAATATCTACTATACAATCAGAATGAGAAAGACTACTTTCGTCTAACTGAAAGACATGAGATTTTCCCCCATATGCCAGAGTCTGTGATCAGCATTTTATAAATATTATCACATTTAAGCCTTACCACAAGCCTTGTAAGCAGACAACTGTTTTATTCTGTTTTACTTGAAGTTTGACTTACATATAGCCAACTGCTGAAACCCGCTGTGTGCAGTTTGATGAATTTTTACATCTGTGCATGATCCAGCACCCTAGAAGGACGCTCTCTTATGCTCCACCCAGTCAGCAGCCCCTTCCCCACAAGTAACCAATGTTCTGACTTCTAGTACATACACTAGTTTTGCTCGTTTACTGATATTCACACAAATGGAATTGTGTAGAAAGTACCTTTTTTTTTTTTTTAAATATATCTTTATTGATTTCAGAGAGAGGAAAGGAAAGGGAGAGAGAGAGAGAGAAACATCAGTGATGAGAGAGTCACTGATCGGTTGCAGCCCGCAACTTGGGCATGTGCCCTGACCGGGAATCGAACCCTGATCGCCTGGATCCTAGGTCGACGCTTAACCGCTGAGCCACGCCCCGGCCAGGCTAGAAAGTACCTTTTTGAGCCTGGCTTCTTTCATTGAATAGTTGTAGAGGATCAGTGTGGACAGAAAAAAGGAATGTCCTGCTGGGGGAACAGAACGAGTAAAATAACTAGGAGAGAGGAGAGTGCCTTAGAGTGCACAAGTAGGCTGGTAGAGAACTTGTAGGAAAGAAAGCTGTAAAGATGGGCCTTTCAGAGAATGAGTGGCTTTGAATACAAGTAAAGAATGTCTGAAGGTGTCTAAGGAGATGAATGATTAAATTAAAGTGGTATGTCAAGGAATTCGACAGCAAAGCTTGCCTAGAATAGAATGAAGGAAACTGGAGGCAAACTGAGGTAGTGATCCAGGTGTGAGGCAGTAAAGGCCATAGAAAAGGGGAGAGAGACAAAACTCTGAGGGAACCTCAACTTGATGCTCCACTGTGCAGGCTAGAGTTGAGGAGTTTTTTCCATAGCTCCAGGATGAGACTACTCAAAGAATGGTGGTAATGCTATTCAAAAAAGTGAAGTCAGGAGGGAAAGCCAGTTTTAGGGAGGAAGATAAGTTTAAGGCAACAGTGAGATAGCCATTTTGGTCAACAGGTAGCTGACAAATTAAGGCTAAAGCTCAGGAGGAAAGGTGTGGAGGTGGAGATATGGGAAGCGAAGAACAAGACAGCAAGAACTGGCCTGGAGAGCATTATGCTAAGTGAGACAAGCCAAGCAGAGAAAGACAAGTACCATATGATCTATCTCACTCATACGTGGAATCTAATGAACAAAATAAACTCATGAACAAAACAGATCCAGAGACACAGAAGCATGGAACAGACTGAGGGATCTCAGAGGGAAACAGGGGTGAGTGGGTGGGCAGAGAGAGATTAACCAAAGAACTTACATACATATATGCATAAGCCATGGACACAGGCAATAGTGTGGTGAACGCCTGGGGGGGAGTGCCGGGGGGAGGGGGTCAATGGGGAAAAGGGGGGGAACATCTATAATAGTTTCAACAGTAAAGATAAATTAAAAAACAAACACTAAAGCTCAAGAGAAGAGATGTGGAAGTGTAGATATGGGAAGCTAAGAACAAGACAGCAAGAACTGGCCCTGGCTGGGTAGCTCAGTTGGTTAGAGCACCAGCCCAATGTGCCAATGTTGCTTGCTGGTTCGAGTCAAGGTCAGGGCACATCCAAGAATCAATGAATGCATAAATAAGTTGAACAATAAATCAATGTTTCTTTCTCTCCCTCCTTCTCTCTCTAAAATCAATCAATAAATAAAAATTTAAAAAGAAAAAAACAACAACAAGACAGCAAGAACTAAGTGGAACTCCAGAAACTATGTGTTTTCACTCAAGAACCTGGCTGAAACCAGTGAGGAAAGAGACCACCAAGAAACAGCATAAAGTACCAGACTGAACCTTGTTGAATACACACATAAGAAAAAGGAGTATGCAAAAAAGGGACAGGAATAGTAGTATAAAAAACAGAAGATCCTAGCATAAATTTAGCAGCAATTCCTGCAATAGGCATTCAATTTAAAGACACTTTTCCCAGGTACAACCATTGTAAACGTTGAATTAGATTCTCTAAGAAAATAAAAGGTAACTTCAAAAGCTTCATTAATTCTTTCTAGCATCATCAAGGTATTACTTTGCAAATTACTGTCTGGGTAAGCTAAACTTAGTAAATTACTGTTTGGGTAAACTAAATAGTAGCCTAGTACTCTGAAAGAGTTAATGGAGCTTCCAACCCATCTAATTTACTCCTAAAAAGAACTTTTCACATTCAAGACTCTAATATAATTTGTGTATCATCAATGATAATTTAAAAGTAATCCACTACTCCGGACATTCAAATTTCTGTACCAGTTGGATCTAATGTATTTTTATTTAGCCTTCCTAATCATCTTAAATTCTAAATGATTAACAACCATTCCACAGTGGTCCTTCCTCAAGAAATCCACTACAAACAAAAGCTGAAAAGAGATAGAAAAACAAAAAACCTGAGATCAATGTCCGGGCAATAATGGTGTTTGGAAACATGAGCCTGAGGTGGGTCCAGTCTGTGTATTAAATTATCCCACAGGCTGAGATTATAACTCAAATCCCCCTGCTTTTCTTCTTTGTACTCACCTTCTTCTTTCACCAGACTATAACTTCCACCACATGACAATAACAGAATTTGTTAAAACCCAGTCTTTGGGAGATATTAAATGAGAATCCTTAAGATGAGGCATGACTGTTTTCTCTATATGGTGGCGATAATATTAAAAGAAGAACTTAACATTAACTTGAGGCTAGTTTTTACTGGCTCAAGTTCACTTCCAGTTGTGCTGTCAATGATCATATTTTATATTATTCCCTGATTGAACTTACCCTATTAATAAAAAGCAAGTTGGCAACTTCTATACATAGCATTAAGGAGTAATTTTTAAAAGAAATGAAAAGAACATGGAAGCATTGATAAAACAGTAAGTTTTGTTTCATTAAATATGGCTGAAAAGATGGCTGTTAGCTGAACTGCTGTGGTAATCATTTTACAGTATATATAAACCAAACCTTCATGCTGTACACCTTAAACTTAGTGATGTCAATTATTTCTCAATAAAACTGGAAGGAAAAGAGAAATATAGCTGACTCCCTATTTTTCAAATTTTCTTTAATGATCATATTTTTCATTATAAATACAAATTTAGAGTCAAATTTGCTCTCACCAAATCTCCTAGCAAATCTGAACAAGCCAATCTACTGAACTGCTCAAATACACTAAACACTGATATTCACTATTATACAATTTTGGAATTCCTATTAAAATTCTCAGTGATTAAATGGCTTTTGTCAGACTGCATTTTTTGGTACATGGTTTCAAAGATATTATTCTTGCTCTGTTATGCTTTTGAAAAAGAGCAATAACTAAGTATATCTTTGTACAAGCATAGTTTTATGAATAACACCATTTGATACTTTGAAATGGAAATATCATCACAGATCCTCAATTTAGACATGTTATCTTAAAAAAAAAATACCGTAGAAGACCTATCTACATTTTCAAATATTAGAGATTTAAAAATAAGGTAACTGGAACTCTAAGGAGGTGCATATGTTATTGTTAATAATGAAATTAGATATACAGAGCTTTCAGAGCCAACAGGCATTGGCTGAAATCACACAGAAAATTCACATAAATCTTTAGCAAAAAGGACAAGAATTCTGGTTTTCTTCTGAAATTATTTTCAGTTCCCTTATGGTAGGAAAAAAATTCATAAAATTTTTAAAACTTTGTTTTTATTAACTACGAATTAAATAACCAACCTATGCCTTAACTATAGGTAGTAGGTTATGCTTCCTCTCCCTCACTTTCTGAAGGTGAAACTGAGTAAAGAAACAGTGACATGAACAACCAAGGGACAGTGAATCTGTATATATTCTCTGGCATTTAAATCAGTCACTTGCAAAAAACTAAGCCTGATAGTACAGAGAAATTTTCTAAAGGAATAGATATATATGAAATATACAAAAGTTTTCAAAGGAAATTTGAAAAGCTTTCTTTCTTTCTCCCCAGTCTCACTTTTGAGGACAAGAAAAAGAATTTAAGTTCAAAACATAAAACTCATTAATACAGATCCCTTGGGGATTAAATGTGGAGGATGGGGGAAGATGCACAAGCAATCTACACAACAAATACCATAGGGTATCCCAAAACAATGTATACACTTTGAATTATTGTAAAGTGTTTATTAACATACAGTTCACTTTCAAAATTTAAAAGAATTTACAAAGATTCTTCATAAAAGATTCATTCATAAAAGAATGAATAATTTTTTTGTCAACATCTGTTTTCAAACTGATGACCATTCTGGTCCAGGCACTGCTGATATAACATGAACCAATGGAATCACAAAATAATAATTTTTTGATTATTAAGAATAATTTCTTTCAGTATTTGTGGGCCCTCAATTCCACAACTGCTGCTGGTTTTGTACTGCAAACTTTGTCTTTTATGCATCCCCATAAAAAAGTCCAGTGGATAAATTTTCTTTGTTCAAAGCTTAGTCCGGCTTCACCCATTATTTCAAACCAGTTAAACCTGAAAAGGAGTGAAAATTGAGTTATCAGATCTTAAAGTGTGCGTACATTTTTTGGGGATACCACATGTCCATGTCCCAAAAAAATGTATACACTTCGAATAATTATAAAGGCAGTCTTTGTACTTCAACTGCATTTTCAAACTTCCAGCAGCATTTTAGGATGAATTTCCTTTGTTCAAAGCTTAGTCTGGCTAAAAAGAAAGAAACATCTATTGAGATATCAGCTGTGAAAGTGTGTATACATGTTTTTGGGGCACCCTGTATAAGACAATGAAATTCATAGGTTTAAATATAAAAGATTATTTCAAACATCCATGGAGAAATACTGATCCTCAACTGCTAATATAGCTTTTTAAAAAAATTTATCTTTATTGTTGAAGTATTACAGATGGTCCCCTGTTCCCCCAGTGACCCCCTCCTCCCCAGGTCTTCCCCGCACTATTGTCTGTGTCCATGGGCTATGCATATAAGTTCTTTGGTTAATCTCTTCCCACACACCCCTGGCCCCATCCCTTCCTCCAGAGTCATCAGTCTGTTGCATGTGTCCATGTCTCTTGACTTATTGCTATACAGCTTTTTTAATGATCATGTTTTCCTACATGAAATCATTTAAATTTTTTAAAATGTTCTTTTAGCCCTGACCAGTATGGCTCAGTTGGTTGAGCGTCGACCCATACACCAAAAGGTTGCCAGTTCCATTACCAGTCAGGGCACATACCAAGGTAGTAGGTTCAAGGTGTATGGGAGGCAACCTATTGATGTTTTTCTCTCTCATCCCTCTCTCTCTCTCTCTCTCTCTCTGACCCCCTTTCTCTCTCCCCTCCCTTCTTCTAAAATCAATTTTTCAAAAAGATATTTAAAAAAAACAGCAAACATCCTCGAGTGAGAATTTTTTTTTAAATATTCTTTTAATTTCATCCCAATACAATGCATTCTATCAGCAGGCATAATTTACACAGCCCCTAAGACACCACCTTTGGCCACTGAGTGCCAAACATTTTAAAGCTTTCCCAGGATTTGTGCCAGAGATTTGGGAGTATATTAACAACAACATATCCTTTTTAGTTGACACATGTAAAGATGGTCCCAAATGCAAAACAAAAAAAGCCATACTACCAAACTTATCTGTTTGATAAGCAAAATTTTCTTTTATGTTACTCACACTACCATGAAATTGCTGTAGAGTTCAAGGACCCAATCAAGAAGTAACTTTGTGTGGGATGGGTAAGGATGTGAACACCACACACACAAGCACACACTCCACACACTAATTTACCCACTCACAGCCTCCTCAGTCACGCAACAGCTACACCACCATTAAGCCATTTCCTCAGTTTTAATTGAAAGTACCGGCAATAAACCTTAAAAGTCTCTCAACTTCTCACTATGCCTATGCCTTTTATTTGCATTTTAGACTTCTCCCAGCACATACCTAAGACAAATCTATAATTTCAATATAAGGTTATGAGGAGAAATAATCTGTATCCCAAATAAAGTAGGTTAGATATGCCTTTTGGTAGTCAGTGTTCTTAATGTCAAGGATGATTAGGTCAAAACATTCTTGCTATTTAATCCAATCCAATCCAATACAGACCAAAACCCTAATTGGTCAAGTAATCAAAAAAAAAGTTAAAGTACAGAATATTTTAAAATGATATACAAGCCTTAACCGGTTACCTTAAAAATTTACATATAAATGTGCTTGAGATAAGGTAAAATCTTTCCTTTGAGGCAAGGTCTTGTGGCTAGATTTCTAGTCTGTCTTATAAACCCATAATGCATTCTCACCAAAAATTTACAATTTTGATTTCAGAGTGGAGGAATCTCTCTAACCACTGCACAGCAATCTAAGTACAGAATTCTCCATGCTTTCTCCCCATCTTGTATAGGGTATGATCACATATAATTTATCGGCAATTTAAGTTTTCCCAAAGTGTTCGATTTAGTTTTCCTATAGATAATTATTTCATTGTATTTAATAGGTTCACTTAATATTTAATTTTATTAATTGGGAAAACAATTACAACTGCATAAACTTGTCTGAAAAAACACAACTGACTTCCAGGAGAAATATGAACTGAACTGGCGTACTGAGGGTAGTTTAGGCAGTCAGAGTGCCACAACGGGTTTTTTATGGAGAGAATGGAGAGCAAGGGTTAATGTGTGCAATGGTGAAGCGAATGTCAGCTAAGAGAGCTGCTACCGTAGATGCTGGTGTTACCAATAAGACTATTCTAACTATCTGTGTGCAAGAGGGAAGACTACGTACAGGATGATTTTTAAAATGATTTATGTTGAATGTGATAGAATAACCCTAAATTGTTTCAACTTCCACTAAAAAATAAAATGAAGACTTGCCATCCAAGAAACACTAATATTAACACTTTAAATGTGTAAGAATTAAATGTTACTTGTTCCTACAGGTCCATTTTCTGGAAAATCTGAATAGTGGTATTATATATGTATGTTTGTGTATGTATACACTAATTAATGTGCACACATGACTGAATATAACTCGTTTCATAATTAGCTTGATGCCAGATAATTTTAATTCTCCAAGGCTTTGAAATACATGGTATAGTCCGTATGTAGTTCTCTTAACATGTTTATCTTCCTTTGTGTTCTTTATACCTACATTAGAACGGATTCAGATGCCTTCAGGACAGAGTTATATTGATACTAGACAAGGACACCAAGCCCGCCACATCGATAATAAGGCAAACAGACACACAATCTATACTGCAGATGACTAAAAGGTAACACTACTTAAACATCACAAGCTATTCTCTGCTGGAAGCTTTCTTCTTTGAAAATATCGTTTACAGGCAATACTGGCTCTACACCAGACAGTTCTGTATTTGCTCACATATTTGTAAATATTACTGCCATCCCTAAAAACAGTCCTTTGTAGAAGAAACTACACACCACTACGTTAAGATGTTATTTTTTCCAGACAGAAGCCAAAAGTGTATTTATTCAACATCACAGATAGCAAAAGAGCTATAAGTTATCTCCTTCTTCCTAAAATCCAATTGGTTCCTGCTTAACACACTTTCCCCTGGTTTTTAAACTGCTTCAGGAATGTAGATTTTGCTATGAATAATCACATTTGTTAAATGCCACAGAAACCTAAGGTCTGCTTCCAAAATTTAAAAACTGGTACATAGTTCTTGATTTACTAAAAATCAAATAAACAAAATTGGTTCGAATGTTCTTCATCATGTAAGTAAAAAAATATGATTTAACATTTTTTAAAACTCTGAAATGCACAGGCATCCCAGGAAAAGAAATTATGTTCAGTTAAGTTAAAGTCCTTTTAACATGCTTGTAAGTGGACAAAATTGGCAACTCAAATTTTCCAATGACAATTAATATTTTTTATCATCACCTATTATCCAGTCCTCATTTTTAGTCAGCAAAACCAGTAGAAAAGGTCAATACTAAAAGTCAGTAGTACATGTCTACAGGAGTAAATTAACTACATGGAAAAATAAAACTTAAAATTCACTGCTTGATCATGTAATTTTATTCCCTGATCAGGAAACAAGTGGATATTTTAAGGATAATTCCAATCTGTTTGCAGATGCTCAGTTACAACTCTTAGCAGTCCAGAGTGTCATAGTTGGTGCTTAAAACTTTAATAGTATTGCCCTGGCCAAGTGGCTCAGTTGGTTGAAGTGTCGACCTGTACAGCAAAAGGTTACAGATTCAACCCTGATCAGAGTACGTAAGGGAGGCAACTGACTGATGTTTTTCTCTCTCTCTAAACATATCCTCGGGTCAAGATTAAAAAAATAATTAGAAACTTTAATAGTATTACTGTCAGCAATACACATACAAAAAGTTCCCTAATCAATAGCTCCCTACTCTCAGGTAGAAATAATGGGGACAAAGCCTTCACTTTTCCAGCATTATTACCAATAATTCAATTCCAACTACACTCCAGTTCTCAATTGCCTCTACATGTCACCCTCTCCCATAACCATCCCTTTGATCAGGTTGCTCCTACCACCTTGAATCTCTTCCCTGCCTGGCCCAGAATACAGCCTTAGTCTGCTGAAATTCTACATACACTTCAGCACTCATCTTAAGCATGGGCCCTACTTCTCCTGGTGCTTCTAACCCAATGTGACTTGACCTTCCTCGTCCCTGAAACCCAAGCTACTTCCTTTTACATTTCCCTCTACTCACTTGCCCTTAATACTTAACTATCAGTTGTTAGCCTCTTAAAGCAGAGGCTGTGTTGTGTCCTCATCAACTGCACAAAGTGAAGGAACACCACCAGTGATGATCAGTGAAGATGCAGGGCTGGCAAAAAATAACCAACTAACATATAAAAAGATGCCACAAATTATACCAGAAGTGCTGCCATCATTAACCACTAGAAGATGTCTCTTAATACAGGGTAGGGCAAAAGTGGATTTGCAGTTGTTCACATGGAAAATAATACAAGAATCAATAAATAATAATATAAGAATAAACTCCGTGTTTTGTGTAATCACAACTGTAAACCTACTTTTGCCCCACCCTGTGTAAATTGACAAGTGTTTTATAGCTAGTAGATAAGAACCTAATCATCTAGAACAGTGATTTTCAACCAGTATGCCCCAAGAATTTTTAAAACATGCAGTATCTGCCCTGGCTGGTTTGGCTCAGTGGTTAGAGCATCAGCCCTCAGATCAAAGGGTCACAGTTCGATTCCCGGTCAAGGGCATGTACCTCGGTTTCAGGTTCATCCCTGGCTTCAGTTGGGGTTCATGTGGGAGGCAATCAATGGATGTCTCTCTCTCATGTCGACATTTCTCTCTCTCTGTCTCTCCCCCCCTCCTTTCCACTCTCTAAAAATCAATGGAAAATATATTGTTGAGTGAGGATTAAAAAAACAACAACAACAAAAAAACATGCAATACCAGACTATTTAGTCAGGGGCACTGACCTCTTTTCCCTTAGATTATCAAATTAAAACATGACAACAGCGAACACAGCGATAGTCAAAATAACATCTATTACTTTAGTAACCAAGGTGGTTTCAAACATACCAAGTTGACTATTTACTTTTCAACACTGAGAATATACCACACCCATCCTGTCACCTGAAGCTATCTAGCCTAAAACAGACTCTTCTAAAGAATAGCAACATTTCAGAAGTAGTATACCAGCTTCTTTCAACTTACGAAAAGGAAGTTTAACTGACCACATATCATGTTCTCTATTTTTTGGAAGGACAGGGAAGGAGACAGGGTGCCGAGGGTGTGGAAGTGAATGTCCATGCTAGACTCTCTACCTGCTAGTGTCCCCTTGTCCCTCCATCATTCCCAAGCCATATTATCATCTTAGGGTCCTTCACCCCCACTTTCTAAAAAAGCGTATCCGATCACATCCCTGACCCTACTTAAAACTCCTTGGTGGCTTTCTTTTTCCATCTGGTAAAGATCAAGTTTATGCAACGTTCTGAGAGATCTGAACCCTGCCTGCCTCTGCATCTGTGTCTCGCCCTGCCTCTCCCCTCTTCAGACTTTGCAGTTAAGCTTCCAAAATATATTGTGCCATTTCTTGTTTCCCACATGCTCTCCATACCTCCCTCAAATTTCTTTCTTTTTTTTAAATTTTTTTTATATCTTTATTGATTTCAGAGAGAGAGAGAGACAGAAACATCAATGATGAGAGAGTCATTGATCGAGCCCACAACCCAGGCATGTGCCCTGACTGGGAATCGAACCCTGATTGCCTGGATCCTAGGTCGATGCTCAACCTCCGAGCCATGCCCGGTCGGGCCCTCAAATTTCTTATGAGTGAGGTTTCCCTGTCCCTTCTGACCAGAAGTCACTGTTGCCTCCTGCACGTCTCCCCTGTGCCTTGTCCAGGCTGTTAAAGGAGACACAAGGTGCTGCAACTGCAAGAAATGAAAAACTGGGGGACAGTGACCATTTGTCCTTGTCCTACACTCTGAGTGCCTAGCAAAATGTTGGAGACACAGCAAGGAGTCAGAGTATGTGATATCTATATCAATGTTGAAATCCTTGGACTATGTAACACTGCAAACCCCCAGAGGCAACAACTACATCCTAGTCACTAAATATGAGCTCCAGAAAACCCACATTCTTCTTGGAGATACTTTTAGGCTACACCCTCACAAATTTCCCACATAAGGCATCTTACTTCATTTATTCCAAATGTGCTTTGCTATATATCAAGCACTGTTCTTGGCACGATGGATGGATGGATGGATGGATGGATGGATGGATGGATGGATGGATGGATGGATGGATGGATGGATAGGAGGGAGAGGGAAAGAGCAAGTTAGGTATTGTCTCCACTCTCAGGGAATTCCGAGCCTCCTGGAGGAGTCTCTAAGCCCAAGTACAGTCTTCAGTGGTCACTATTCCTTATAACATGCATGGAAAGTAAGTCCCTATATAGTCAGTGCTTTTATTCTCATCCACTATTTGACCTCCTTTACCTACTAAAGGCATTTATTTTGCCCTTGGGCGTTTCCCAAGTTTTACATCCTTCTGATGCTTGGCAACATAAAGGTGGACTGGAAGGGCCAATAAATGAAACCTGCATTGACAGGGAATGAAATCTCAATTCTAGTGGTAGAAGAAACTACAGCGACACACTAGCCCAACATCTTCATCTTATATAACAAATGACCCAAGACAGAGAGACAAATTATGTGAACTGCCTTGGGATCTTCCAACAGGTCCCAGCTAAACCAAATTTAAAATCCAGATCTCCCAAATCTTAACTCCATTCTCTTTTCCCCTCTCTTGCCCATTGCCTAATAGTAAGGTGCCCCCTCAATTCAGTCCCAAGTCCTATGAAATTATGAACTGATGTTCCTTGGGACAGAGGAAATGACAAAAACCAAAGGCAACTATTACCATATAATCTCATAATCAAATGCTTTCTTCAGCTGCTAACATTTTTAGCACTTGTGGTAAATAGAATTAATGGTTTCAATTGATCCCACATAGTTATTTTCCATGGCCTCTGGCTGGATAAAGTGCACTTCCCTACTCCTTGAATTCAGGTTTGGCCATGTGACTTATTTTGGCCAATGGGATGCTAATGAACCTGACACTAACAGAGGCTTAAAAGGAACTTGCACATCTGACCCAGGCTGGGCCTCAAAGTGAGAAACAAAGTGAGCTGCCCCAGGCAACTTCATATAGTATGTGTCAGCAAAAAATAAATGCTTGTAAGTAAGACACTGAGATTTTGAGGTTGTTATACAGCAAAAGCTAACTGATACAATGTCTTATCCTTCAAATCAAAAATGCACACTTCTGGTTATCTGTCACTATTGTATCCCCTCAGAGTATTCGCTCCCTGTTAAACAAAGTAGCAATCACCTTATTCTTTTTTATTTCCGTTTTACTAATTTCGAGGCCATCTTTTATTTGAATTATCTTCCAAAAAGAACATGACTCCAAATTAAAGTGTCATCCAAGTGCTTCACTGATTCTGAAGGCAGATATTATGTAAGTGGGAGAAAACTGTATTCTTTCAGTATCACCTCACAAAATGCCACCCTCTCCCTTCAAAGCAGTAAGATCTGTCACATGGTTAAAAGACAATTTTTAGCTTATATGTTGGATCCTACAGCTAGGTGAGGAATATATGTATTTTTCAGTGCAGGCACTAAAGATTTTCAAAAGACTGCTTTGAAATCCTCAACTGGAATAAACATTAAAACACACTGATTTTTTAAAAAATTTTTAAAGGTCCACTCAACGTAAATGTCCTTCAATTTAGCCATATTCTTATTCCAGCATATAGCTCAATGTTGTTAAAACTACTCTAGTTTAACTAATTTTCATCATCTTCTGTAATTTCTGAAGCTCAGTAGACTTGAAATGAATTATATTTGGATGACAATACAGATGCAATTAAGTCACCTGGAGGGTGGAATACCAAACTGGGAACCCACTGCTTATTTTCCTTCTGCCTGCGGTGGCAAGGTTAATTTGTTTCTTTATTCTACTGTCTTACAAAATGAAAAAGATATACTTCCTTTTGAAAGTATGCAATTTCCACATTTTATATATCAGTATACACAGTCTGTGTACAAAATTATGCATGAATACCTGTGTGAGTCCATTTATGCAACACCACAGAAAATACACGTTTGAAGGCACCTATCTTTTGATGTCAAAACAGTTGGTGATCTTGGGAAAACAAAGGTTGATTTGTCAAGTTCGGACTCTAGATAGTTAACCAGCATTTGACCAGCAAAACAAAGTTAAACGATCCTCCCTGTTTTTGAACCCAAACCAGTAGAATAGCACTGTTTTCAAAGACTGGATCTGCATATATTCAAACTGATGTCTGAAGATGTTCTTCAGGGGGAAAAAACAACCCCTTAAGGTCAAGGGTTCTTAACCTAGAGCCTATGGATAGAACTCAAGGAACTTAGTAAACTTAGGTAAGGGGAAAAAAGCATATATTTTTATTTTTACTAACCTCTCATTGAAATTTAGCATTTCTTTCAATTATGAAAAGCGGCAATGCAACACAGTATTAGCAGTAACTGTGACTCTCACACCAACTGAAATCTGATACCTTTGAATTATAGTTGCTGTCAAAAATTCAAAATATTATTTACTAGTGATGAGTAATTACCTCAAAATTATGTTGACTCACTACTAAATTCTATTGTTTTAATGTATTGATATGGAAGCACATCTATCACCATATGACAAATTTGATAACTGTATTCACTGTAACTGATTTTCTTTGCAATCACATGTGCTGCTATTAAAACTATACAGAGTGGGGAGGAAGACAAGCATACTGGGGAAAGGGAGAGGAGATAACAACATATATGTCTATAACAGCAAAATTAAAAAATGGTAATTATGATGAGGCATCTGTCTATTTGGCACCATCTAAAACTGGCAAGCAATAATTGTACAACAAGGGGGTATTTAGTGTGTGAGGTTTAGGACATTGTGCCAGAAAACCTAAAGCATCCAAGTTGTAAAACACTGTAATAAGCAGGTAATCCTAGACCCAGCGTCCAAGTTTCTGCCCTAACCTGTTCCTTATGATTATGATTTTAAAACATCCCAGTGTCAGCAGGTTCACTGTGAGTCAGACCTGAAATAATAAATGGCTTATTTTCCATCCTGATGGAGGAAATACATCATGGCTCATTGTGGCTCACTTAACTGAGGCTGTTTTTACAGGAAAATATAAAAATAACTAAGCCATCCCGCCTTACCATTTTTATTTTTTTATCAGCAGAGCTCTATACTACAATCCACTTTGGGGGGGAAAAAGCATGTTTTCAATGTAAGCTATAAAAACAATACCTTACTAACACCTAGAAGGAAAAATAATATAAACAGTCAGAAAGAAAATTAAGTTTTGACCAACAAATACCCTGGTAGGTCAAGATAACCAATTAAATGCATTCACTTCATCAAGATAAAGCACTGCTTATTTAAACCGTCAACCACTAACAATGCTGTTAATGACAGCCAAAATCTTTCACCATCTTTTGTTAAAGTTGCCAGGATTTATAAAACTACATTTATTTACACAGAAATATATGCATTAATTCCAGAACCCCAAGTCTTAATTAATACAAGCTTTCAACTAGAAGTGAGGGGGAAAGTAACATCTTCCCTAAAATGAATCCTTATTCAATGACATCTGTACTGCACATAGACTGTAAAACTCATCATGTCTGCAGATAGAATAACTAGAATGAGTGAGCAGTATAGAGAGAACAGTTTGTTCTGTCTTGCTATTTAAACACATTCTATGTGACCTTATGGCTTCCAAAGACCACTGATGACACCACTTCAGAATGTACCCAAAATTGAGCTTCAGTAGATTCTGTACATTTAAAAGTAAAAGTAGTTGAGTAGTGGTAACATTTTTTTTAATCCCCACCCAAGGATATTTTTTCCATTTTTTTTTTTTAATTTTTTTTTAGAAAGAGTGGGAGGGAGAGAGAGCAGGAAGAGTGGGGGAGACATCAATGTGAGAGAGACACATCGAATGGTTGCTTCCCACACACATCCCAGAGGCTGGGGATCAAACCTACAACCCAGGTACACACCCTCGACAGGGAATCAAACCCCACCACCCTTTGGTGCATGGGCCGACAATCTAACCAATGGCCAGGGATAAAAATAAAAGCTGTTTGAACAAGACATCATCACTGTAGTCAATATTAAGTACATATAGTATATATTTCAGGATATGACCAATTAATTTAGAATTATATATAAGGTTCTCGGTGTATATTTGAAAACAAAAAAAATCCATAGCTTTTGACTTATTACATTGACAATGAAGCCATCATTTCATCCTATCTCTATGAAATGGTGCTGAGAGATAATAAGACCTGCCTGGCCAGTGTGGTTCAGTTGGTTGGGCATCGTCCCATGCACCAAAGGGTTGTGGGTTCGTTTCCAGGTCAGAGCACATGCCCAGGTTGTGGGCTCGATTCCCGGTTGGGGGCATGCAAGAGGTGGCCAATTGATGTTTCACTCTCACATCAATCTTTCTCTGTTTCTCTCTCCCTCTCCCTTCTCCTCTCTCTAAAAGTCAATTAAAAAATCTTAGGGGGGAAAAAACCTGTTAGAAGTTCCCACTGACTTACCTGCCCATTCCCTTCTCACTGGACTCTTCTTGTGCCCCGAGCATAATGAAGGAAATGAGGAAAGAACACATAAAGGCAAACAGACGTTGTATTTCAGCATAGTGGTGTTCTCATTTTCAAGTATTAATGAGTTTTAAAGGGCAAAAACTGCACTCTCAAGAGCCCTGCTATCTCCATCCTGCCATCACAGCCAGTGTTATCAACAGTTTAAAAAATGAAAAACTGGGGGCAAGGCTTTACCCTGCCTGCTATAGGAATTACCAAGGACAGGGTCTATCTAGTTAGGCTCTTAGAGGCCAGTCAGAGAAGGCACTGCACTTGGAAGTTCCAATTCTCCATCTTCCATTTATTAACTGTCACACAGTGGAGAACTCAAGTCTCATGGACAAAATCTGGGCTTCACCACCTCTCCCATAAGGTTCTACAAAGCTCAAATGGCACAGGATATGGCAGGCACACAGCACATTGCAGACACTCAAATATCAAAAGAATGTGCTGTTTATGAAGAAAAAGATGTTACAGGGTCCCCATGAATCTTTAAAATTAAAAGTATCAGGATGATACC
Source organism: Miniopterus natalensis (assembly GCF_054644295.1). Classification (NCBI taxonomy): domain Eukaryota; kingdom Metazoa; phylum Chordata; class Mammalia; order Chiroptera; family Miniopteridae; genus Miniopterus; species Miniopterus natalensis. The sequence continues at coordinate 79,109,930 of NC_142082.1, read as the reverse complement.
TCAGGTTTTCAACCTTAAGGAAAAAATCAGAAGGGATTCTTAATAAATGTTACACATACCCACACACAAATATACACACATACACACACAGGTGCAAGCACACCTACGGAGATTTCTTTCAAAAAGTAAGCTGACCCCTACAATTCCAATGGCCAAGAAATTTTAAAGGCCTAGGCACAAAAATTTATTGTTTTCTTAAGTCAATTTCATTACTGGTATATCAACTGATCTCAAATTTTAATGGCAACATTTTAAAGAGGAAATGACCCACAAACTCTGTTTTCCCTTTCCCCATACCTTTTTCATCAGCAACACAAGGGCCAAGAACTAAACTTTTACCAGCCACAATTTTAAGAAATCTACTAGATGATCCCAAGTATTTGAATTTTGAGACGTTGGTTAAAAAGAACACTTAATGCACATAAACTCTTACTTCTCCATTAGAATTATCACAGGTCAATGAAACATAGCAAAGTCTAAAGTGTCCTCTCTTGAGGGGATGCATGTGTGTTGGGGGCAGGGTCTGTGTGAGGAACAGCTAGAAGTAGAGAGAGTAAAAGGTCAGTGGCCTGTCATCTCTCTCTTCCTTAAGACACAGAAAGATGTGACTAGTTACATGTGGTTTGCAAGAGGCCTCCTCCCCTTATGATCTGCTTCTCTAACCCTTCCCCAATCTAAATCAATTTTTATTTTCAGTTTGCTGTTTAAAGAAAAAAAGAGTTACCACACACAGAGGGACTTTAAGTCTGAGACTTAATCACATCAAAGTCTAGAACTTCAAAGTTGAAGTTCTCCCACAGCAACAGCAACTCGGCTTCATCTGCAATTTGAGTGTTACTGTATATGGTAGTCTCTCTGATTTAAGAGTTTGATATGTGTGTGGGCAGTGTGGCCAAGTCACAGGCACTATGAATTTGAATTTCCTGCCTCTCACTTGGTTGAGCTTAGTGGGGCGTTAGCATCTGCATTTAAAGCAGGTCCCTAAAGAGGAAGCACATTCAGGTCAGTTGAACAAACATGAGCTCAGGCCACAGCAGAACCACCTGACTGACTCCCTGCTGTCTGGAAGCCCTGCTTTTCAGCTGTATAGTCTTCCATTAGGATCCCATAACCGGGACTGACAGGACAGCTCTCAACAGGATTTAAAGTTGGGCCTTCATGGCTGGTACCATTAAATGGCTCATTTTTCTAAGAGCTTGTACAGAGCTTTACCAGACAGAAGAAAAAGTGTATCAAGCTCCTCCTTAAGAGGAAAAAAATAGAAATAAACTAGCACATAACCCAGTATTTGAACTAGTGGCAGTTACTTTTTTTCTACCATAGTGTTTCCAAAGGTATTTTCCAACAGCTCTAGTTCCTGATTTCAGTGGCCACTCTGTTTCAGGAATAAGAACAAAATTCAATACAGAGACAAATGCTGGAAAAGTCCCAAGGAACTAACCTGGAACCAGTGGTTAAGTGCAGGTTCACCCAGCCCTGCCAGGATGCTTCTAAAAGCCAAACTGCTGTATGCTTGGTCCCCACCATCCTGTCTCTGCCAGTGGCTGAAAATGTTGAGGCTAGATACCTATAACCACCAGGATATGTGCCAACTATGAACTAAGTTCACTTTAGAAAGGCAAGCACACTGCCAGGAATATGGCCCTCCATTTCAAAGGACAATCTTGCAATATGATGGCACATTTCATTCATCTGAACATGCTACCCAGAAAGTAGCTGACAAAACTCAAGGTCAGTGGGACTATAAAAGACTTGGAAAATATAGCTAATCCACTTCATTTTGCAAATAGGAAAACTAAGAACAGAGGAACAAATCCTCATGTAAAGTGTTTTGTTACTGAGAATGACCACGGAAGAATTCACCATCAGTGGGAGACCCAGGCCCTGGATCCTGCAAAGAAAAAGTACACATCTAGCAATATCCATTATCTGGTGGCCAGCCTTCCAACAACCTCAGCTGTTCAGAAAACATTTAAACTATCTGAACAAAGATAAACCAGAAATCAGGGCAAAAGAAAATGATAAAAGCAGAGTGCTAATCCACAGAGCACAGAGACCCCCTCAGACCCTCAGCCAGCGCCTCCTGGATTTAAACTTTGTATAAAATAAGGTCAGTTATTTAACACACTCTGTTATACAGTTCCCCTGAGAACCTCATTCCATCTTAGCTTGAAGACCATTTTTAAGTAGCTAGGAGACCAATCAACACACAGTTACAAAGAGAAGTTTCAATAGCTCCACAAGGCATTATAGAATTGAAAAGGGGGATGTTCCCAATGACCATCTCCAGTCACCTCAGTAAGGTAGAAAGCATGAAGTAAACTCGGAGGTACAGAAAAAGTACATTCATGCAACAGACACTTGCTGGGCACCTACTATGTCTTGGGTTCAAAGGAATGAACAAAACAGACAAAATGCTTGTCCTCATGGAGCCCATGCTCTAGAGGGGAGATGACAAGCAGAACACATGCAGGTCAGGTGGCAATAAATGCTATAAAGAAAATAAAGCAGAAAGGAGGGTGGGTGGAATGTACTGGGGATGGGGAAGGCTATAATTATCAACAGTTGTCAGGGAAGGTCAAATGAAAAGGTGACATCTGCTTAAGGGAGGTGAGGTGAAAGAAATCTGCCATTCACATACTTAGAGAAAAGCATTCCAAACAGAGACAAAAGATGGTACCAAAGCCCTGAGAAAGGAGGATACTTGGCCTGCAGGGAAGTCAATGTGACCAGAGGCATATGAAAAAGAGGGAAAGGAGGTCAGAGAAATAACTAGGGGATCAAGCCAGGGAAGCCTCATAAGCCACTGGAGGAACCTCAGCTTTTACACTTAGGGAGCTGGGCATCAGCAGGGGAAGGTTTTCAGCAAAGAATCTCTCTGGCCCTTCAGGTAACAGGCTGAAAGGAAGCAAAAGGCCAAAGGAGGAAACCAGTTAGGAGACACAGCAAACAGGTGAGAAATTACACAGCTTAGACTAGGGGTAGCAGTAGAGGAGGTGAGAAGTGAAAGAAAATCTGGGTATATTTTGAAGGTATAGATGATAGAATTTACTGATTAAACTTTATTTTGGGTGGGAAAGGAAAACGGTCATCCTGAATTCAAAAGTGTTTTAAAGTTATTAGGACTATTTACTTAAATGGAACACAGCCCTGGCTAGTGTGGCTCAGTTAGTTGGAGCACTGTCCCATATATCACAAAATGGTGTGTTCAACTCCCAGTCAGAGCACATACTCTAGGCTGCGGGTTTCATCCCTGGTTGCCGTACAGGAGGCAGCTGATCAATGTTTCTCTCTCACATCTCTCTCTCTCTCCCTCCCTCCCATCCTCTCTCTAAAATTTAAAAAAAAGGGAGGAAACACAAATATCTTTAGTAGACCACACTAAGACAAGAGAATACTGCACACACAACAAAAATAAAGTCAGAGATCTCTACAGAGGGGCAAATGTTTGAAGAAGTATGAATGAGATAGAAATACTGATAGAAAGACAAGAATCAAAACAGGCACCTGTAGAAAGTTCTGTGGAAGAAATGAGTCTTGAGGATGAGACAATGTAGGTATGAGGAAGAGGCTGGGGAAAATAATTTCAGATGAAGAGGCTGAGCAGAGGGCAAAATGCATGTGGGGAAGGACAAGAGATCAATCAATAAAGTCACAGGTAGGAGCAGCAGAAAGGTCATTTCCTAATGGGGAGTCACTTGGTGGCACAAAAAGGCTAGAGGAAGAATGTTATTTATTACAGGAGGTTAGTATAAAAAGCTAACATCAGGGCAGAACCAGACTGAAATACAGAGGGAAGATGAAGTTTTGTTTCTGTGCTAAGTTACGGTGAATGCCAGGGCAAAGAAACACAATAAAAGTTAAGACCTAAAAAGGAGACCCACCAAATGAAAAGAATATACTGGCACTATATGGTAGTCTAAGGGGGCCAGGGACAAAAGGAACAGACGGAAAGAGTAGCAACTAACCCCAAGGGCCAGTGGTGGTGGTAGATTCTTTTTCTTTTTTGTAACTTTACTGATTTCAGAGAGAGGGAGAGAGAGAGATAGAAACATTAAAGACGAGAGAATTATCATTGATCAGCTGTCTCCTGCGCGGGGGGGTTGAGCCCACAACCCAGGCATGTGCCGACCAGGAGTCCACCCGTGATCTCCTGGATCCTAGGTCAATGCTCAACCGCTGAACCACGCCTGGCTGGGCAGTGATAGATTCTTAGAAGAAACACTAAGACAAATTCTGAGTTTTTCAGGGCTTTTTTTTTTTCCAAGTGAAATCCCTTCTGCTCTAGAACCCTTACCCTAACATGCAAACACATACACAGACACCTGCACCCACCTACCTTACTGAATCCAAGCCACTTTAAATATTAAATAATTGAACAGACCTTTAAAATATTACAGAAAAGTATTCAGCCCTGCATGGAATCCAAATGGGATGATAGAAAGAGATATAGTATTTTGGGGAACAGCCTATCCTTAACTAATAAGGGAATTAGAGAAAGGTGGCCTGACAGGAGTGGCTCAGTTGGTTGAGCACTGTCCTGTGAACTAAAAGGCTGCCAGCTCGACTCTCGGTCGGGGTACATACCTGGGTTGTAGGTTCAACCCCTGGTTGGGGCACGTATGGAAAGCAACTGAAGGTAACCGATTGATGTTTCTTCCTCTCCCTCTCCCCCCCCCTTCCTTTCCTTGTTATTCTATATTATAGGATACTGTTTTGGTGGGTAACAGAGGCAGAGGGAAGAGTAAATGTCATTTTATTGAATAGCAGAGTTACAAATCTGAGAATAGCACAATAAAGATAAAACTAAGAACCTTAAAAACAGAGAGACCAGGACTTGATTCCAGGTTGATATTTTTTTTCCAAATTTTTTTTTCTCCTCACCCAAGGATATGCTTTTTTAATGGATTTTAGAAAGGGAGAGAGAAAAAAACATCAATGTGGGAGAGAAACATTGATCAGTCACCTCCCGTACGCAGCCAGACCTGGGATCAAACCAGCAACCAAGGTATGTGCCCTGACCAGGAATTGAACCCTCCCCTTTCAGTGTACAGGATGGCACTCTAACCAACTGAGCCACACTGACCAGGGCAGTTGATATTTTTAATTAACTACATTATCTACCGAAAATATCTAAGCCTTAATTTCTCCTTCAAAGAGAAGGAACAGTCTCATTAGTCTGTCTACAACTTAAGCTTGATTTTTATTTCCATTGGCATTCCAGCAGCAGAAAGCAGTACAAAAACAGGTTTCTTCCCACTCCTTAAATACTCAGAAACCTAAGCATATACATTCTTTTTTACAGGCAAAAGGAAAGAAACCATTATTTGTACAGTTGATCCTGGAAAATATATGGAGTTTGTATGATGCTATCTTTTAAATGCCGTCTTTTAAAGGTTAAAAAACCCTAGAGCACTCTGTGAGAGTTGTCTGCAAATGTTTGGGACTCTCCTCAAAAGATATCTGATGGATTAATGCTGTTTTTTGACATGATGTGATTATTTGTATACAATATTATATCAGATTTGTATAATTTCTTCTTATTAATAAACTTGACATTTCTCTTATTTTAATGCCTATATTCCATTAAAGATTTACTCTAAAACAAAAATATCAAATTTCTTAACTGTGTAAAGAGACGTACAGAAAAGGTGTTTGTTTAAAAGAAAAAGGAGAAAAAACGTTAATTGAACTGGCCAAGTCCCAGTTCACACATCACTCCTGCAGCGCCAGCTCACCCAGGCAGTTTCTTTCTTTTCTGGTAAAGGTGAATTTGCCTTTCCCAAGTCAAAAATATCTATCTAGCCGGGTCAGCATGGCTCAGTGGTTGATCATAGACCCACGAGCCAGGAGGTCACGGTTCAATTCCCAGTCGGGGCACCGGCCCAGGTTTCTGACTCAATCCCCAGTGGGGGATGTGCAGGACGCAGCCAATCAATGACTGTCATTATTGATGTTTCTATCTCTCTCCCTCTCCCTTCCTGTCTCTAAAATCAATAAAAACATTAAAAAAAAATTTTTTTTAAGATATCTATCTAAACAAAGGTAGCCAAGCCTTTTGCCAATTCCATATAATTTCACTATTTCCTGAGCCCACTTCCACAACTGTAAAACAGTTAATAGTAGATAGTTATTTCAGGATTGTTGTGATGATGAAAGAAGATGGTGCACAGAAAGTATACAGAGCCATGCTTAGCATACAAAGTGATAAAAAAAAAAAAAAAGTTAGCTCTTTGTTATTACTGTTACAGATAAATTTCAATTCTTTAAAAATTACTCTCTGGTTTCCTCCTGTTTTGCTCATTCCTAAAGAATTACTAGAGCTATACGTAAACATGGAGGAGGAAGGGTGCTCATTAAGAAATTTCCCCAGATAGGAGGAGACTCCCCAGGGCTTCCAGAGTTATATTCAAGATTTAAGCCTATGCCAATCATTTAATATGGCTTTAAGTATGCTAATAGTTAAGCAGTTATATAGTTATCTCAGCTGAAAAAATAACTTTAATCAAGAGTACTAGTAAATCAAACAACCTAATTTGCATTTATTCACCTTTCCTTTAATCTTCCAATGGGAAAGTTAAAAAACAATACAGGTAAAAGGGAAACTGACTTCTGAAAAATAACACAACCATTATACTGAAATACATTTCTCCAACTATCAAAAATACAACCATAAAGCCCAGCCGGGCATGGCTCAGTGGTAGAGCATCGACCTAGGATCCAGGCAATCATGGTTCAATTCCCGGTCAGGGCACATGCCTGGGTTGCAGGGTCGATCCCCAGTCAGGGGCGTGCAGAAGGCAGCCGATCAATGACTCATCACTGATGTTTCAACTCTCTCTCTCTCTCCCTCTCCTTTCCTCTCTCTGAAATCAATAAATATATATTAAAAAAAATATACAACCATAAAGACATTAATCCATTGATAGGCTACTCCATGAACACAGACTTTTTTAAGTGACAGCAGGAACCACAGGGGGCATTAGTTCTTACTGTTGCTGATTTATTAACAAACCTTTTTTATTCTATATGTATATCTCTGTGTAGCATATGAATACCCAGAAGACCAGATCAGCAAACTTGCCAATGACAAGAAGCAAAATGAAAAAAGAAAAATCAAAAATAGAATTAAATTACAGTGATAAGTTAGAACTCTGGGTTAAAACTCAAGATAAAATTGAAAGTTCAACAGTTATTTTTTAAAAAGATGTGGGAAACTGAGGAAAATATGTTTGGAAGTAGTCAAAAAAATGTTTGCTGACTGCAAGCTTTATATGAACCATCAAAGTAAAAAAGATACTGAATAAGCTATTAGGGTCCTAGGTTGCATTAGAAAAGAATTCCCAGATGACAGGAAATTAAAGTCCCACTATGCTTAAAACTGGCCACATCGTAGCTAGAGGACTGGGTAAGCTCTTTATTAGCACACTTTAAGAAGGAGATTGATAAATAAGTGCATTTCATGAAGAGAATGACTACAAACTACAAAGAAGTTCCCCGTCAATGGAGATAAACAAGGACTAGGTACCCTCTGCAGGAGATGCTGAAATGGGGTGTGACTTAATCTCAATTCTAAGATTCTGTGTACCTGGGAACTGTTACTGTATCATAGCACGATAATGCCATTAACAAAAAACAGGTCAGTAGTGTGAGCAAAGCTGTTAACAAATAATATTACTGCAAAAATATATCACTCATGAACTTCCTAAGACCATACAGAAATACTGTACTACATACAGGTGCTTCATAAAAATTTAGCAGAACCTACAGTAATGCTTTGCTTTATAACATCTAAAAATTGTACTATAAAAGAACAATAGCCAAATATCACTTACCAGATATTGCCCACCTTATCCTATCACTTATAAAATTCTAGTACTGATTGTGTTATGAGAATGGTACTCTGACTAAAGGGCAGGGCTGGGAATCATAGGGCCAGAGTAACCATCTCACCATAAATTAAACAGTGGTTAGCCAGGCACATGGCAGGGGACACTGTATGAGTTTTACACTTTTTAAAGTTTATCAACTCCACTCCGGATTATTTTTCAGAAGTTTTCAAAGTGTATGGAATTACCCACTCTCCCCATCTAGTACCATTTTTGTAAACATGTAAAGAAACATGTGATTATAACTTTCGATGAGAATTTTCAGTAATAGAAATGACTATCTCATTGAGTTATACATACAATTTTTTATGTATAGAACAAAGAATACTTCTGGCAATCCATTAGGTAGAAAATTTAGAATTTAACATCAGTTTCAGCACTGAAGACTTGTGTTTATAATTCTAAAGCTCTTTGCCAACCATTACAAAACATGGTTTCAAATGTTATTTGAAAGCAACAAAGTCTAGTTATAAAGTTTTAATTGGATAGATTTGAGTAAAAATCATGAAAGTACTATTTATTGTGATAAAGTAAAGCTTTAATGCAATGGCATTACCATACAAAATTAAAAGAAACACAAAATGTAGTGTGTTAATCTAGATTCAAGCAAAAAACACAAAAAAAGGAAATAAAAGCATTACCATGACTATCATAAATGTAGTGTATTGATAAACTGTTTATTATGACCTAAAACTAATTTGACATGGCACAAATATACTAATCACTAGGTACTAAATGTGTCATTCAAAAACTCTTAACTCAAGGGATCTCCTTTCTGCTAAATAAAATAAATATGATAGTGAAATAAATATGATAATCAACAATATATACTGCTTGTAGTCTCCAATGCCAATGAATTACTTTTGCAAGAAATCCAGCAAATTCTGAATATAGTTCAATAAGTGTCCATATAAGAGCAAAAATTCCATGTGTGGGCCAACAGAAAATTCTACAAACAGAGTTTATAATACTTAAATCTCCATTAGCTTAGACTCAATTAAAAAGATAGTTTAATTTTTCACAAAGAGGAAGAAAGTGTTTATATGATCTTGTGGTAATTCTACATAAGGCAATTGCCTCTTTAAAATAGTTTAAGTGCAAATTAAAGCAAAACATGGCTCGTGATAGGTACGTTATAGAGATAACAACCTTCCTATTACCATTTGAAGACATGCCTTAGCATGCACACTGTCAAAAGCAATCCAGGACAGTACAGATTATCATCTCTATTTTATAACTGCTGACGCTGAAAAAAGAGAGTTTAAATGGTACGCCCAACCAGGGACCATGGAAAAAGCCTTTTTCATCTTTACTACTCTTTATTTTAAAACCTAAGACTATTTTAGAAAGTATCTGTTCTATAATATATTCTATTGATATAGAGTAACTTTTTTTAAGCCTAGCCACCATATATTCTGGTAATAGTATGTATTTTTAACTAATCAATCCCATTACTTAAAACACTGTAAAAACTTTAAAGGACACAGTATTATCAAATCTCCTGGCAAAGGAACCAGTGAGATAACTAATCTCAGGCCATTATGATGGCTTAATATAAATGATAAATATAAAAAAGTGTGCTTTTTTTGAACACAAGTGATGTTCATTTTAAAAAACTGAAATATAACAGTTTCTAAAGCTGTCAGACTTCCTACCCTATACCTGGCAATGTTGTTTGTATCACAACAGTTATAAAAAGAATTTCATGCCAATTAAGATTCCTGAATTTTCTTGAATCTACTAGATAGAGAAGATCCAGAGGTAACTCCATGCACCTAGTGAACTATTAAACGCCCACAGAAATAATAATTAGGCTAAATAACAAAGCTGTAAACCCCATGCATACCTTTCGTCCTTCAAAACCCAATCTCAACGTGAAACTCTCCATGTGCTCTCAGAGTTGAGGGAACTAGGCATTTCACTTGCAGACAATGACCCATGACTTTCCCTAAAACTATGTACACCAGACTCTGCCCAAGTTGGCATCAGCCTTAATTTCTTAAAACCAGAGGGCAAGCCCAGCCAGTGTGGCTCAGTTGGTTGAGCGTCATTCCCATGCACCAAGAAGTCACCAGTTCAATTCCCTGTCAGGGCACATACCCAGGTTGTGGGCTTGATCCCCAGTACGGGGCGTGCAGGAGGCAGCCAACTGATGTCTACATCTCTCACTCCCTTCTCCCTTTCTCTCTCTGCAAAAAAAAACCAATTAAAAAAAAAAAAGGACAAACTTTCCTCCATGTAAATTTGGAGGGTTCCAGCTATCAATATGTGCTCAAGGATGACTTCAATATGTGCAATGCAATGAAATTTATTTGGCCACAGATCCAAAACTTCTAAAGTTTCACAACCTCTTCAATTTTGTCAGTACTTCTTCCACACACCTAGGCCTCTCATAATCAGAGCAACAAGGCCATTGCCTGACTCTCCCCACCCCCGCATCTGTCTCACACCTGTTCATCTTCCCCAAGCCTAGAGGGGTCATATCCACCCGCCTGCTCAAAAACCATTTTGTTTTATCCTCAATGGATATTTTTTCCTTTGCTTTTTTTTTTTTGGGGGGGGGGGGGGGAGAGAAACATCAATGTAAGAGAGACACATCGATTGACTACCTCCCGCATGGGCCCCAACCAAGGGCCAGGATGAAGCCTGCAACCGAGGTGCGTGCCCTTGGCCAGAATCAAACCCAGGATGCTTCAGGCATGGGCTGACCAGCTAGGGCAAAAAACAACAACACCTTTTGACACTATAAAATAGCTGGTGTGTGTATTCTTCTAAACTGTCAAGTGTACAAAAGATGAAAACTGAGGAACTGTTCAAATCAAAAGAGATTACACTGGATCCTGTACAAGAAAAAAAGAGAGCTGCTATTAAGAACACTATTGGGAAGCTAACAAAATTGGAACACAGAATGAAAAATGCTGTATGAATGATAAATTTCCTGAATGTGATAGCTGTACTATGGATACACAGGAAATGCCTCATTTTTAGGAAATATACACTGAAAACATTAAAGAATAAAGTAACAACCACTTATATCAGCTACTCTTGAATGGGTTGGGAAAAAGTGTGTATAAATGTATGTCTATATAAATTTACATACACATGCATAAGAATACAAGCAAATGTGGAATTATTAGAAACTGGTGAATCTGGATGAAAAATGTACAGAAGTTCTTCCTATTATTCTTTAAGCTTATCTGCTGAAAATATTTCAAAAAAAAGTTTTTCTTACATTTAAAAAAAAAAAAAAGCCCTTTGAGGGGTCACGAGTAAACTTTTCATGGTGATAGATGTTCATTATCTTGATTGTGGTAATGTTTCACAAATACATACATAATGTCAAAACTTATCAAGTTGTGCAATTTCAATATGTGCAGTTTACGTATGTCAGTTATACCTCAATAAAGCAATTTCTTAAAAAACCATATGCTCAAAGCCCTTTGAGGGATTCCTTCTTCATGGGCTCCCTCACAACTTGTCTCAACACACCTTGTAACTGTGTGGCCCTCTTGTCCCTGTTCTGCACTCTTCACCATTCCTTCCCACAATCCTGAAGAACTCGTCATATTATATGAGCTTGTCTTTCTTCTGCTTTTTTGTTCATGCTACTACTACTTCCTGAAAAAGAGATAAATGAAATTTAGACGCAAATTCTAGCTATACCAAGTCACTGTTCAGTTAAAAGCTCAGTTCCTCATCTGTGAAATGGGGATTTCAGCCTACTGACAGACAAGATGCTGATGGGAACCAGCAGGGTGACTGAGGTTCAAGATAACTGAGGTGGAAAGTATGAGTGCTTTGTAAACTGAAATAATACAAAACACTGTTCAGTGTCAATACCTCCAAACATCTAAGCCCAGCAGGCTCAACCTTCTTCCCAAAGTTTCCGCAGCTGCCTTCTCTGAAACAGATTCACCTCTCTCCTGAATTCAGAGTACTAATTATAGATTCTTTGTGAGGCTACTACCGATGGTCTACCATGTTGATCATAACAGTGTACCTTGTGAATACAATCACCTGTGTTATACCATGTCCCAAAGTGTAACAACCTCATTTTTATATGCCAGCTTTGCATACCATAAAAGCTCAATATTTGAATTCAGCAATGTACTGAATTACAATTAGACCATAATCGTTGAAGAGGTTTCTAACAATAGGTACTGAACTACCTTCAACTTCATTCACAACCTATGAATATATGAAGACCCTCCCCTCCTTTCACATACTTGGTTGTGGGCCTTCCTTAGTTTAAACCTAGGAGGAGACCATATGGAGATCCAGTTTCCCTGTGGGACATTTGGCTACATGTGGGCCCTTTCTCGAGCACTGGGTTCTTTAAGAGAAACCTACAGAGAGATATTCAGGGTGAATAAATGAGAGCCAGGGGAGTGAGTGTACATCATTATGAAACCAGAGGACCCAGAAGGCAGATAGGAACAAGGAGTCAAGAAGGCTCTGGAAAGAACAAAGAACTGAGTTTATGCTTTTCTCATGCTCAGCATTCAATTCCATTAACATATAGTGTGCTAAGAACTTTCAGTTACAGCCCAGGCCTCTCCCTTCCACTCTCTCTGAAAAGCAATGAAAAAAAAAAAAAATCCTCCATTGAGGGTTAAAAAAAAAGAGGACAGTTTAAGAGAGCTGTGGGACATGAAACATAACAATATTCACATTGCATCACAGGGCTGCCAGAAGAAGTAGAAAGTAAGCAAGGGCTAGAGAATACTGTTTGAAGAAATAATGGCAGAAAACTTCCCTACCCTGGTCAAGGAAAAAGTCACACAAGTTCAGGAGGCACAGAGAGTCCCAAGCAAGAAGAACCAAAAGCGGCCCACGCCCAGACACATCATAATTAAAATGCCAAAAATTCAAGACAAAGAGAGAATCTTAAAGGCAGCAAAAGGAAAGCAATCTGTTACCTACAAAGGAGCTCCCATAAGGCTGTCAGCTGATGTCTCATCAGAAATTCTACAGGCCAGAAGGGAATAACATAAAGTATTCAAGGTAATGAAAAGCAAAAATCTGAAACGAAGACTACTCTATCCAGCAAGTCTATCATTCAAAATAGATGGTAAAATAAAGACCTTCGAAGACAAAAAAAAGGCTAAAGGAGTTTATCACCATCAAACCAGCATTGCAAGAAATGTTAAAGGGACTGCTGCAATAAGAAGTAGAAATAGGGAGAAAGAGAAACATAGGCATAAAGAAATAAAATGGCAATAGATAAGCACTTATCAATAATAATCTTAAATATAAATGAATTAAGTACTCCAATCAAAAGACACAGAGTAGCTGAATGGAGAAGAAAACATGACCCAAGTATATGCTGTCTACAAAAGACACACCTCAGAACAAAAGACATACAGCCTGGACAAAAAAAACACAAAACTTCTGGAGGACTTTAAGGGAGAGATCGACAGCAATACAGTCATAGTAGGGGATTTTAACACCCCATTGACTTCACTGGATGGATCTTCCAGACAAAAAAATCAACAAGGAAACAGTGACTCTAAATGACACACTAGATCAGATGGATTTAATTGACATTTACAGAACATGTCACTCCAAAGCTGCAGAATAGACATTCTTCTCAAAAGCACATGGGACATTCTCAAAGATAGATCACAAGTTAGAACACAAAACAAGTCTCTATAAGTTCAAAATGACTAAAATAATATCAAACATCTTCTTGGACATTCACACCATGGAATACTATGCAGCTATAAAAAAGAAGGATCCCTTACCCATTGAGACAGCATAGTGGGACCTGGAGAGTATTATGCTGAGGGAAATAAGCCAGTCAGAGAAAGAGAAGTATCACATGATCTCATATGTGGAATCTAATGAACAAAATAAACTGATGAACAATAGATCCAGAGACCATAGAAGCATAGAACAGACTGACGAATCTCAGAGGGAAGGCAAGCATGGGTGGGTGGGGTGAGATTAACCAAAGAACTTTTATGCATATATGCATATCCCAGGGTCACAGACAATAGTGTGGGAAAGGCCTGGAGGGGGAGGGGGGTGCAGGGTGAAGGGGATCAATAGGGGGAAAAGGAGGCATTTGTAATACTTTCAATAATAAAGATATTAAAACAAAAAACTTTTACATACTAAACAACTCTCATCACTTTTTAAAAACATGATAATATCTTCTACCTTTCCACTTCCAAAAAAATACGAAAAAAAGGTTTAATATGTAATGAGGTAAACCAGGAACCCCAGACCTGCCAAAATGTTAGGCATTTTGTTCTAGGAATTCAAGTACTGTTAATTTAAACAGCAAAGGGAAGTGAAACCCTGAGAATCTCTAATTATAAAGAAAACCTGCATGTAGTTTATATACACATGCATGCCAGAGGGAATCCTTTAAAAAGAATCTATGCTGGTTTTGTTTTTGTTCCTACTAAAAAGCAAAAGTTATTTTTCAACATTGAGAAAACCAGGAAAGGCTTGCCATTTAATGATTGGTGTGGTAAACAAGAAAAGTGCCTAAAAAAATTTCCCCTTTAAGTATTGTGAAGGCTACATGCTTTCGGCAACAACACTCTGTTATGTTTAAATCTTTTAAATTTCTCAAATGGAAGGGAAGCTGTCTTAAGGTACAACATCAAGATTCCCTCCTGGCACCACTCAGCTGGAATGTGGTTAAGAATGAGAATAGAAGAGGCAATGTCTCCACATAGGTGTGACTTCTGATTCCCAAAGAGCCTTACTAATGTGAGAGGGTAAGTGAGAAAGAATGAAACCACTATAATGAATAAAGGAAAACAAAGAAGATGCAAAAATAATCATTGTCAAAGTATTTGCTCCAGAGTTCTCAAGCCTGTGGGGCCAAAAGAAGCAGTGCCTGGGGTCCTATTGAAGGTGGGAGTAGCAGCATTGTGGTGAATAAGGGCTGTGCTGGTAAAGGGATCCCTGCTAAAAAGATTTATGCTCCAATTTCGCAGCATAACCAAAGCAGACCTAACAGCTGAAGGATAAGTTTAGAACAACCATACCACAAAAGATGAATGTGACCTCACACTATATGCCAAAAGTAACTCAAAAGGATCAAAGACCTAAATGTAAAAACTAATGCCATTAAACTCTTAGAAGAAAATGTCACCATAAATCTTTGTAACCTTGGATTAGGCAACAGTCTCTTAGACATGACACCAAAAACACAAGCAATGAAAGGAAAAAATAAGTAGATTGGACTTCATCAAAATTGCAAACTTTTGTACTTCAATGAATACCACCACCATTTCTACATCCATGTTCATAGCAGCAGTACACCGTAGCCAAAAATTGGAAGCAACTCAAGTGTCCATTAATGGGTGAATAAATAAACAAAATGTGGTATATACATACAACGGAATATTAGTCAGCCTTAAAAAAGAAAATTGTTATATGCTATTTCTACTTGAAGACATTATGCTAAGTGAAATAAGTCAGTCACAAAGGGACTAATACTATAGGACTCCACTTATGAGGTATCTAGAACAGTCAAATTCAGAGACAGAAAGTAGAATGGTAGTTACCAGGGACTGGAGATAGGGGGATATTGGAGTTATCACTCAATGGTAAAGAGTTTCAGTTTTACAAGATGAAAGGAATTCTGGACATGGATGGTGACAGTACTTAATGCTATTAAACTACAGACTTAAAAATGGTTAAGATGCCCTGGCTGGTGTGGCTCAGTTGGCTGAGCATCATCCCATGTAATGAAAAGTTCCTGGTTCAATTCCCCATCAGGACACATACTCAGGTTGTGGGTTTGATACCCAGTCGGGGTGCAAGCAGGAGGCAATCGATCAATGTTTCTCTTACACATCGATGTCTCTCTCTCTCAAATCAATAAAAACATATTTTTAAATGGTTAAGATGGTAAATTCATGTGTATTTTTGAACTTAAGGAAAAATAAGAAAAAGAAACCACCACCAAGAAAGTGAAAAGCCAATCCACAGAATGGCAGAAATTATTTGCAAATCATATGATAGAGACTTATATCTAGAATATATAAAGAACTCTTAAATCTCAATAATTAAAATGAAATAGTGTAATTAAACACTGGGTAAAAGATCTGAAAGATATTTATCCAACATACAAATGGCCAATAAGCACATTAAAAGATGCTCAACATCATCTGCCATCAGAAAAATGGAAAACAAACCACAATGAGATACCACTTCATAACCACTACGATGGTTAAAATAGAACAGACAGTAACAAATGTCGTCAGGAATATGGAGAAATTAGAATCCTCATAGCCTCCTGATAGAAATATAAAATGGTACAGCCACTTTGGAAAACAGTTTGGCAGTTCCTCAAAAGATTAAGTATGGAGTTACCATATGACCCTGCAATTTCACTCTTAGCCAAAAGTAATGAAATAAATATATATACATATACACACACACATGCATGCAAAAAAAAAAAAAACACAAAAAACTGTACATGAATGATCTTAGCAACATTATTCATGAGTCAAAAAGTATAAACAACCTAAATCCTTATCAACTAATAAATGAATAAATAAAATGTAGTATATCCATACAATGGAATACTATTTGACAACAAATAGGAATGAAATACTGTCTCATGCTACAACATGAATGAACCTTGAAAATGTTACGTTAAGTGAAAACCAGTCACAAAAGATTGCATTTTATATGATTCTGTTTATATGAAATGCCCAGAATAGGCAAATCCATAAAGACAGAAAGTAGATAAATAGTGGTCTAGGGCAGGAAGGAAGGGAGCAATGAGGAGTGACTGGCAATGGTTAGTTTTGTTTTGTTTTGGGGGGAGGGGGTTGTGGGGTGAGGGGGAAAGTAATTAAAATGTTCTAAAACTGATTGTGGTGATGGTTGCACAACTCTAAATATACCAAAAAGCACTGAATTGTACTCTTTAAATGGGTTAACTGAATGGTATGTAAAGTATAACTCAATAAAGCTATTATGAAAAAAATATGAATATGGATATCCATTCCATACCTAAAAGATACCTTAGCCACAGTAACTCTCTGAATGGCAAAGAAAAGAACTCACAACTCTCCTTATAATCAATTATAGGAACTAAACTTCCCTCAGCAGCCCCCTTGGTAACACTAACCCAGGCACACATCTGTAGACATGCCTGTTAAACATATTATGCCAAGCACTTGAGGTTAAAAAGAAAAAAAAGGTTACAAAGTACTGCACCAAGTAAAAACCCTCACTATTAAAGTAATTATGAAAAGTTTCCTTTGCAATCTAGGACCTGACAATAGCTCTTGAACATCAAACTGTTTACCCACATAACAAATAGGTATGTGATAGGATACCAAAGCTTGATATCCCATAGCTATGTAATTTTACAGTGAA
Organism: Miniopterus natalensis; assembly: GCF_054644295.1. NCBI lineage: Eukaryota > Metazoa > Chordata > Mammalia > Chiroptera > Miniopteridae > Miniopterus > Miniopterus natalensis. The sequence goes on along the minus strand of NC_142082.1, from coordinate 79,092,687 downwards.
ACTTAAAGAAGCTTCACTTTTCTAATAAAAGTGACGGTGGCAAAGTCCCCTTAGAATTTTCCCAATGACACCACAAAGCCTTGCTTTGTTGTTGGACTAATTTTCAGAAGACTCAGCAATTAACTGTTTCATGTCTATACAACCACATACAACCATATTGTCTTGCTATACTTAGACATCAACAAATGAGCAGTCCCATGTTCAATAAACTGAATATAACCTTAAGAAGCTGCAGGGGGAAATGTATAATTTATAAGTCACTCTAGGTATATTACTAAGAAAAATGGCTTTGGTCTTAATTTCTTTAAAAAAAAAAAAAACACTAGAAATTCAACATCAATTTAGCATCATTCACTAAAATTTAAGCCTCTAAACCTACTCACAACATTTATGGGTCACAATCAATTAAGTATATAAATCATTTACTTTATGGGGCACCTGGCATTGTTCTATCTGCCTAAAATGAAGTAACAGGCATCAGAAATGCTTATAGAAGACCCTTTCAGCCCAATTCCACATAAAGTAACCAAAAGAAAAGTTTAGAAAAATATTGATTGTGACAAATTGTTTTCTCAATACCTAGGAAAAAGTTGTGAATTCAAGATGATAAGAATTTTTCTGTAGGCTACTAAATACCTGCAGCTTCACAAAACCATTACAAACTTCTTTCAATATGTAGGAAATTTTTAAATTAAGTGTTTCTAATCAAAAGTCCTTTAACACACAAGGCAACTTTTAAGACTTAATTTACAGTTTAATATTGCAATCCGTGGAAGGAGGAGGAGGCATTTTACATATTCAGGAATAAAGAAATCACCACAGTCAGTTTTGTTTTTACTCAGGCTTCATAATCTGTTTGTCAAACACCAGAGAAATTTTTGAGGTTTATAATCCTTGAACAAATACCCTGTGAAGACTATATGAAAATATTTGTACAACAGTTCTGGCAGAGTATTTGTATATATATGAAAATCTAGAAGACGTCATGTCTGGGCAATACCTTGGACTAGATTTCTCACCTCTGATCACTGCCGCCTACAGTAGGTCACAGCTAGTCCCTTCTGTAGGAAGGACCTCCAGCCATCAAGCATACCCCTTCTGACAAAGGTGATGGCTTCACCAGTCCTTGGTCCTCCATTGAAGGCCTACCCTATATCCATTCTCGAGAGTCTGAGAGTGGTCCTGGCCATTCAGATGCACTGTGCTTTAACTGCTGCCCCTCCCTGGGGACCCAATATACGCATCTCACAGGTTCACAGGAGCTCACATCTTTGGAAAAAGCAATGGGGTCAGTTAAACTCCTGCCACTTACAACTGCCACAACAAGCTACATAATCCTGGGCAAGTTCTTCTAACTTTGGGTCTCCTGATGATATTTATCTTTAAAGGTTGCTGTGAGAATGAAATAGCACCTACAACAAGCCTCGCATTAAGTACAAGCTGAATAAATGACAGTAATTATAAACAATGACTTTCTTGAGCACTTACTATGTGTCAGGCACTGTTCTTTACGTGTATTAGCTCATATAGTTCTCATAGCAACCTTCAATCATTATTACCCCAATTTATAGATTAGGAAGCACGCATAGATAAGAATTTCACTCATAAGTGAAAGAAGTCTAGATACAAAAATCAAATGTAAAGATTCCCAACTACACAGTTAGCTGCCCTTCTACCAGCAGTGGCAGTAAGCAGTGGATACTGATGCTAGCGTAAAATCTTACAACAGGCCCAAGGTGGGATTTCATTTTTGACCTGAGTCTTCCTAGCTATCAAATTTTAACCAACTCAAAAAATGTCATTCTCATATTTTCTTCCTTTTACATACTCTGTTCTATGCACTTATAAAACACTTCCTACATGCCAAACACTGCACTAAAACATTTCATATTTTACTAAATTCTTACTTGTAAAAAACTATTTACATTTTTTATAGCACAGTGACGTCTATGGTCCAAGTGACAAAGTTGCTAAGTACTACAGACAGAATTCGACCATTACAATGTGACTGCCAAAACCCAAGCTCTTAACCACTCCTCAGCAACTTTTAACTTTATGAAATTAACTATTAAATCTTTGGTTCAGATAACCTGTACTACCAGAAAAATTTTTATGTTTATATGTAAATTAACTACAAATGAGAATAAATATTTTGAAACCACACATTAGGGTCATTTCCAAGTTGCAATACACATTTTTACCCACTCCATTACTTAACAATGATATATGTCTGCCCACTTTAACTGTGTGTTTTAATTCTTGAAATGTGTTTTTCTATCAGCATGGTTCAGTGGTAGAGAATAGCCGAACACTGCGGAAGATTCTCTTCCTTTCTAATTTTAGGAATTTAGCTTAGGTTAGTACAATGATAACAGTGAAACACATCGCTTAAGGACTCGGTAGTTTAAAAGGTTGCCCTAGAAAAACATGTGAAGCCAGATAAGAACATGAATATGATCACCATCATTTTCAAAGGAATATTAAAGTGATATAAGGAAGACATAATATGAAATAAATTGTTTTTACATCCTCAAGAAAAATGTCATGTGCTATTTTCTTTCTCAATGTCTGTTTCATGCCCATTATCAGAGGTACTACACTCAGGTGTTTCTGGGGACCAGGGAAGAGAAGGAAAGAATTCTGCCCTAAAGAGCTAACAGTCCAGCCTAACCAGTGTGGCTCAGTTGGATGAGCGTCACTTCATGCACTGAAAGGTTGCTGGTTCAATTCCCCATCAGGGCACATGCCCGGATTATAGGCTCCATCCCCAGTAGGGAGTGTGCAGAAGGCAGCAAAATGCTCTCACAGATTCATGTTTTGCTCTCACATTGATCTTTCTCTCTCTTTCTCCCTCTCTCTCTCTTTGTCCCCCTCTCCCTATCCCTTCTATCTGAAAAATCTCTGCAGATAAAATGGACCAAAGACAGGGAGCCAGAGTAAGCTTTATCTTCTTACAAGGCAAACCCCAATCTCTTAGCCCTCACAACAAGCCCAGAAGGACTATTCTCATTTTACGGATGACAAAACCAGTATTTAATGTTAACTTATCCAAAGTTCTGCTAAGTTCAATAAGCTTGAATGGATTTGATGACAATACTCTAGGTTCTAAATGCTACTGCCCCAAGAAGCCTTACATAAACGGAAAGTTCACTACTTTAATAAAACAAATATTAATAACCCTCTACATAATCCCATGCTAAAATGTCACAAACTCTAACCATTAGGAACTACTTGTTCAGGAAAAATCTAACGTGCCACCACTTCATACAAGCAACATATGCAAAAACAGTTGAAAGAATCACTGTAGGCTAACATGACTTTTTAAAAATTTTATTGAATTTATTGGAGTGACATTGGTTATGCCTCTGAATCACATTACTCTCCTCTTCATGCTTCTTTAAAAGCAAAGCCAAAGCCTCTCTCTCAGCAAGGGGAATCCTCCGAGTTAACCATGCCAACTGATGTTAGCAAGAAGGGACTTTGGCATCCCACAACTCCCACCAATTCCAGGATGGAGGTCTGGAGCAAGTCACATGGCCTCCCTTGGCCTCCGTTTCCTATCCACGCAGTGGAGATACTTCCAAATGGCAAGACTGAACAGCTTCATAAACTCTGGATGACAGCTTAAGAACATTACCTCATTCTTGTCCCTTAAGTAAGGGCTCAGTAGCCTTCTTGAAGCTTACCCTCACCAAGAACAAAGTCTTTTCTGTCCAAATGGGACCAGTATTTGTTCTATTTGCCAACCCCTACAGCATCGAGAGGCTAAATCCATCTCCCTGTGAAAGCAAGTACTTTTCCTCCTTCTAAGCAGTTAAGTGGAGGGGTAACAGAGCCTAGAGTGAAACAATATAGAGCCACCATTTAGCTGGTGAGGAAAGCATGAGGCAACTCCTTTTTGCCACACTGTGAGCCATGACTGGGTCACTTGACTCCACTCCTCCCAACTGCTCATTAATCATCATCACAAATGTATTCCTCCTCAGAACACAAGAAAATTCACTAACCCAAGGACTCTATCAAAGTCATTTTTCATCTTTAATAGTCTAGTTAACTAGCTAGACAAGCCAGCAAAATGTCTGCCTTAGCATTGTCAGTATGTGCATTGATTGTTTAGATTCTGTTAACTAACTGATTATCTACTGGTTAATTTTACCTTTGTATTTCCAACTTAAATTTAAAGTCCAATTTTTTTCCAAGATTCCAAAGATAATCATCTCTCTGATGTAGCAAAGTGAAGTGGTTAAGAGTCTGAGATCTATAATAAAAACCCACTGGCATCTTGGTTCCATCACTTACTGTGTGATGTTGGGCAAATTATTTAACTTTGTGCTTCAGTTGCCTCACGTAAGAAATGGGGATAGTAATGATATTTACCTTATATGTTCATGCGATGAAATAATATAAAGTCTAACTCCAGTCCTCCTCTCTTCCCTTTAACAGTATAACTAATCAACACTTGCTTGAATCCAATATTCTCTCAAGGAGGAAAGGGCAAAAAACCACAAACTTGATTTTCATTTCAAAAACCTTAGTGCTTCTAATAAAAGTTATTTGTTGGTTGAAAATGTAAAAAGGCAAACTATAAACAACAGGCAAATTACCCATATTTATACAATCCAAAAACAATCTACCACTAATATTTGGGGATATCTTCTTCCAGATATTTCACAGAATTGAATCAGTTTACATACAATTCTATATTCCGCCTTTTCACATAGCCAGGTATCTTTCCAAATCACCAGAAGTTCTTCCAAAACATAAGACAAGTCTTCCAGAATGCCCTTATCCAACCTGCTGCAGAAATAATAGGAAAGTTAGATCTAGTTTGGTGTTTTGGCTCTTTCTTTGATTCTGATTCATGTTTTTTTATCTAAAAATATTCCATATAATCAAGCTCATAAACAAAAAATGAAAGCCCAACTACTGTGAATATATTATTATTATTATTATTATTATTATTATTATTATTATTATTGATTTTAGAGAGGGGAAGGGAGAGAGAGAGAAACATCAATGTGAGAGAGAAATATCTATCAGTTGCCTCCCACATGCACGCAGATAGGGGATCAAACTAGCCACCTTCCGGTGTACAGGAAGACACTCCAACCAACTGAGCCACACTGGCCAGGGCCGAACAACTCTGAATTTTAAGTCCAACTATTTAAGTCTAAGTATTTAGCACTGGCTAATGCTAAAATGTATATTATGGCATAATTATACAGCTTCCTGCTCTGAGCACCTCAACTTGCCCTACGAGTACTTCCCAGTAGTATCATTAACCCCAGTTTACAGATGAAGAAGCTAGTACAGCAGTGACATGACTTCTCTAAACATGACTTACAAGGTTACCAATCTAGAAAATGAATCCAGGACTCCTAATATTTACTGCAAAATTACAGATCTGAGCTAGTTTATAAGGGTATTATAAAAAGCAAATACTACAGACAAGTCTGATAGTTCTGAAATGACCCCAATATCAGTTCTGGAACACCCTACTGATCTAAGGGGCATCCTCCCAGGGGTGTGAGAGAATATACATCTACCAAGGATCTCTAATGCTTTGTAGACACTGGCACTGGCTAGCCAATTATCACTGACCAAAATCATAGGTGGGGAAATTGAGACAGAGGAAACTGACATACTCATCCCCATCATTCTGTGATTAAGACAGAATACTCATCCTTTCCCATCTCAGCTCACCCCAAGGGCAGCCAAGTAGATAAAGCTTTCATGCTGACCAACAAGGAGAATAGGGACTTTGCTGCCTAGGAAAAAGTTACTGGGAGGGACAAATGAAATGGGAGGATGAAAGAACAACCAACTAGAAGCCAAAGAGTGGGTGAGGGCCAAACCCAATGGAGTGGGAGAAACATTCATGACATAAGATCCACTGAGCCTCAAGAAATGTACCAAGTTACACATTCAGCATCAGCTCAGGTGCTTTCCAAGTGGTTTATAGGAGCGTATAGCCCTTAGTATTGGAGATCTCAACTCCAAAAAGCCTGGTTTGACTGGATCGAATCTATGTAATCAACAGATAAAATGTCTGTCTATGGAATTATTCACCCAAAATACAGGGACAGCATTCTCTTTCATCCTTATTAAAGCACAAACTCATAAGCCCTTTGGTTTTAACTCCTGTTACTAATATAGAGACTACTCTAGTCCTAGGCCAGAAATTAAAACGAAAACTTTAAAATGTGAGGTCAGTCAGTATCACCAGTCTCAAAGTTAATAATTTCCACAATGAACACAGATGGAGTGGTAAGGTTACAGAATTTGCTAAACTAGACTATGCAGGAGTGGGGAACGTATGGCACACGGGCCGTATAAGGCCTACAAAATCATTTGGTCTGGCCCTACCAAGGCAACTGCAGGCGGGACTCAAAATTCAATAAATCTAGGAGCTTTTTTTTCATAGCTAATTTTTAAGTTGATCATTTTGTATGGCCTGCGAATGATGGTATAAATATCCAAATGGCCCTTGACAGAAAAAAGGTTCCCTACCCCTGGGCTAAAAAGAGAGTTCACAATTCACCAATGAAAAGTACAGACACTTTTTTAGCTCTATGAGAACAGCTGATGACATTATATACCCAGAATAATGCTGATATGGCTATAATTACTCATCTTGCACCTTGGTATAGTTCTCTCCTCCCAAAAGCCAAATATAGGTTAACTACACATCACAAAATGGGATGGATTTGTGAGTGTAGATTCAATGGAAATTTATATCTATACATTAAGATGATCCAACACCAGAAAAGGTGTTTCCTTCATTTCCCTGTCTACTACCAGTACAAACCAAAGTTAATAAAAATACCTTTCAAGACAGGCAAACACATACTTACAGGTTTTTAGCTTACAAGGCTACAATACAGAGATGCTTCCATTTAGTTTACTCCCCTCAGTCACACTCCCTCGTAGATTTCCTCTTTATGGGCCTTGCTCAATGTGGGACTTGTAGCTTGCTCATGCCCAGTGTGAAGCACAGTACTACCATCCTCCAAACACTGGTTACAATCCACACAGGCCTTACTGGCCCTGATTTCTCTTACCTCTCTTCTACGTCAAAGGGTGACACAGCATCCAAAAGCTAGCACAGGATTTCTCAAGGGATACTACCAGAAGCATGCTGTCCGAGAAGCAAGCACAGCAGGGTACTACCACCCCTCTGTGTACTTCACTGGCCATTCCCCATCCACAACAGACTCTCTTTGGGGTTCTGGGTTTTGATAACATATAGAAAACTTAGTGCCCTGAAGGGTTCATTAAGGACTTAGAACTGGTTACCTAGGAAAAGATTAATGATGGGAATTGGCTTCATGTACCTGAAGGAGAAATAAGCTAATTCAATGTAGCTCCCAAACCCAGAACCAGAAGCAAGCCAGGAATGTGGGACAAAAGGAATAATAGGTGAACATAGGCTCAATACAGAAATAAACTTTTAGCAGTGGGTTCTCAAAATCTCCAAATGGTTCCTGTATCAGGAGGTGGAGGTAGTTTTAAAATTTGTTTCAAAACTGCACAATTTTTCATGCCTTCTATTACACAAATAAACTTAGCCCTTGAGCCAAAACCCAAGAACTAGGAAATAAAGCAGAATGCCAGCACTTTAAGATAACTCCTATACGAGCAACTTGTCAGACAGTAAATCTTCTCCATGTAAACTTCTAGACGGGATTAGATCTACTAGTAATTCAGCGACCATTCCCAATGGCAGTAGTAAACACAACAGGGTTGCTGCAATAGAGCAGAACACACCAGTGACCAGCAATGACCTTTAAAGGAACTTTTCACCTAATTTATATTAACATATGGGAGAAATTGATTGAAACCAAATATTTTAAATGAGGGGGCTAAAAATTAGGAGTAAAAAGCAAAGGAGTTGAAAAAGTAGGGAGGAATATAAGAGATGATCAAAAGTAAGTGCCCTTAAATAGGAGCCATTTAGATGTGTACTCTCAAAAGCACAGAAGGTTACATGTGGCATTCTACAATTAGTGGATAACTGAGAACAAAACAGATAAGGCTACAACCTACATTTTTAACTAATGTACCCTGGGTATTAGTCTTAGATGGGAAATTTTAAAAAACACCAACTAATGAACAAAAAGCAAGTCTATGAGTGAGTTGGGAGGCAAGGGAATCATGATTTTCTGTTTAAAGCAGTTAAAGCAAAAGTTGACTTTTGTGTCCTTTAAAAGGGAAATATTATAAAACTGACTTTAAGATTTCATTCTAGCCCAGCCGGGCATGGCTCAGTGGTTGAGCGTCGACCTAGGATCCAGGCGATCAGGGTTCGATTCCCAGTCAGGGCACATGCCTGGGTTGCGCGCTTGATCGATGACTCTCTCATCATTGATGTTTCTATCTCTCTCCCTCTCCTTTCCTCTCTCTGAAATCAATAAAAAGATATATTTAAGCCCAGCCGGGTGTGGCTCAGTGGTTAAGCATCGACCTAGGATCCAGGCGATCGGGGTTCGATTCCCGGTCAGGGCACATGCCTGGGTTGCAGGCTTGATCAATGACTCTCTCATTGATGTTTCTATCTCTCTCTCTCCTCTCTCTGAAATCAATAAAGATATATTAAAAAAAAAAAGAAAAAAAAAAGAATTTCATTCTATATCAGATTTTAGATACCTGAATTTCATGACAATTCAAAAGGGGTAATTTTTTATGGTGGTTCTGATTAGATTCAGGAAACAGAATCACACATGTAAACTTTTAGTCAGTAGCAGCAAAATCCTCTCCTCCCTCATGGGAGAAGTGAGAAGCAGCTTTCTCTGCTGCTGATGGCATACTTAGGACTGGTAAAAGCATCACAGAAAGGCATGACAAGGAGTTTAGTTCTTTCTACCATGTGCACTTAAATTCAAAACAGTTTCAAAGGCCCTAAAATGTCAAGCTAGTCATGTCCAGATCAAAGAAAACAAAACTAAATATTATAGCATTTTCTTAGTATTCTGCATTAACTACTTTAGTAGGTTCAGACTCCAATAAAAAGCATGCCAATTAAACCACACCCAGCAGAAATAATTAATACCCTCTGTGTGTTCCAATTTTACTTATTTCCTGTCTTCCTCCACCTCTGGTTGAAGCAGCCAAATGTGTATTTCCCACACTATCACAGGAAACAAAGCAAGAGAATTCCATTTAAATTGAAGGCTGTCAGATTCCCAGGCATAGCCAACTAAGATGTCAAAAGTCAGGCCCCTATTTGACCAAACAAAAATACTATTAACATATTTATAGCCAGAATAAGTAACTAAAATCCAAAAGCTATAACCTAATAAAAAACATGGAAGGAGCCTGGCCGGTGTGGCTCAGCGTTTGAGCATCAACCTATGATCCCAGAGATCGAGATTCAATTCCCAGTCAGGGCACATACCCGGATTTGGGGCTCAAACCCCAGTAGGGGGCATGCAGGAGGCAGCCAATCAATGGCTCTCTCATCATTGATGTTTCTATCTCTCTCTCCCTCTCCCTTCCTCTCTCTGAAATCAAGACATAATAATCAATCAATCAATCAATCAATCTTAGAAGGAGCATTAAATTCCGAAGTTTGTAAGTCTACACAGGTATGCTGTCCTAGTAACTTTCAAGTTCCTTTGCACAATAAATGTGGTCTGAACAAGTCATTTTGCTCTTATCAGTGAGATCATGATGTTACGTGTCCTATGCAGGTCCTTCTGGAAGGTGGCTGCTAACTTCTTTCAGGCCACAGTAACAAGATAGCAGCCTGAGAGAGCAGGTGCAAATCACCAAAAGTGATGAGTTTTTTGCAAAAGGCAGGCCATGCAGTTTGCTTAATGAAATTCAATAGCACTTTTTTAAGTGAGTTCCTGAAATGGACACTAGTAAGCTTAATAAAGAAAGGAACTAAAGGGGGTGAGGGAGTCTCCATTTTAAATTCTAGGGGCGTGTTCACAATTAAGGATCACAAACAATTTAGTCATGATAGGAATCCTTTAGATGCATTCATTACCATAGATCTGAACTATTTTTAAGTTTTCATTTTAGCCATTGGACTTCATTACTTTTTCCTCCCAGGCTTAAAAGATATTTGAAACACAAATGTGGGTGGGGAGTGTAAACGAGGCTTCATTGGAGGCCCTGAGTTGCCAATAGGAGTAGATCTCAGCTCACGGGTTCTTTGATTTAAAGAGTTTTCCTTTTCTATTCTTGCCTTTTATATAAAAGGTGGAAGTCATGGTTAGTCTAAGAGTCATAGCCATCAAAAAACAACTTGTCTTTAATTAAAATGACTCCACAATTTCATCACGAAAGAAATTAAGTAGGGTATTTTTATGAATACATTCAACATCTGATAGAACACATCTTGTGTTATACACATTTACAATGTTATACACTTTGAACATTTACAATGTTCAATGGGAACACATGACACAATAATTATTTTTAATTTTTTTCTTAGCAATACAATTTCTAAGGTATACAAACAAAAGGTAATGAATTCTGAAATTAACTTCAAACATTCACCAGCCCATAGTTAGTAGAGAAAAAGCACTCAGCATAAATATGAGCTACATCTGTATATCGATATAAAATTCTCTCCATTTTATTCTATAGCTCCCACATCCTTCACCTTTAGCTTAAAATAAAGCAATCACACTAAGGAATGAAATGGCAAACTTTAATATTCAAACTACTCATTAATAGGTTTGAAACTCAACTAAGCTGAACAGATTGCTTTAAAAATACTTACTTCACCTGGCTGGGCCTGGCTCAGAGGTTGAGCATCGACTTAGGATCCAGGAGATCGAGGTTCAATTTCCAGTCAGGGCACATGCCTGGCTGCGGGCTGAATCCCCAGTCAGGGGTGTGCAGGAGGCAACGGATCAATGACTCTCTCATCATTGACGTTTCTATCTTTCTCTCCCCCTTCCTCTCTCTTAAATCAATAAAAACATATTTTTTAAAAAATTTATAGAAATACTCCTGAGTTAGCCACCATAGTGAGAAATTCAGATCATAAACAAGGGCCACCTCTGAAAGGGCAGTGACAGACGGTGAGGGACTATTGCAGGCAGGGCAATTCTTGAAGTTTGTGAAAACAGTGTTTTTAACTTTTTTTAATAATCTGAATTCTGCTTTCCTTTTACTTATTTACTTTACCGTATGTTTTGTCATTATCAAAAGTGTTAAAATGGCATTTCAAGAAATATAAAACACCCTGAAAAAACATCCCAGCAATACTGGAATACAGTATTACAGAACTACTACAGAGCAATGTGATCACAGCTGAGGTATCCATTACAAAACCAAAACAAAACAAGGATGTGAACAGCATCAACACATGCCTAATTACAGAAATTTTTAACCCTAATAAATTTCCTTAACATTAATTTTTAAATTATCTCAAGTACTTCAGAAGAAAAGGAAAATAGCAATCAAAACCATTTTGATGGTCTGTTCTAAAATGTAAAGCCATTGCTCTGGCAGGTTTGGCTCAGTGGTTAGAGCATCGGCCCCCGAGCCGAAGGGTCCCCAGTTTGATTCCCATCAAGGGGCACATGCCTCAGTTGCAGGCTCCACATGGTCAGGGCACATGCAGGAGACAACCAATCAATGTCTCTCTCACATCAATGCCCCCCCCCTTCCTCCCGCCCTCCCTTCCTACTCTCTCTGAAAAGCAATGAAAAAACTATCCTTAGGTGAGGATTTAAAAAATAAAAATAAATAAAATATAAAGCCATCAAATACTGTGTTTAAGTCAGTATTATATCATAATCCATAGCCTGCATGTTAGTTAATACAAATGCGCATAAATAAAAACAGAGTACGGCAAAAGAAGGTTTACAGTTGTGAGTACACGAAACACAGAGTTCATTCTTGTATTGTTTTTTATTAATTTCTGTATTATTTTCTATACGAACTGTAAACCTACTTTTGCACCACCCTGTATATTAATATATTACATATAAAGTACATACATATGTACCCATACACACATCTATATATAAATAACTAGAAATCCAAGCACTACATAATTCTATTTCATGACTTCTAAAAGGGCTCAAGAAACCACCTTGGACACACAGGTAACAGAAGAGGATAAGAGTATAGGAATCTTTCACATTCAATGTATGCACATATCATGAGCCACTAAAGAGAAAGTTAAATTCTCAAAGATTGAAGGAGAAAGATCAATTGTCAGAGATTACATAAAAGTAGGATGTCCCAAGGAAGCTTTCACATTCATTGTATGCAAATGTCATGATGGCATGCATATCTACCCATCCAGAGAAAAGGATTAGAAAAAATTTAGAGAAATGCTCACAGCTTGGTGCTGAGGACACAAACAACTTCAGTTGATAGTGTTACAAGTTTTTCAAGTACCCCTCTGCTACCTCCACCTCAGCCCCCTGCAGAGAGGGAGGTCCCCTGCTGCAGACAGGTGATGTAATACTTCCCTAAAGGTAACTGGGTTTCTCCTCTATTCAAATCACAGAACCACTGGCTGAAACTTGACACTGAACCCTCACTGGTGTGACAAATTAGTGATTCTGTAAATTAAGCCTCACAGAAACAAGAAGCTGTATCATCTATGATACAAATTGTGGTGAGTGACATGATCTCACTCATACGTGGAATATAATGAACAAAATAAGCTGATGAACAAAATAGATCCAGAGACAGAAGCATCGAACAGATTGAGGAATCTCAGGGAAGGTGGGGGTGGGGGAGTGGAAGGAGAGAGATTAATCAAAGAATTTATAGGCATAAATGCATAACCCATGGACACAGACAATATAGTATGGGGAAGGGGGGGGGCAGATTTGCCTGGAGGGGATCAATGGAAGGAAGGAGACATCTGTAGTACTTTCAACAATAAAGATAAATTTTTTAAAATTGTGGTGAGTGCACCTATTTTAATGCACTTCCCTTAATGCAATCCTACACTTAAGGTTATATGAGAAGAGCTGAAAAATACTCCTTTCCTGTCAAATTAGTACAATAAAATCCACATTTGATGGTCACTACCCAAGAATCTGCCAAAATAAGAGTCTCTAGCTAAACCATATGCAAAAACCAGTTTGTTTGACCTTGCTTCCACGCAACCAAACAGTCTGAGGTATTTGATATTTATTTGTATAGACCATCCCCAAATACTGTGGTTTTGTTTTCAAGCTTTGAAGGGCACAATATTTACAAGCCTAGGAATTATGTAATCCAATTATAATTTATCTCTGCAAATTCAATTTAAAATCCAAATGCATTTCTTTTCAGATGCAAAATGAAGGGTAAGCCCTCTCTTTCCACTCTCTCCCTCATCACCATCACTGCGAAGATAAAGACCCTCCCTCCCACTCTGTCTGCAGAGATTTCTCACTCAGACAAGATAGATCTTCCCTAAATCCACCTCACACAAGACTACGGGGGCATGATACTGGTGGAGGAAAAGCACTTATTTTCTAGATTAAAAAAGGAAATGGATTGGAGTGAGGGGAGGAGGGGGGACTGAGGATGTATAAGTGCCTCCAGGCCTCAGATAACTATTGGAGAAATAACAAGCTACTGACAAGATCTTCTTTATCTTTCCACATAATCTAAACTGGTTCTCCTCTTCCTCCTCCAGGCTAGAGTCCAAATAAGACTTAGAGATCATCGTGCTCTTTGAGACTTTTTTACTGTTGTTACAAAGATGCAACCACTGAGGTCCCCTCCCCTTCCTGATGCCAGGTTCCCTTAGCTACTTTCAAATGTTTAAATCAGCAAACCAATGAGGCCCCTCACCAGCAGTGGAAAGGCAACTCGGTAACAACTTCAGGATGACGGTTCTAAACAGAAAAACATTTTTTCTCAACCCTGATGCTTAATTAAATTTCCCCCCTCCTTACTCATCACAGCTTTGTTTTAATCAGATGAATTGGGCAGCAGTTCTGTAACTTAAGGCACACAAAGAAAGACACTGAATTAAGACAAATATCATCTGGAGGGAAAATTAATCATAGCAGAAAAGTGTTTTTGTTTTAGGTCTCAATATACAGAGATGATGAAACCAAGTCACACTCAAAAAAGGTAGAAGCCTCAAGATTTCCATACATGTGGCTTGCAGAGGTGAGTAAGAGGAACAGAGCAGGGCTTGTTGAAGCACATCCCAGGTCACAGATGCTGCAGTGCAGAAAAATGAGCCACAGCTTTAGAGATGGCATTCTCTTCTGAGAAGACAAATGTGCCATCCACTATCCAAGAATTAAAGAACTCATGTGACTTAGTAGGGACAAGCTCCCATGGGAGAAATAACCTGTCTTCCCAGGGATCTACAAATTGACTTCTGCCTCTCCTCCCAGAGGGAGATAAGACCCTACACTTCTCCCCTTCAACATTAGAACCAAGATGAGACACAAGTTGAAGGATGATGTTTTAGATTTCATTTCTCTCATGAAAAGAGCAAAGACAAGCTGCAATTTGAACTTTACTCGATCTACAAACAATAATGGGAAAAAATTAGATTAGCCAAGTCCACAGTTTCCTAGTTGGTTTGGCTAGTTTACCCTCATATCATTAGCAAGTGTGCTTAGAAAGCTATTTTGCCCATGTGGAAGATAACTTACACATTCAATAAAACCTTACAATAATCGGCTATTCAGTCTACTTTTGTTTCACTGTCCCCCAACCCCAGGCACAGTACCTTTTAGATAAAATGTAGTTTGCTACTACAGGTATAACCATTATAGTAAAAGAGTTCCCTATAAGCTAGTCAGACTCACTCCAAGTATTCTGAATAAGTCAGTTATGTGTGTTTGCTTGGCATCAATTTTGGGTTTAGCCTACCCAAATTTAACCTCTTCTCCATCCACTGAAGCATCTTAATATAACCTCCTTTATTCACATACTTGGGTTAGTGGATAAAGATCTATTATATCAAGGATATCTAATATTTAGCTAATGCAATATTAAAACTGATATACTGACTTAAAAAGATATTTTAAAATTTAAATAATTTTCACAATTACCCTAAGTATATTTTGAGATTGCTAACTTCAACTTCAGAAATTCTCATTTTTCAAAAAAAAACAAGAATTATGTTTAATAGTGATCTTTCTTTCTGTGAATCACTCTGCTCCTAGGGCATGAAAGTTAATTTTAAAGAAACACCAAGCAAATAGCTAAATATTTTGCAAATATCTACTATTCATATCCAATCAACTATGTAATCTGTTTCATGTATTACCAAATTCTTTGTCAGTTTTAAATCAAATGCAGTATACTTCCAAGTAATATTGAATGTAAACTATAATTGAAAAATAAAATTTTTTAAAATGCAGTACACTACTGCTTTAAAATGTATTCCATGGCTCTATGTTTACACATGACGGTGTTTCTAAGTTACACTTAAAAAAACTAAAAATTTAATCCTATTTTTATAATTTCTTATATTACAAAAACAAAGATATAATTTCATAGAAAAATTTGGTCTTACAACACAATATTACTTTCATAATAAAGTCCAAGTTCAGTTTGAGAAGACTTTCCTACCTATACTTTTCAAATGTTCTGTATTTATGTATCCATCACTCAGAGAAACTGACATTCCCCTATTTTCATGTCTTTATGAATGACAGTCCATCATTCCAAAAATAAATTTAAAAAATAAGACGGACTGCCATGGCCAGTATGGCTCAGTTGGTTGGAGTGTCATTCCATACACCAAAAGGTTGTGGGTTTGATTCCGGGTCAGGGCACATACCCAGATTGCGGGTTCAATCCCCAATTGGGGCTTGAGCAGGAGGCAGCCAATCGATGTTTCCCTCTCACATAAATGTTTCTCCCTCTCTCTTTCTCTCTCCCTCTTCTTCTCCCTAAAATAAATAAATAAATAAATAAATAAATAAATAAATAATAAATAAATAAATAAATAAATAAAAAGATGGACTAATGGATAGAAAGATGGATGTGCCCATGAATATGATAAGGCAAGTATAACAAAATGGTAGTAGCAAAACCAGGTGGGAGGTATATGGGTGTTCAATGTAGAATTCTTTCAATTTTGCTGAAAGTATGAAAAATTTTATAATGAAATCTTGGGAGAGGCTAACCTCAATGACCAACACAGAAGTCCATTTTTTCAAAAGCATTTAAACCCTTTCTATCACGAATCATAGTTATTTACATGTCACATCTAATCTTCCCTAAAGGATCCAAGTTTGAATAATTTTTCTGTCATTCAAATGCATTTATACATCTTATACACCATAATCATTCAACAAACAGGAAAAAATACTTTGACCATCTCTTTAAAATAACATCACTGTTCTTTAGTTATAGTAATAAAATTATGTTCACATAATATAGATTATGATCATGTAGAACACACAGGAAGCTGAAATATAAAAGGCACATGTTTTAAGAAAAAATTTTCCCCCAACCATATATTTACAATATAACTAAGACACTAAAACATGCACACATTTAAGCTAAATTATAATATACAGCAGCATGAATTAAGAGTTTAGCAGGCATTCACTTAGGGAAAGCAAAACTACTTTCCAGCATAAGCCAAGAATAAAAGTTGGTGGAACTAACTTGCACACTGAAGACTAAGCAAAATTTGTGGAATTTCCAGTAGAAGCACAGATGATCCAAATTTGGGGGACAAAATGGGTTAGGCCCGAATTAAGTGCTAACCTAGGGGCCCTGGCAGTTTTGGCTCAGTGGTTAGAGCATTAGGCTCCAGGATCAAAGGGTACCAAACCAATCAATGTGCCCCTCTCTGTCTCCCCCTCCCTCCCTTCTACTCTCTCCAAAAAGCAATGGAAAAAATATCCTAGGGTGAGGATTAACAGAAAAAAAAAAAAAGAGCTAAAAAGAACTAACATAGGGGAATGGTTGGAGGCTAGGATGGGAAAGTCTCAAGAAACTTTAAGAAAGCAGAGTTAACAGACTGGGGGACACTGAACCCATAAGAAGAGTGAAGAGGACATCCAGGTTTGAAAACTAGACGAAAAGCCAAGTAGACCATTAACCAAACCGGGGAACTCAAGACAGGAACCTCATCTGAGAGGAAGAGGAAATGTAGTATACTTGGGTTTAGACATGTTGAATTTGAGGTAAAAGTAGGACACTTATCGCCTTTAGATACCTGAGACATAGAACAATAGAGGGGTAAGTCATCTAAAAAAGAACCAGAGCCCTAGCAGGTTTGGCTCAGTGATTAGAGTGTTGGCCCGTAGACTGAAGGGTCTGGGGTTCGATTCCGGCCAAAGGCACGTACCTCGGTTGCAGCCTCGATTCCAGCCCTGGTTGGGGCTCATACAGGAAGCAACCAATTGGTGTGTCTCTCTCAAATCAATGTTTTTTTTTCTCTCTCCCATTTTCTCTGAAAAGCAATGGAAAAAATATCTTCGCGTATTTAAAAAAAAAAAAAAGGAAAGGACCAGGGGAAAAGATCACAATTAGTCCCAAGGTATACTAATGACTGAGCACAGGAAAAGGAAAAATCATGAGTAAACCAATCAGAGAAGTCAGAATGATGGGTGAGGATCAGGATAATACAATGTAACAGAGTCCAAGACAAGAAAATATTTCTACAAAGGGGATGATCAACAGAAAATGAGAAAGGGGAAGAATCAAACGCTCCCTCGCCAGCCTTTGTGATTTACTGACCATAAAGAGTGCAGCTTCGGCAATCATCGAAAAGACAGAATTTAGGACTACAGAAGCTTATCACACAGCTGTCTCACTTTATTTTTTTTCTGTAATGAATACAGCCTGAAATAAAGGGCACATGTTGAATTTATGTCCTTAAGTAATGCATTAAGGTGAAAACTACTAAATAATAAGCTGAAAAGTTGTTGCAGATATAGCATTCTAATTTTATTTGGTTTTACATCAAGAAGCCACAATCACCAATCAAAAAGAACATATGCACCCCTATGTTCATAGCACAATTTACAATAGCTAAGATCTAGAAACAGCCTAAGTACCCATCATTAGATGAATGCATAAAAAAACTGTAGTACATTTACACATTGGAATACTATGCAGCCGCAACGAAGAAGTATCTCTTACCCTTTGAGACAGCATGGAGGGACCTTGGAGAGTATTATGCTAAGTGAAATAAGCCAGTCAGAGAAACACAAGTATCACATGATCTCACTCATATGTGGGATCTAATGAACAAAATAAACTGATGAACAAAATAGACCAGAGACACTGAAGCATGGAACAGACTGACATAAATGGGGGGGGGGAGGATTAACCAAACAACTTATATGCATCTATGCATAACCCATGGACACAGGCAATAGTGCAGTGAAAGTCTGGGGAGGGGGCAGGAGTGGGGTAGAGGGGGTCAATGGGCGAAAAAAGGGGGACATCTGTAATACTTTCAACAATAAAGATAAAAAACTTTATTTTCTTTAGCTTGTATCAAAGCTACATGACAGACGACAAACAAAAAAGAAATTTAAAAAAGGAAGGCGGCCCAAATGCCTTCCAAGTGGCAAGAACTCAACCCAAGACTCGGTATTTACAGTGCTTTAACCCACAAGTAGGTTGATAAACGGTAAGACTGAGCGAAGTAAAATGAAATACCAGTAAAAAACGGGTTTTTCTAAAAGATGGAACAGTAAGAAGTTGCCAATGTACAAAAATGTATTATTTTGTTTCATATGTTCCTTAGAAGACCACAAATAACAAGAAATAATTCTCTGCAAAGAATTTCTGTGCCACTGACCAGTTTTGTTATCCTTATCAGGAATTAGCAAAAAGGGAGAATTCTGCCCCACTTTAGTACATTTGTATATCATATATCCATTGAAATACAAACCTACATCCCTTAGACACCAAAATAAACATTTTTCAAGTTCATCTGGTCCTCTCTGTTTCACAAATGAGAACCACACCAACTTCAGAATTTTATATCCACAGAAAAAAGATGGTTATCTGACCCCAAGGGAGGTCCCAGGTTTGGGCAAATCTCTGCAAATTGTTCCTATGAGGGCCAAGGCAAATCTTAAACTGCAGAGAAACAGGACTAAATCTCTCTGCTCACTGATGCTCCCTACATTTGCAAACTCCTTTGCTCTCTCCAATCACCATGGGGTTTATATGCTGCCTGTCCAAGAGGATTCCAGGAAGCACCAAAGTTACAGCACACACTGACCAAAAAAAAAAACCAGCCAAGTAAATTCCCATGATGCCAGGGTACTGGGCAGTTTCCAAGGGCAGAGTGTTCCAGAAAAATACAAATAGTTCAGGCTTCCAAAAGGAATTCCAGGCGAATACAGATAGCTGCTCTGAGAAAGTCATGCAGGCCCAAGCCAGGTTAAAGCGTCGTCTGGATACACCAAGGTTGTGGTATCTATCCCAGGTCAGGACACATAATACAAGAAACAACCAATGAATGAATACATAAAATAAGTGGAACAGTAAATTGATGTCTCTTTCTCTCAAGGTAATAAATGAAAAAAGAGAAGAGGAGGGGGAAAACGGGAGGGGGGAGGGGAGGGAGGATGGATAGATTGCAGTTTAGGAGTCTGGATGAATAGCACAAGGACAGGAAAAACTTTTCCAGCCCCTTGGGGATTCTAACTAACCACTGAGTATTATCTCCTCTCATCTTCATTTCCAATGTAAGCTCAGATTCCCTGTGCAGTGCATAACTAGCGATATTTGTGTCCACTGCCAATGTGATAGCCTTTCAGTAATTATGGAAAGGGATCCAAAAATTTTAATCTTTTTTAAAGTTTACATGAGAACTTTTAAGCCTTTCTTTCCAATATTCAAATGTTTGCACTTAAAAGATTTTGAAAAGCTCAGTATCACTCAAAAATAGAAGCCACCCCTCCTGACACATCTCCCCAAGTTTGCCACAAAAACTTTAGCAAAATGCCCTAGCCAGTTTGGCTCAGTGGTTAGAGTGTCGGACAGGAGACTGAAGGGTCCCAGATTTGGTTCTAGCCAAGGGCAAGTACCTTGGTTGCAGGCTGGATCTCCAGGCGTGTGTGGGAGGCAACCAATCAATGTTTCTCTCTCACTACGAAGTTTCTCTCTCTCTCTCCGCCTTCCACTTTCTCTGAAAAGTAATGGAGAAAAATATCCTCGGGTGAGGATTAAAAAAAATAATAATACGTAAAATAAAAATAAAGTTCTTATGAGTCTCACTTAAGATATTTATACTTGGCATCTATTTTAGAATTTCTGAACAAAATAGTTCATCATGACATGTTTACATCAGTTCCAGACAATTTTCAGTCTTTAGCAAATAAGATATACTTGGCTGCATAATCATTACCCAATTTTAATTCTCATGCTCCCTTCAAATGTATATATTGAAATTTTCACTCAACTGTAAAAAAAGGTTTTCCTTAAGGTAATTTCAGTAACAAACAAACTAGAAGTGGCTTCACCAAGGATTCTTTAAGTCAAATGTGACTGTGCAGCAAGAAAGCAGCCATGTTCCTTCCAAGGGATCTCTGTGGCTAAACTACTCACCTACAGCTTGAAAACCCAAATTACAGAATATTTATTTTAAAATGCAAGAAAGTGCACCCTCACTTCACAGACTAAATTAAAGAAACTTCATTCCAAAATAAAGAATATCTGAGCTACTTCTTAATACAATTTAAATTTTTCTTTAACATGTGTTGAGCCTTGTTGAAGCATTCTTTTAACCTAATTAAGTACTGCAAATAATATCAAAATAAAAAACAAGAGCCAATTCAAAATTGCCATTTACCAAAAAAAAAAAAGTCAGAATTCACACTTTACTTCCCAAACTCTAAAAAGCTTTCTATTTGAAAAAAACAGGTCATGGGAATGAAGTTTCACTATTTATAAATACTGTACATGGTTTAAAAGATCCCGGGTTTTCTAAAAGCTTTACCTTCTACTTTGTTGTAGCCTTATGACAGTTCTAACCAACACTAAACAAGTGTAAAGATGATTTAAGGTACCATCCCTACAAATACAAAATGCATGTCTCAAAAACATAACCAGTATTTAAGGAACTAGAAGTTTTTGAGCTCTTTAACAGCTTCCCAACTACTTTGTCCATGCAAATTACTTTCAAATTCTCAGGCAGGCTGTAGGAAGTAAAGCACAAGAAATTATATTTAATTAAAGATTCAATCTAATTCCCAATAGTAAATCACAGGAAATACTTACGTGTTCCTAAGCAGCCTCTCCTCAGTCCTAAAACAGTTAAGTTTGGGTTGATTTGCATTTTAGAACCGAATTTCTCCCTTTTGTGAATATTTAAAACAGGAGAATCTTTCAGATCTGAGTGAAACTTGGTTTTAACAAGTAACTCAGTTTTATGAAAACTCTAACCAGAAGACTAGTTATGAGTTAGAACACTTCATATTGTTTCTTTTCTTCTTAAAATACCCTTTTACTCAAAGTGAAAATGCACTTGCTGTAATCTGACTTGCACCAACTGACTCTTGATTACACCTGAAACACTTACTCACTTGAGAATGGCAGTCTGGTCCCTTCCAAAGCCCCACTAGGTTTCTACTGGGACCTGCCACTGGGCCTTCAAATCTGGACAGATAATCCTAACTAATACTTAATAGATCTGCTACCTCTGGTAAGTAAATTTTTTAAAATGATAAAATTATAATTGCACTTGAAGAAAGGAAATTAGAACAAGAACCTAATAAAAACGGTTAGGGGATGATTTGGATTTATCTTTTTTTTTTAACTAAGCACTAAAGCTTAAAACTTTAAGTTATATTCCTAGTTTAATAATAATACTCTGACTTAAAGACCATTTGAGAGGCAAAACTAAAAATAATCCCAAAACTTTGCCTTTCTCTGCCTTTAAAGAAAGGCACTCCAGCAAGCTTAAATAGGTTGTTGTATCCATTTCCAAGGACGTAAAAGAATGGTGTAAGTACATCCTGTGCTTTAAATGGCAAAAAAACACACAAAACCTTAGTGGCAAATGCTTTATCATAGCTCAAGTAGTACGGAAAAATGAGTAAGTAACCAGTTAAATTCAAAGGGTAAGTGAAATTGGATTTGGCAGACAATCCTGATTTTGTGACTTAAAAGAATACAGGGTGGGACAAAAGTAGGCTTACCGTTGTTCATATGGAAAATAATACAATTAGTAAATAATAACAGAAGAGTAAACTGTGTTTTGAGTACTCACAACTGTAAACCTACTAAGGAGGTACTTTACTCCTTTTTGAAACACTTGGTAAATTGCATGGATGCCTAATAATGAAGTTTTAAGTGATTATTTTACTTTAAAACACACTTTGGAAAAAATAAAATCCTGTTTCCTTCTCCAGGAACTTCAACACGAAGTGAATAACTTAGCTTTTTTGACACACAATAACCACAGGGATGGCAATGTATGTAAAACCACCTTGGTGTAACAATTGCGCAGCAAAGATTATGCTGTACATTAAGATTATGATTATCTTTATTATGTTGCCTGCACAGTCAGGATGAGGCTCTCGGATCTATACTTTCTTGGTCGGTGGTAACACTGAGGTGACAAAGGGAGAGAAAAGGCACACACGTCCCAGTCCGGGTCACCCCAGGTAGCCTCTCCGTGCCTGGTTAAAGGCTTGGGACCCTGGGCGATTCGAAGTGTGAGAGGCACTTCCTAGCGTAGGGAAGTGCTAGCCGCGCTATACCGCGGCGGGGCCGTAAGCGGCGCTGGCTCTTTAAAGGTTCTCGCTTCCTGCGCCCTCAGCCCCTCCCAGGCTGTCGCCAGCTTCTGCCTCCGCCCCTGCCAAGGGTCACACTTGAACTTTAACTCGCGTCCGGCAGCCTGGTACCACCGCTCCGCAGGCGGTGGCCACCACATTGCACTTGTCGGATGCGCTACTTCGGGCTCGACGCGCCCGGTTCCCTGTACTCAAGGCGACTCCGGATAAAATCAAAACAAAGCAAAATGCACACGGTCCTCCAAAAACTGCGAGGCCAACCCCCATAGGCAGGCTCGCGCCGGGTCTATCCTCTCTACTAGCAAGCCTAGTTCCCTGCCGGCAGGGTTCCGAGGCCCCTCGCTGGGCCCATACCCGCCCAGCGTGACGGAAACGGCTCCCAACACAGCCCAAGGCTGGGAGGTCGCGCGCTAGGGTTCATAAGGAGCGGTCCTCACCCCCTCAGGAGGTTAAGGTGCAGTCGCAAAAGTCCGCGTGGGCTGTGGATGAGGGAGCAGCTCCCAGTGAACCTTCTCCTTTCACTGGCAAACTTTTCCGCCTGCTCTGATGTCCACTTCTTGGCGTACTTTTCTCACGAGCCCGCTCCCCGTTCCACTCCTCTCACTTGAGCGCGCGAACACTTGTATCTGTCCCAGGCAAACTCACCACCCACATCAACCAATTCTTGCCCGCTCCCTGCACGCACGCCTTGCACTTTTAGAGCAAGCAAACTTGCACAGCCTCCCCTCATGTGCCCCACCGAGACCTCAGGCGCAGGTGGGGGTCCCCGCATACCCTCTTCCCTGTCTGGCCATGAGCCCCGTGACAACTCACCTTCCAGCCCGCCGAACTGTTGCTGTCGCCCTTATCCTTGAAGTAGGGTACACTCTTGACCATCCACTCGTAGATCTGCGACAGCGTGAGCCGCTTCTCCGCAGAGCTCTCGATGGCCTTGGTGATGAGGTCGGCATAGGACAGATTGCCCCACGCGTTGCGCCGGGACGAGCTGCTCTTGCGCGGCTGCCCAGCAAGCGACCCGGCAGCGGCGGGGGGCACAGGCGGGTGCTGCGACAGCGGGGGCTGCGGCGGCGCCGGGTGTAGGCAGCCCGCCTCTGGGCCCTGGAAGTCCCCGCACAGCCCCCCGGTGGCGGCAGCTGCGGCCGCGGCCGCCGCCACCGCCGCCGCCGCCGCCGCCGCCGCCGCCACAGAGCCGGGCGCCTGCTGGAAGTCCCCGCTCTCCTCCAGCAGGCTCAGGTTGCTCATGAAGTCGGCGTTGACAGCCGCTGCCGAGGGCAGGCCCGTGGCGGCGTCGGAGTTCGCGGCCGCGCTGCCCGACGGCGCCGGGCTGGAGGTGGCCGAGTTGGACTGGCTAAACTCCGGCCTGGGCAGCGGCCAGGTGCACGAACGCGGCCGCGGCAGCGGCTCGAAGTCCGGGTCAATCTCCACCACCTGGGGCGCTTCGGCCATGGTGACCCTCGCCCCTCCCCCAGCCACAGGAGAGCCAAGAAAGGGTAGAGCGCAGCACCGGGGTCCAAGGGGGAGGGGGCACGAAGAACCAGTCCGAGATTGGGGTGCGAGGTCGGTGCCGCAAGCGGACGGAAACCGGGAGGAAGGAGCAGCGAAGTGGAAGCGCGAGCCCAGAACTTAACTTCACGAGTCCATCAATATCTAGACTCCTCCGGGTCCGCTGCACCGACGGGACGGCAGGCCAGGGTCGCCGGGCCCGGGCAGCACCGGCGCCGCGCTCCTGCAGACAGGGCCCGCGGACCGGAAAACTGACGGACGCCGCGGGCCGCTTGCTTTCTCGGGCCGCGCGACCACGGCGCTGCTGCCTGTTGAATGTGGCTGCGGCAGCAAAGGCGGCAGCTACTACGCGGCCGCCCGACTTACGGGATCTGCCGCCACCCCCGCCCGCTGCGGCGCGCGCGCCGGCCCGCCCCTGACTGACAGCTCTGGCGACCAATGAATGCTCGGCACCGCCGCCGGGGCAGCCAGTGGGAGCCGACCTGGGAGGGGGCCTGTTTTCCTCCCGGAGGCAGTCAAGTGTTGGTGGGGGGTAATGGGGTGTTTTTCTTTTCTCTCTTCTCTCTCTCTCTCTCTCTTCTCTCTCTCTTTCTCTCTCTCTCTCTCTTTCTCCCTCTTTCTCTCTCTCTCTCTCTCTCTCTCTCTCTCTCTCTCTCTCTCTCTCCCCCCTCCCTCCCTCCTCCTCTCTCTCTTCCTCCCCCCCTCTCTCCCCCTCCCTCCCCTCCTCTCTCCCCCTCCCCCCTCCCCCCTTCCCTCCCTCCCTCCTTCCCTCCCCTCTCTCCGCTTTCCTGCTCTGCCTTTTTCTCTCTCTCTGTCCCTCCCTCTCTTCTCTCCTATCTCTCCCTCTTTTTGAATCTGTTATGATTTTCTGATAATTCTCGAGTGTTTCTGTGAGCCTCTCGCCTTCTCAGTGTTTGATTGCTAGGAGGCAAACCAGCGTGGAGGCGGTGGCGACAGTGTTTACTACTGAGGAGCAAAGCTGAGTACTCGGGAAGTGCCAGAGGAACGAGTCCCTTGCTTTTAACTCAACGTCCTCCCCGGGCCCAAAGCGGGGTGAAGGCGGCCGGGGGCCGGTGGGACGCGCCGCGCTCTGGGGGCGCTGGGTGGGCGGAGGCGGCCTCGCGGAATTCTACTCAATCATCCGGCTTGGCGCTCCACCCACGATTTCTTTGCAGAGAAACGTGGGGCAGCCGATGGATTTTGTTTTGTTTTTTTGTTTTATTTCTCCGCGATCTGTCAAGTCCTGCTGCCCCGCGTGGGCCGCGCACGCCCCCCGGCGCCGGGATTCTGACTGTGGAGTCCGCGGGTCCAGCGCCCTCCAGCCGCCTCGGCGCCCGGGACCCACCTGTCCGCACCCGTTAGCTGAGCCTCTGCGGTTTGGTCTCGTCCGAGGCCAGTAGTCCAGCCCAGTAGCCACCAGCCATGTTCACTCCATTCTTGACCTACACGACCAGAAATCAGGGGAAAGGGGGCTCGACCTGGCAAATATAGCCCTATTTCACACGCACAGCCCCAGGGGCGGGCATCCTAGACCTCATTCCCTGTGTAGAAACCTCTTCTGGGAGAGAACCTCAGATTGCCCACCGAGTCCGTCCAGGGACGTTAGGGAACAAGAGAGCATTTAGTGAGAAACTTGTCACTTTATTACCCCTAATTAAGTTTAACTGTTTGCTTGTAATTTCTTTGCTTCTTAGAACGGAGTGATGACGTGTTGAGAAGTAAAAACTCAAGAGCTTTGGGATACAGGCCTGCCCCACCCCCAGGTTCCTAATTTACACTGCTTGTCAAGTGCGTCAGTCAGCCCACCCACCCCACCCCACCTTTCCCCATCTGGGCTCCAGGTCCAGGAAGTCCTGTCGAGGTCAGTGGGGCCAAAAGTAGGAAGACAATGGCCCTTGTGTCTCAGGGAGCAGAAGAAACAGTTTTCAAGTTTTGTTTTGTTTTGCTTTGCTTTTTTAGGAGGAATATGGAAAGCATTTCTTTTCAGAGGGATGGGATCTCAGGATGGAAGATTGACAGTAGGGTTTTAAATATCTCGTCCAAAATGACAGCTCCCAATTCTAAAAAAAACAACAAACTCTTTCTTACAGATAATTCTTCAATTGAAAAAAAAAATGGCATCTTACCTTGCAACCATGGTAGCTGTGAAAACCAGCAGTATAGTAGCCACTGGAAATGGATTTGAAGCTCTCAAAAGCCTCATCTTCAGAGAACTGTCATTATTTGATTTGTCTTGCAGCTCCTTAGAAAAGCCCCATTCACAGCACTTGTCTTTATTGGACCTGAGAACTCACTCAGTGATAAAAGCCCTATCTCTAGTGCTTCTGTTAAAGGGGAAAAAAAAATCTTGGCTATTGTTTAACATAGCACCATAGCTGCCTGAGAACAATACCAATTGAGGCAAACAAGAGTCGGACCAAAAAACTTAAAAATTTGGGGAATGAGATTCCCATAGTTTTGAAAAGTTTCAATATATTCCTAGAATAGAGTCATGATTCTCCAAGTGGGTTCCAGAAACTGCACAAGGCAAAAATTATTTTCATAACAATAGTAAGACCCCTATTTACCTCTTTTACTCTCATTTTCTCGTAAGTGTGCTTTAGAGTTTTTCAGAGTCTACATGATGTGATGTCATAAAAGACTGAATGCAAAAGTAGATAGGAAAACCCAGCTGTCCTGTATTAATTAGGCTAGACATTAAGTGAATTTTAATAATATAGTTATTTTTTACACATAAAAAAAGAAAAAATGGCATCTTAAGAAAATTAGTCCCCTTTTACAAAAGTATGAAGACTTAGAGATTTATTTTTTCCTTCACATTGTCACTATCATCTCCCTAGTACAGACCCCTGTTTCTTTATAATCCACTTTATCACAACAGCTTCCTACTGATATTGAGGGTGGTGGGCTGGGGTGAGGGTCGTGAGCCTGGTGGGTTTAGGATAGGGTTGGTTCACTTCACACCCTCTTCTTGTGATCTCTCATTTACTATCAAATTTGGACATTCTGGCCTACGGGCCTCCTCTGCCAGCCGCCTGGGGACCTCGGTAATGCTGCTGATGAGCTCAAAGGAAAGTGGCAAAGTCGAACTGTTGCTACCCTCAACCTTTCCAATTACACTCTGCAGAGGCAGTTCCTGACCCAGATGGCCGCACCCTACAAATAGGCGGTGCTCTAGTGGATCATTCTTGGCGAAGGAAGTCAGCTGCAAATTTGGCCTTCCTTCATTTCAATTCCGGTTTTTCAGGGCTTCAATCCAGTGAGAGTGTTTGGTAAGGGAGTTTTCTTACAGACTGCCCAGATCCCTGAATCCTGTGCTATCCTGCCTAATTGTTTCTTTGAATGTCATAGTTTGCTTTATTTTGGTCTTTTGTAAATTTTTACTTGAAGCAGGCACAGAATACCTACAGCGCCAAAGTCTCTGACACATAGTTCAAAAATATTAAAAATATATGTTAAAAGGTGTTTATAGCTGCCTACCATAGCAGTATATATGTTGATTTACTGAACTGTAGGGTGTTGATGAACTGTAGAGTGCTTGTTTCCAATCCTTAGCTACCACAAGCTATTATGTAATGAATGACCTTATATAACTCTGTTTGCATCTGTCCAAGTGTATCTATAGGAGGAATTTCTGGAAAAGCAATCACTGGGTCAGCAGTTAAATGCATTTGTAATTTTGAGACACAGTGCCAAAATTGCCTCCCATAAGGGTTTCATCGAGCTACATTTTCTTTTCAGCTACACCCACAGAGTACGAAAGTTGAAAATAAACTTGAGGATGATCTTGGTGCCCACCTTTAATTTATAGATAGGGAAATTGAGGCACAGAGAGACTAACTGATTTGTCCAAGGCCATATGGCCCAAGGCCAGGGCTAGAACTCCACTTTCTTGTTTTCCCATCAATAATTTCAATTCACAGATGGAAAATTACAAATATTCTGTAATCCCACTATATGAATAACTACTATAAAACTTTGTGGTGTGTTGCTCTCCAGTCAGCCCCACAGATCTTAGTAATTTTTTTAAATTTATTGATTTTAGAAAGAAAGAGAAACATTGATTGTTGTTCCACTTATTTATGCATTCATTGATTGATTCTTGTATGTGCCCTGATTAGGGATGGAATCTGCAACTTGGGCTTATTGGGACAACATTCTAACAAACTGAACTACCCAGCCATGGCATATTTTAGCAATTTTAGTTAGATGAATTCCACTGAACTGAATGAAGTTTTGACTTAAAAAGTAGACACAAAAAGATGATGGTGATAGTAAGATAATGAAAGAGAAAAGATTACAAAAGAAGTGGCTGTTTCTTTAGTCAAAAATGTAAATGTTTTCTCTCTCTTTGAAGGATGCCAAAGTGTTTAGGTTGGCACTAGTTCTGAAGAAAATAAAAAAGTTCATTTCTTTTCTCCTTTAGTAATTTTTGTGGTAGCTGTTTGCTTTGAAGGCTTTTTCTAATGATTATCAATTATTAGTTGGCACATGTGGCCAAGCTGAGAAGAAAAATGTTTCGTGTCAGGTAAGGACAATTAAAATGAAAAAGGAAATTTATTCTCGCAGATGCCATCTCACAAACCAATGAGGCATTCTTTTCTCTGCCTGGTTTTCAGAGTGATTATTGCGTCATCCTTGACAGGAAGATGGAGGGATGGTTCCCATTGATCGATTCCCAGGCAGAAACTTCTGCATGTACCCCTCACTATCAAAACACTACACAGGGTCTCTGGTTTAAATTCTTACTCATCAAAATAGGTAATTTAAGTCAAATTTAATGAGTAAGTGAAAAGCCTGGATGCTTATTTTTCAGTCGTGACACTTAGCACCATACTTCACATTCCCTTTCCCCAACAACTACTCATTTCCAATATTTTGTCTGAATTATTAAAAGGTACTGCTATCAACCTAAAACTTTCTTCAACATGTGCATAGAAAATAATAATCTGAAAAAACACGGCTTCAGGTTTTTAGACCAATGTCCCAAAAGCTGACATATCAAGCAGTCTGTATCAGAAGTAGTCATTCACCCTGGCCGGGTACCTCAGTTGGTTAGAGCATCGTCCAGATGAGCCAAGGTTTCGGGTTCAGTCCTGATCAGGGTCAAGCATGTATAAGAATCATTGGTTAATAGCCCTAGCCAGTTTGGCTCAGTGGTTAGAGCGTTGGCCTGTGGACTGAAGGGTCCTCGTTCAGTTCCGGCCAAGGGCACTTACTAGGTTGCAGGCTGGATCCCCGGCCCTGGCTGGGGCACATGCGGGAGGCAACCAGTCTATGTGTCTCTTTCACATTGATGTTTCTATCTCTCTCTCTCTTCTTTCCATTCTCTCTGAAAAGCAATGGGAAAAATATCCTCAGATGAGGATTAAAAAAGAAAGAATCAACCAGTAAATGCATAAATAAGTGGAACAACAAATCGATGTTTCTTTCTCTTTCCCTCCCTCTCTCTCTTCCCCTTCCTCTTTCTCTAAACTCAATAAATAAGTAAATAAATAACTTTTTAAAAGGAAGTACTCATTTTTCTCTTTTTATGGTTTTTTAAAATTGGTTTGAGAGAGAGAGGAAGGGAGAGGGAGAGAGAGAGAAAGAGAGAAAAACATCCACATGAGAGCAGAACATCCACGGGCTGCCTCCAGCACACCCCTCCACCTGGATAGAGCCTGAAACCTGGGCATGTACCCTAACTGGGAACTGAACCAGCAACCCTCCGGTGCATGGGTCAGTGCCCAACCAACTGCACTACACGGGCTAGGGCAGTACATTGTTCTTTTGGTTTTTGTTTTTCTCTTGTTTTTGTTTTTTTAAAACATATTTTAATCCTTACTGGAGGATATGTTTTTTTAGAGAGAGAAAGGAAGGGAGAGAGAGACAGAGAGAGAACATTGATCAGTTGCCTCCCAGACGAGCCCTGACCGAGGATCGGACCAAAAACCTAGATATGTGCCTTGACTGGGGCTCCAACCGGCAACCTTTTGGTATATGGGATGACACTCTAACCAACTGAGCCGCTTGGCCAGGTTGTGGCAGTACATTGTTTTGATGGTAAATTTCTTGACATTATAAATGGTTTATTTTCTTTTATATGATATTTGAGTCAGGAAAGACTATGTTGCTCTTTAAAATATATATATATGTTTTTTATTCATTTTAGAGAGAGAGGAAGAGAAAGGGATAGAGACATTGCTGAGAGAGACATCTGCACACCCCCTACTGGGGATCAAGGGTATGTGCCTTGACCAGAAATAGACCCAAGGGCCTCTTGGTTCATAAGTTGACACTCAACCACTGAGCCACAACAGCCAAGCTATGTTGCTCTTAAATGATCAGTAATACATATTGAAATATTTCTTCAGAGGAATTGCACACACAAAAAAGTATTTGATGAAGACAAGGACTGCTAAACCAGGAAAAAATTCAAATATTATCATCATAACCATTTTGGAGAAAAATAAGATGAGGTAAAAAAACTAAATAAATGTGCCATCGCAGGCATTGGGAGTACGAACTCTGGCCACCAATCCTTGGGGTTGAGATAATCTTGCTCCAATTGGACAAAAGACACAGGTTACATCAGATTATTTGTCTATGACAAAGACAATGCTTACTGATCTATAACTGGGGAGAAGCATTGGGCAGGTCATGAACCAGATATTCAATATTTTCTTATTTATTTATTTTTTAGAGAGAGGGGAAGGGAGAGAATGAGAGAGACAGAAAGAGAGAGAAACATCAATTTGTTGTTCCACCCATTCGTGCATTTATTGGTTGACTCTTGTATATGCCCTGACTGGGGATCAAACCCACAACCCTGGATTATCAGGATGAGGCTCCAACCAAACTGAACCAGGGCCAGATATTCAATATTTTCAATTCTCTTTCACTTAAAGTATTAGTGAGAGTCTACTTGTGGGTCTCTACAGGAATTCTAAAATATATTTGTAGATAATCCAAATAACTAATAATAGAGAATGATTAAATAAATAATGGCTTATCTGTAAGGTAGAATCTTCTATAGTCATTTAAAATAAAGTGGACAAAGCATTTGTAATGACGTTGAGACAATGCTGGTAATAGATACAGTATTTAAAGAGTGGTAAGGTATTACTGTCAGCTAAAGGTGATAGCCGTGGTGGTATCTATGTGATGGATTTATAGGTGATTGTTATTGGTCTAACAAAAAAACCTTCATTTTACAGGTAAGCAAACAGAGACACTGAGAAGTTAAGTGATTTGCCCAAGGTTGTACAGTTAGTGAAGTATGGGAATCAGAATTTGGACCTTCCAGTATTCAGACCAAAACCTTTTCCTTCTACTGCATTGCTTTTCACATTACCTTTTCTAACTGGAGTTGTTCAGATTACTTGATGAAACTCAATCTATTTTAAATACTAGGTCTTTATCTCTGAGACAATCAAATAACTCAAACCCCAACCTGTGTACATATTATAATTAAAAATTTTCTAACATTAAGGACTTACAGAATTGCCATAAAATTAATGGATGACATGAAATCCCAAATTCTTTGAATGTCACAAGTCTGAAATTTCCATTCATGCTTGAAACATGATGTGTTTTCTCTATTTTATCCCTGTTTTATGTCATATTAAAGCTCTTAACATGCTTCCAATAAAGGGGGACATATGTATTAAATTAAGAAATGTTGCCATGTAGAACACAGATGGTAGTACATTTGTGGCAGAAAGGAAGTTTAGCAAGGCATTTTACTTATTTACTTGGAAAACTAATATGTATGAATGTTCAAGTTAAGCAGTAAGAATTAATTGCTGTTTTATAATCAGGGTTTTTTTTCCTCAAATCAAATCACCCTATTTCTATAACATTATAATAGGGAAAGGGAGTCAAATGTGATTTCAAACAAACCACTAAGAGTCCAGTAATGAAAGAATGAAGGAAGAAGAGACTGTTAGCATTTTATGGTAACCATGTTGCTTGTCATTTGTTGATAAAAGTCAATAACAAGAGGTGATTACTGTGCTGTTAGAGTACATGTGTTTTTAATATGATAGGTATAGTCACTGATGTGTCAGTTATGGTATAAAAGCAGGAGGTAAGAATTTATCAAATTTCAGATTTGGCTGACTCACAGGGCCCACCCATATGCAAAGTCTGCTGTGCCAGCAAGTATAAACATAGATGAGTAGAGAGTATTTCTGCACAGTATCAGGTTTCTATTTTGTAGTAAATACAGCCTTTAAAACACACTGAAATATTCTATATTCTAAGGTTTAACATTTAAAAATGGAATTTCTAATTAGCTGATCACTGACATAATGCTGGATGAAAAACTGATTTTTCTCATATCTTTACATAATTTTGTGCTTGCACAACATACTGAAAACAGAACATTTGACAGCTATATTGCGTGCCTGCACTCTAGGGGATTTCAACCTGGAGAAACTTTCCACAATCCAAATCTAGGCTTGGTGAGATCTCTTTCACCTGTTTCCGTATTCATATATCATCTGAAACAAGATCACATGTAAATTGATAAATGTAAGTATATATCTCTTGTTTCAAAATGTTTTCAGTTTTAAATAATAAATTTTTACCCAGAATCAGAATATACACTTAAAAGTTCTTTATGGCCCACTGTTAATAAAAATGACTGTTTTTTTCAACAGTAACTATAGACTAAGCACTTTATAGTTATAATCTAAATCAGTCCTCAAAACTACTCAGAAATGTAGGAGTTACTATGATTCACATTTTACAGAAATTGAAACTGAGCTAAGAAACTTATCTTAGACACTTATCTAAGTACAGTCATCATGAAGCTACCGTTATCAAAATCCAGAGCTCATCTCCTGTTTAATATTATACTTTCTGCCTCCATTAAATGCTGGAATTTTCTAGAGGACTAGACATTAACCAAACCTAATTTGATGATTCAATTTTTCTTAGAAAATTGATATTTGGGCTTTGGGGGGCGGATTATCGTCAGCAATCAGCTCTGTCTGAAACCAGTTCAGTTTATGTTAATGAAAGAAGTCTAGAGGTAGAACATAAATAACAATAATAATGCTGATGTTCGCATTTGTATAACAAATGATGTGGGGGATTTCAAGCCATTAGCCATTAGCAATTCTGGCTTATTTGAACTGTCAGCCTCAGACCTTATACAATAAGAGCAACCTGCCCTTCTAGAATGGTTGGTTTATCTGGAACTCTTTCCAAAACTTTCTTTATCCAGAATAAAGGCACATCCAATCAAGTTCAGAATATAGAAGATGGAGTTCTATCCCCATCAAAGTGATAAGCATTGAATTTTTATCTAAAATGCCTTTCCTCATCTGAGTCTCAGAAGCTTAGAGTTAGAACAAATGAATAGATTTACCGTTCACATGGGTGTCCTTCTTCCAATACTTTTGCACCCAGCTCTATTGCCGAACTCACTGGGGATTGGTCAAAGCTATAAGGTTTACTTTTATGAGACAATTAACAAAATTAAAAGCAAAACACACTGTGCGCCTCTCCATTTTGAAATATACCTCAAAGTGAATTGGAAAGTGCCCCCTACACTGTTACCAGAAAGGGTCCCATCTGGATCACCAAAATGTTACCGGAAAGGGGACCCGGCCCCAAGCGGGTCAGTCTAGGGCCAGCTGGTAGTATGTGGGTTCTTGACTTAATGCAGGAAAAATTTCACAACATGAGTCCAAATGACTATGAAGGAACATTTATTAAATCTGGGGACAGTAAAACAAGAAAGGACTTAGCATAGGAGCAGCAGCAGGAAAGCCTAGGCTGGGCTGCCCTAGCTCTTTGGGAAGTCAGAGTAACGGGGGCCTTGGGGTCAGGTTCAGGGGACTAGCTTGTGATGAGCTGCCACTGCCCATTGCTCCCCAGGTTCCAAGTCTCATAAGGCCCCTTAGAGTTTAGGAGCTGTATGCCTGTGGGGGAAGAAGACGGGAAAGGGAATTGGGGGGTGCTCCCCAATGGGAGAGCACAAGCTGGGTCCATTGTCTTCAGGCTTTATCTCCTCCTCGCAGGTGGAATCTTAGGGGAGGTCTCAGGGGAGCGTTTTATCAGAATATTCATCAGTTTTCTAGGTGTGCTCTTCCAGGGCCGTGGTCTCCACCAATTGGTCAGCATCAGGGCAGAGGGTCATAAGTCACTATAGCTGGTCATGGTGTCGCCCACCTGGTTTTGCTGCCTTTCTGGGTCTACAGCTGAAATACAGCTGAGGCCTAGAATTTATTTCTAGGGAGATGACCTTCTGTATCTGCTGTAAATTGCTCTGCCATTTTGTTTAGCTGTCTGCCTCAGTTTCCCTATTCCACTTGTCCCGGCTTACTGGACTGTTGCACCACCACCATGTGAGCATAAAATATCAGAAATATTCTTAAAGCACCTTTAGAGAAACACTGCGGGAATGCCCTCAGGTTTTACAAAAAGCATGAATAAAACTACTTTTAGTTAAGAGTTTAGGCTGTGATCTATCTTCAGCCTCACATCACAGAGAAGAATAAGCAGCCTCTTCACAAACCACAGACTAAAGACCAGTATTAGTCAGAAGAGCTTATCTGTGGCTACCTTCCTTCCAGCCAGGAACTGTTTAAATTGCTAATGAATCACAAAAGGAAAATCACTCCTTGGTGTTTTCCCATTTCCAGGAGATGTCCTAGTTTTATGACCTACTGAACATCATCCAATGCACCTGGTTGATATGAAAGTCAGATGTTGAAGACTAATGCCAATTTTTGTATGACAACTGAGTAAAATCAGTTAATAATCCAAGCATATTCTCTCTCTTCTTTAATAGCTACATATTTGATTGTTCACTTTTCATTGTAGACAAGGTCACATTCGAAGCCTGACAAGACCTGCTGAAAGCCTGGGGAGAAAAGAGTAGAATGCCTCCACCTGGATATGAAAAGACACCCTGTTTTGTCCCTCAGTTGTCTCCACCCAAGACTTGTGTGAATAGAAAGTGGTGGATACACAGTGGCTACCTTACAGATTGTGGTAGCGTTTTAACAACTATGACATGCCCTGGCCAGTGTGGCTTGGTTGGGCGATGTCCTGTGCACCAAAAGGTTGCTAGTTCGATTCCTGGTCAGGGCATATGTCTGGACTGGGGGCTCAGAGCAGGAGGCAGCCGATGGATGTATCAGTTCTCACATCGATGTTTCTCTCTCACATCGATGTTTCTCTCTCTCTCCCTCTCCTTTCCTCTCTCTCTATAAATAAAAATCTTTAATATATATATTAATATACATATAATAAAAAAAAACAAGTATGACATGATATGGGCCCTACCTTCAAAGTATGATAAACTGAAATCACCAATAGATCTTACAAGAAAAGCAGAAAATCAACAAAGCGTGATCAACTAGAAGCTCTTTTATTCCCTAAGTAGTGTTCAATTTATTCTGCATTTTGAATTTTATCTTTGTATAACTTGCCACCTACATACTTCAAAGAGTAAGGATTAAAATAACATCTTAAAGTAACATCTTAAAGTGGTTGAAAACAGGGATGAAATATTTGTTCTTTGATACTAGTACAACCTCATAGGTAGGTTTTTGTTATTATATGAATTACTTTAACTTAGGCAAATACCTGATTTCTAAATCACTGATATTTGTTCAAAATCCTACTAGGGCACCTTCCTGTTTGAGTATTATGCACATTAGTTGCCAAAATCCAACTGATTCTTTGTAAATTCAGAGATAATGTGTATAATATGTGTGGAATGTCATAGCAAGAATTTAGGAAAAGTCTCAAATCTCAGGAATTTTTACTACCTACCTATGTCCTACAGCTGAGTTTTAAAAGAAAAGCACATGGAAATGACTTGCAAATTCTCAACCTTTGATCCACCTTTTTATATGGTCTGATATATCAAAACTTTGCTATAAAGGCTTTTAAAATGCTCTTATATTATTCTTGATAGTCTCAGCAGGCAATGAAAAAGCTGTTAAAAATAAAGTTAGCTGACTCATTTTGGGAGTTTAGCTGATGATATTACTGGCAGCTTCAACTTAACAGATAATGTTATCATAGAAAGCAGCACAACAACTTTAACAATAGAGCAAATTTCTGGAAAATAATTGCAAAAGAAAATTGATACAATGTATTCTTTGGTTTTCTGTAGTTCTTCTTTTAGGTGAAATTCTTGAAAACTAAACCCACTCAGACACCCCCAACATGTTTTATGAGTTAGATGTTGCCTCGAAGAAACATAAAAGCTGGAGACAACTGACTTTTTTAAGAAGAGAAAACAAAAAGTCCTACAATTTTTTTTTTTAAAGCAAAGCAAAACATATAGAGCAATAGTAACAACAACAAGTATTCCACTTAAAGGGAATTGAATAAAATGACTTCTAAGTCCTGGATCTTTTTTCTAGATTTGATTTTTTCAAAACTATTTAACTATGTGTTTAGGAAAGAAGCAGAAGCTTAATTTTAATGTTCACTATTAAAATTAAAAAGAATTCATGCCTGTTCATGTAGATAAATTATTTCTAACATGAAACACCTGTTTTATCAGATTCTATGGTTATTCCTAGATTAGTTATTCTTGGCAGTTGTACTGTAAAACCATGTGTCAATTTGTGTGTGTGTGTGTGTGTGTGTTCACATGTGCATGACCTCATATTTCTTGTATAGAAACCAGGATTCTATTAAACGATCATAAATTCACATTATTTTAAAATATATATATATTATTGATTTCAGAGGGCGGGAGAGGGAGAGAGAGAGAAACATCAATGATGAGGGTCACTGATTGGCAGCCTCCTGCATGCCCCCTGCATGCCCCTGCTTGGGATTAAGCTTGAAACCCAGGCATGGCCCTGACCAGGAATCGAACCTCGACCTTCTGGATCATACATCCATGCTCAACCTCTAAGCCACACCGGCCAGGCAATTCACCTTATTTTTATAGCCCAATTAAAATGTAGGACAAATTTAGTCACCAATAAACAAAAATTGATAAAAACTATGGACACTTTTAAAATTAGAAATCATAAGGACCTGAAATTAAAAAACAAAAGTAGTTACTAAAATTATACAGTTAGGGTAAGAATTTGTTATATATATGTATATATATAAATTTGTAGTATAAATGCTACCAAAAAACATTTAAATATGTGTAAGTTTTTTATTAGCAAGGACCTTCTTAGGTACCTTTGCTGAGACATTTTTTCCATTATGATCAGTAAAATGATCATAATGGGAAAAAAATATTTTAAGCCCTGGCTGGATGGTTCAGTTGGTTAGAGCGCTGTTCTGATATACCAAAGTTGCAGGTTTGATTCCCCAGCCAGGGTACAGATAAGAATCAACCAAAGAATGCATAAATAAGTGAAACAACAAATCAGTTTCTCTCTTTCTCTGTCTCTCAAATCAATACGTTTTTTAAAAAAGAAAATATTTTTAATAGGTCATGATGGGGAAATTATTAAAGTAATCATAATGGATAAAATACTTTCTTTTGTTTCCCAGAGAGGTTCACAAGTGTTTCTTGAGTTGGTCCCAGGTAGGGGGACATCAGTGTTCCTGGAATAGCTCCGCTCAGCCCACATTCACTTCCCTTTACTGCCCTTTTACCACTTTCCCTCTTCTCTTAGCCAGCTGAGAACGACAGCAGGAGAGAGAAACTAGGGGAAGATTTTAAATCATAACATCCTACTCAATTTAAAATCCTGAGTGTACTTTGGTACTCATACCCATGATCATATGATGGCACTCCCACTAGTGTCCATCATCTGCTCCCAAGCTCTCAGCTTCTCCCTTTTAAAAAATACCTGTTGCATTCTTTCAATGATGTTAGTGCATCTAGATTTTTTTTTTTATTAAGGGACCTGACTTTTATGGACTGAATTGTCTCTCTCCCCTCCTACCAAATTCATATATTGAAGCCCCAGAATCGCAGAATGTGACTGTATTTGGAAATAGGATCTTTTAAAGTGTGATTAAATTAAAATGGAGCAGTTAGGTTAGGGTGGGCCTTAATCCAGTCTCACTGGTGTCCTTATAAGACAAGGAAATTTGAAAGATACCAAGGGCGAGAGCACACAGAGGAAAGATGGTGTGAGGACACAGCAAGTAGGTGGCCAGCTGCCAGACAAGAAGAGAGGCCCCAAGGAAAAAAAATTAAAATCCTGCTGACACCTTGATCTTGGACTTCTAGCCTCGGCCACTGTGAGAAAATTAATTTCTGTTGTTTAAGCTATCTAGTCTGTGGTATTTTGTATGGCAGCCCTGGCAAACTAATCCACTGACTAAAGGATCAGTTATGTTTTTTCAAAGGTTAGGTTAGATTTTTAACATTCCGTTGAGAAACTAAAGGGGCCCTAACCCAGAAAAGCAGCTAAGCAAATAAAGCACTAATTTAAGAGCCAATGTCTCAACCAAATCCATCTGCTCATGCATGGTTTATGAACAAGCAGCAGGGTCATCATTAGAGTAAAACATGTATCTAGTACTTACTATGTGTTGGCTGTAGGTCTAAGCACTGCTACTATATAAACTTGTTTCACCTTCACAAAACCAGATGGGGGAGATACTCTTGTACAGAAGAGGAAATGAGGGCACAGGAGGTGAGGCTGAGTCACTTAGCCGTGTGTGGGAGCTGGGATACCAACTCAGGGAGTCTAGTTCAGAGTGTTTGCTCTCACTACCTTTCCTTCAACAACCCCAACACACAGCAGTGCAAAGTGGTAAGAAGGGCACTTTACTTCTCCAGGCAGTTTCCTTATCTGAATAATGGGAATGATAATGCCTTTCTGCTGTTTGCGGGTCAACTGAGATAATTATGTAATAGTGCTTATAGGTGGGATTAGCCCCAGGCATTGCAGGCATATTTACTGGGTCTGAGATTCTTTTTTAAGATAGAGGGGCTCTATACTGAGCGGGAACCTATCATAGCCTTAGTTCCATGGAGGGCTTTTACCCCCTTCCAGTGGGTCTTATATCTGTAATACATGAGGGCTTAACTGTGCCCCCCACACAAGTCCATCACCCGTTGCCCTCAGGAAACTGTCCTGTGGACCAGTAAGAATGGCCAGGGGAGGTTCCCCTTCGCACATCCCTAGTCCCTGGAGCTGTTCTCTCCCACCTTCCCTAGGCTTCTGGAGAGCCCTTCGAAAATATCACATTTAGGAAAAGCAGAGTCCTTGCATGAAAAGTGTTTGTGATGAGGGCTCATTGAAAGTAAGGGAAGGTCAGCCAATGGAATAAGGCAAACACAGACCAGATCGTAAGCCATTCAGAGCCTGCTGAACCCATGTGAAGCTCCTCAGTCCCACACCCAGCAATCCAAAATGCATTCAAGCTCCTCACCTGCTATGGTCCAAGTGGCTGTAAAGGATCCTAATGCCAGACCAGCCTTCCCTGGAGCTGGCCACACATTCTCTAGGTGTGCCAGTGTTGGATTCAGTTCACCCACATTGCAGACATAGGCTCTCCCATAACCTCTGCAGCTTCTTTTCAGGCCTCCCACAGCTCAGGCCTTTTGGAATCACAATTGATAATGTGAGTTATCATTCAGTGACCCCCCTCTTTGAGACTTGGTCTCAGCATCATAGTCCATGCCTTTGATATACACCTGTTTGGGCTGATGACAATAATTAATTCTCTTCCTAGTCTTTTCCCCCCAGTTTTACTGAAAAATAATTGGCATACCTCACTGTATAAAGTTTAAAGCATACAGCATGATGGCTTAATTGATACATATATGTTGTGAAATGATTACCATAACAGGTTCAGCTAACTCACCTTTTCACATAGACAGAATAAAAAAGAAAAGAAGGAAGAAAGACCCCCTTCCTAGTCTTGGCATTAACACAGGCCGCTGAATGGGGAGAGAAACACTCTTTTGAGAACCTACTTTTGAAATTGGCATTCCCCACATATACTTGCATTCCTTTGAGCTCACATTACTACAGCTGCTTTCATGCCTGGATCTAAACTCAGCTCATCTCACGTCTGGTGCAGCTGAATTACTTTGCAGAGAGAGCTTTCAATATCTTGGCAAGAAGAGAGCACCAAGCCAACAGACACTAGCCGGACTGGGTCCTGTATTTGATATAAATCTTAATATTCAGAGCCATAGGAATTTTTTCCCTGTGCCTATGATTTCTTTCTACATTACTAAAATTTGTAAGAAAAATGAAAAAATGCCATAGGCCAGGCTACATTCAGTACGCATCTCTAGGTGTGCAATGTGGCCAAAGGAAAATGCATAGCCTTGCTTTTCCCTCTCATTCTCATGGAAATAAACAGTCCAAGAAATAGAACACTCACTTTTTAAGGACCAGATGTTCATTTACCCCATGGTGCTGGTTATAGAGAGCAGGGCCCCAAGAAGTCCAGCCTGCCAACGTAAATGTGGCACTGACAGCCAAGAATGTGAGAATGTCATCTGGCCATCCTCACCATATACTCTTGCCACACTTCAAGTGGATGGCTCAATGGTCCATGCCCAAACAATCATCATTCTGAAAGCTATTACATTCTAGGATTTCTTTTACTTTCTTTTTCCCCCCATCACCATTTATTCCCTCTATGCCCTTTTCCACCTCCACCCCCACTGCTGCCCCCCCCCCCCAATCACAACACTGTTGTCCATGTCAATGGGTTTTCTCTTTTTTTACATTCTAGGGTTTTAAAATTACATATTCTAGACCATCAAAGTATATAGCCAACCATGTGCAATTGAGTTTTGCCATTTGTTTCACTTTGGAGGATTCCCATTCATAACTGTCCACAGTCGTTAAGGCATGTCAGAGAACTAGCATGAAGTTTTGTGTCCATGAGACATTCACTAATACTAAACATCTTAAACAGCTATCATGCTGGTATTTACACAGAAAATGTTTCTCTCTCTGCTAACTTAGTGATGGTAATTTGTTAGCTTTGATTTTCTAATTGAACTGTTTCTTTCCCTTGCCAGTGTCTTTAATCATTTTCCAATTATGCTAAAGGGCAAGAAAAAAGTTGCCAAAAGTCCTTTTTCAAAACACTTCGATAAAATGTTTAATATTTAAAAGCAATGCTTTAGTGCCCCCTACTGGTATGTGACATTAGTAGTCCATTTGCAAAAGAGATTCACTTATAGAGAATAAACTCAGATTCTAAGTTTAAAAAAGTATTTGATAAGCCTTTTAAAAATTGTTTAATTTTTACAACAGCTTCAAGAAATATAAATGTGCCACCATTTTCATTACATATGCATATTTTAGCATTAAACATCTTGACTTCTCAACATCTTTTATTCTATCGAATATTTAGTTTTGTTGCAGAAAAAACTACCAGTTGCATTTTAGAAAACTGGACCATTTTTACTTAATAAATAAATATACATAAGAGATAATTTTTCTTAGATCTTCATATCCTCTCTGAATGATGTCTTTTTTATTAGTCTAAAAGTAGAATCTCTGTTTTACTTGAGAAAAAGGGAGGAAGTACGCTTTGGGAATGGATGGATCTTTAAAGAAAATTTATGCCCTGGATTTTAATAAACAATGATCATGATTCTAGAAGTGGATTGGTTAATAGCCATTATGATTAAAACCAAAATCTTTGTAAAGATAGTAGACAAATAGTCCATGTCACATGAGAAACTAGTGGACAAAAGGAACACTAACATGACAGGAACTGAGGCAACCTGGTGAGGTGGGGGATAAGAGGTGGAACAAGAATGATTGGTTAAATGTGGAGAAAGATTTTTTTTTGTCCCTGATAAAGCAAACCCTGCTTTATATAGTGAAATAATTTTGCAGCATCGATTTG
The DNA here is from genome assembly GCF_054644295.1 of Miniopterus natalensis. NCBI lineage: Eukaryota > Metazoa > Chordata > Mammalia > Chiroptera > Miniopteridae > Miniopterus > Miniopterus natalensis. The sequence continues at coordinate 79,050,763 of NC_142082.1, read as the reverse complement.
CACATTGAAATCATGTTTTCCCCTATTGTATTTGAGTAGAATGTACAGCCAATCAGGGCAAAAGGGATTCCCACGAAGCCTAGAGCTCTTTGTCCACTTTTAGCCAGAACTAAGGGGAGAAAATATAATTGAGCATCCAAGCAGCACTCTACAACCAACTGGGGCATTGCAGGGAAGACAGACTGAGCTCACTGATTCAGGGGTTTCTACTTCAGTCAGTGATGGGTGGGCTTTTTTTTTGGAAAGCCAGAGGGAAACTATAGATAGATTCATGTCAAAAATGGGCCAAGTGAAATCATTTCGCTTACAAATTTGTGCCAAATTTGACAGGTGAGCCTTGACAGTAAAAAATATTCTCCACGGATTCAAAACAAACAAAGCTTCCCAGGAAATTTAAATTGCCTGAAATACCCTTCTATTAGTTCCTCAAGGATTTTCTAAGCTGTTTTTAATCTTGATCTTCAACTCATGCTTTTTTCCTTATCTTAATTTTAATTTTAAGATTCATTAGAGGACAAACATGTGACATATATTTGTCATATAACTTTAATTTCTGTCATTTGTTTCCACCACTTGCTTTTAAAATCTAAGTGAGAAGTGAACATTTCATCAAGGCATATACTTAAAATGTGCAAAACTTAGGAATGTCAGTATGTTCTGCCAAAATCTTAATTCTAGGTATTTTGGCTTCAATTTTAATAACTGCCATTATTAGTCGTACTGTAGAGGGGAAAGCTGCCTTAACATTCTTCTAAAACCAAACCTACCCATTATAATTTCATAGGAACTACACAACTTGAGAACCCATACTCATCTCCAGGGTTTATTTCTCATAAAGTCAAAGGAACATTATAAATTTGACTCAACTTTATGTCTCAGCTCATGCTCTAGGGGAAGGGATGGGACAACTTTTTAAAAAGTAATTAAGCCTATTAAAGTGTAAATCATCCTTACAAAGGAGGAGCTCATATGCATCTACATTCCCTTGGACTAAAACACTTGCTTCAAAGGAAGAATAAAAATAGACTGTCACCCATGTCAACTGATGGTCCTCAGTGCCAACTCAACACCAATAGGAATTCCCAACTTGGGGTGTGGTGAAGAAGGAAACTTTATTCTGTGCAAATGGCTCAACTGTGATACAGCACAACCATGAGGTGTCCCCCTCTCTGGCTAAACAGCTCTGCTCTGTGCTGGCCCGCTCCACTCTGCCGCAGTGAGGCAGCTTTGGGGTGCCAGCTCTAGCCAAGGAACAAAGCCTTAACTGCAATGTAAAAGCGCGCTCTTAAAGCCTGAGGGGAGCTGGCTTATATATACAGAAGTCCCCGCCCCTGGTCCCTGATTGGTCCACCCTCATGCAAATAAGCACTCCAAGTCTTCTCAGTTTGATTGGTCCAAAAGGCACTGTCCTGATTGGTCAGAATGGAGCCACTCTGATTGGTTAGTGAAGAAGGGGCTATAGCTGTGCTGCTCGGATTGGGTGGGGAAAGCCTTAGTCTTATTGGCTGAAACAGGATTCCACGCCACCTGAGAAACGGCGGCTCTGAAGGCAGGGTCGCCGGACAGGGAGGCGTTGGTGGCAGGCTTCTCCCTGAGGCACAGTTTACATTAGAGGCCCCTTTATAGAAATGGCTGCTCGGCTCTGTTTTTTGTTTTGTTTTGTTTTACTTTAAGCCTGGTTAGCCACTGGGAGCCACTTTTGGTAGGTATCTTCTTTCTCAGAGTCCACACACACAACCACGCGGTGGCTTAGGCAGTCTAAACTGGGGGTATGGGGACTCCGTGTTTGACAGCACAATCCCTACAGGTAGGAAAGGTGGAAGCCAGCCCTGATGTAAAAAGCAGTTGCCCTAATTTTCTTAGTGAATTAGAGAACACCCGGAATTGTGTAGTTGTTCAACAAGAGACTCATTGGAGCTTGCGTACACAGTGTTGAAGGCCGCAGCAGAAATGTATAAGAGGTAACATTTCGTTAGATTTTATTCTGTGTCCATCACTACTCTAAAACTTTATTTGTATTATACATCAGAACAAGCCTACAGTGTAGCAATAAATTTACAATCTTATCAAATGAGGAAAGTAAGGCACAGAGGTGGTAACCAACTTACGTGCAGCGACGCTGCTTGTCCCGAAGCCAGGCTTCTCGCGCTGGCGCCCTAAGCTAGGGGGCGGCGCTGATGCCCAGCCCTGTGGGAGCAGCGCGGAGGCCAGGCCGCTCGCTCTGCAGGGAGCAGCCAGCTGATAAACTGTGTCGTTAGGGGAATGGTGAGAAATTTCCCAATTAAAGAGGGGGTGGTTTCCAAACAAGGGGAACAACACATGGAAGTGTACAAAGATGTGAAGTTTGCCGTTTAACCAATGCAGGGCTATGAAAAACTTTATTTGGGAAGGGGTTTTTAAAAGAGAAGATTATCAACACAGTGTTTTTTAAAGTGATCTCTCTGGAGAAATTGTGTGATCTATTTTGGGCTCTTTAATTTTTTTCTTTAATTGATTTTTTTTCTTTAGAGAAAGAGGCCTACCTGAGAGTGAAACATCGATTGGTTGGTTGCCTCCTGCACACACCCCAACTGGGAGACTGAACCAGCAACTTAGGTAGGTGCCCTGACCAGGAATAGAACCCACAACCTTTCAGTGTATGGGACAACGCTCCAACCAACTGAGCCACACTGGCCAGTGCTATTTTGGGCTATTTTAGTTATGCACATAGTATAAGCAAATTTATCTTCATTATTCCTGGGGAAGATAGGCATGTGATGATTTAGGAGGAGATGCATGGTCTCCTGCTGTTATTTTCTTGTAGGACTATGCTTCAGTAAGTTGTTTCCATTAGGGGAGCTCTTCCTCCCCAAATCTGAATTTAGCCCTATCTTGGCTTAGGATGATCTTTCAGACTTGAATGTGCTGAGCAGGTGTTTGTAAGGACTGAGAGAGAGAGATTTGGGGGTTTGATCCTTTTTCCACCTGGGTTGGATGTGAGACTAGGAAATGGGGCTGGGCAGCTCAGTGCATATAGGGCTGAGCTGTCAGTGGCCCTGATGTGGGGGAATCAAGAAAACTGACCTGAAACAAGGGAGATCTTTCAGGACAAGAAAGGAGGTAGATATTTTCATATATTGTGGTAGTTTAAGAAAAGCATATCATATTGTTACATTTTCAGTAAACGTTTATTGCACTTTATTTATTTACTTATTGTCATTCTTTCTTTTTTTATGTTTCAATTTATTTTTATTGTTTAAAGTATTACAAATTTCCCCTTTTTCCCCCATTGATCCCTTCCACCCTGCACCCCCTTCCTCCAGGCCTTCACCACACTATTGTCTGTGTCCATGGGTTATTCATATATGCATATAAGTGCTTTGGTTAATCTCTCCCCCCACCCCCACCCCCCAAACTTCCCTCTGAGATTGGTCAGTCTGTTTCATGCTTCTATGGTCTCTGGATCTATTTTGTTCATTGGTTTATTTTGTTCATTAAATGCCAGGTATGAATAAGATCATGGGATACTTCTCTTTCTCTGACTGGCTTATTTTGCTTAGCATAACACTCTCCAGGTCCCACCACACTGCTTCAAAGGGTAAGGGAGCCTTCTTTTTTACAGCTGTATAGCATTAAATGGTGTAAATGTCCGAGATGTTTGATATGATTTCAGTCATTTTGAACTTGTAGAGACTTGTTTTGTGTTCTAACATGTGGTCTATCTTTGAGAATGCCCCATGTGCACTAAAGGAGAATGTCTATTCTGCAGCTTTGGGGTGAAATGTTCTGTAAATGTCAATTAAGTCCATCTGATCTAGTGTGTCATTTAGAGCTACTATTTCCTTGTTGATTTTTTTGTCTGGAAGATCCATCCAGTGAAGTCAGTGGGGTGTTAAAGTCCCCTACTATGACTATATTGCTGTCGATCTCTCCCTTAAAGTCCTCCAGCAGTTTTGTGTGTTTTTTGTCCAAGCTGTGTGTCTTTTGTTCTGAAGTGTGTCTCTTGTAGACAGCATATATTTGGGTCCTGTTTTCTTATCCATTCAGCTACCCTGTATCTTTTGATTGGAGCATTTAATCCATTTATATTTAAGATTATTATTGATAGGTACTTATCTATTGCCATTTTATTTCTTTATGCCTATGTTTCTCTTTCTCCCTATTTCTACTTCTTAGTGCAGCAGTTCCTTTAACATTTCCTGCAATGCTGGTTTGATGGTGATAAACTCCTTTAGAGTTTTTTTTGTCTTGGAAGCTCTTTATTTCACCATCTATTTTGTTTTTGTTTTGTTTTTTAAACATATCTTTATTGATTTCAGAGAGAGGAAAAGAGGGGGAGAGAGAGAGATAGAAACATCAATGACAAGAGAGTCATTGATCGGCTGCAGCCCACAACCCCGGGAATGTGCCCTGGCCGGGAATCAAACCCCAATCTCCTGGATCCTAGGTCGATGCTTAACCGCTGAGCCACGGCCAGGCTCACCATCTATTTTTAATGATATCCTTTCTGGATAGAGTAGTCTTGGTTTCAAATCCTTCTTTGGCATTACCTTGAATACTTCATGCCATTCCCTTCTAGCCTGTAGAGCTTCTGATGAGACATCAACTGACAGACTTATAAGAGCTCCTTTGTAGGTAACAGATTGTTTTTCTCTTGCTGCCTTTAAGATTCTCTTACTAATCAGAAAGAATTATGCACCCCTATGTTCATAGCAGAGCAGTTTACAATAGCTAAAATCTGGAAACAGCCCAAGTGCCCATCAGTAAATGAGTGGATAAAAAAGCTATGGGACATCTACACCATGGAACACTATGCAGCTGTAAAGAAGAAAGATCTCTTACCTTTTGGGACAGTATGGATGGACTTGGATAATATTATGCTAAGTGAAATAAACCAGGCAGAGAAAGACAAACATTACATGATCTTGCTTATATGTGGGATCTAAAGAACTTAGTAAACTGATGAACAGAATAGATTCAATGACATGGAAGTATAGATCAGACTGATGAATGTCAGAGGGATGGAGGGAGGTGGGTGGGTGGAGGGAGAGAGAGTAACCAAAGAATTTATATGCATATATGCACAGCCCAAGGACACGGACAATGGCGGGGAGAGGGACTGGGGAGGGGAATGGGATGGGGTGGAATGGGTCATTGGGGAGAAAAAGGGACATCTGTAATATTTTAAACAAAAATAAAATTTAAAAAAAGAAAAATAAATATATATATATATATGCTGAGAATGTCTTTCAGGTAAACATAGTGTTTTCTACTCCTAATTTCGCCTCCTAGATGAGACTAACCTGCTCACAGTTTTTGCTCAGGGAAGTTGCCTTGCACAGGTTGGGGCAGGGTTGATCATGATTGGACAAGAAGTATCAGAGGATCTGATCCAAGGACAGTCCATTCACAGATAGGACTCTGAAGTGGATTAAAAGGATGGTTCTGGCCTATAGAGACTATGGTCATTACTAAGCCATTCAGTCTGGCTCCTTCCAAGTTTAAGTATATAATGTTTAGACCAAGTTGGCTAGTTGGTAGGGAGAGGAAACCAGTGCAGCTGTAATAAGATCATGTAGGCCTTGATAACTGAACAGAGGTGCTGGCTCCTAGAAGGGCCTCTGATCCAAGTCAAGTCCATGTGGACTTACCACAAATCCTTTTTCTCTTAAGGGGGTTTGAGTGAGTGAGTACTTACCTCTGAAATAACTAGTGCCTAGAAACCATTCCAGGAATAGTGAGGAAGATGGATGTGTAGAAAGGCAGATTTTGGGCAACTCTGCATTTGACTAAATATTTTATTGAGCTCTTTTCAGATTATTAGTCTAATTTATTTGCATTAGATGCTGTCACTTCTCACTTAGATTCTCATCTTCCTCAGGCACTTTCTCTTCATTTTGCATTCTAGGGTAGTTGACACTACTCCTTAAACTTTGCATCTAATGGGCCCTTTATAAATGTTAAATTTAGAAAGCATAGTATGTTTACAGACAAAATTCTACTCCTCATAAGCTTTCGACCAACAGAAAATTCAGATTTAACAGAGTAGAGTTCTTGTTTGGAAAGTTAAGATGATTAACTGCTGTAAAACACTTACCATTGTGTCTGAATGTTAATTATAATTTTAAAAATATATATTTTCATTGATTTTTTTAGAGAGAGAGGGAGATGGAGAGAGGAAGAAACATCCATATGAGGGTAGAACATCGATTGCCTGCCTCTTTCACATTCCCTACTGGGGATCAAGCCAGGAAACCAGCCTTGTGCCCTGACCAAGAATCAGACCAGCAACCTTTTGGTGCATTGGACAATGCTCAGCCAACTGAGCCACCTAGGCAGGGTGGAATGTTAATTATAATTTTTTTAAAAATCCTCACTCAAGGATATTTATTCCATTGCTTTTCAGAGAGTGGAAGGGAGAGAGAGACACAGAGAGAGAAACACTGATGTGAGAGAGACATCGATTGTTTGCCTCCCACACTTGCCCTGACTGGGACCGAGGTACATGCCCTTGGCTGGAATCCAACCCAGGACCCTTCAATCTGAGGGCCAATGCTCTAACCACTGAGCAAAACTGGCTAGGGCTAATTATAATTCTTTATTGAGTGTCTGTCATGTAATAGGCTCAATGCTCTGCTCATTCCTTTTATCTCATTTACTCCTCACAGCAAACTTGTGTAACAAGTATGATCATATCCATTTTACAGATGAAGGAACAGAAACTCAACAGTACAGTAAAACCTCTATATAATGGACTAACTCAAGTGAGGGGGTGTCCATTAAAGCCGAAAATCGGTTATATAATAAGGTAGGTTTTCTGAATAAGTGTGTTAAAAAATTGACAAATTAGTTACTTTACCTGTGTTTACTCATGTAGACACATTTGTAGAATTAAAATTATGTATGAAAAGTTTAATCTCATAAAGTTTTCTATATGCATTACAGTAATTTTAAATTTATACTGAATAGGTCTAGTAAATGGGTGCACTCATCAGTCACTGCAAGTAAACAAGTGCATACGGCTGGGGTGTGGCTTAGCACACTAATTCACTGCTGCAGAAAGTCATGCCACTGGACAACAGAACCAATGACTGCATGAGCAAGATGAGATGTGATCACATGCTAATCATTCTCTGAACATTGTTTAACAACGGTGACTCTTGGATGTAAATATATAGACTATAGTTGTAGATATGTACTATTTATGTATATTAGCTAAATTACTAGTGTTTTTTCCAACATTTGGCCTATTTGCTAAAATTTGTTTGAAATAACAGTGAATTAATAACAAAAAAATAACCTGTTAATTTAATTAGAAGTAAAAATTAGAAGTAAAAGCATTTTAAAATTAATAGGGTGTTAATTTTCACATATGACGTATGGACCGAAAATTTTGTCTGCTAAATCCAAAGTCCATTAAATTGAGGTCTGTAAAATCAAGGGTTTATTGTATTGAGTGATTTACCTGAAGTCTCTTAGGATAGGATGTGGGGAAGTTAGAACTGTGAAATCAATATATTTGGTGATTTTTTTTCTGTCATACCCAACTTTAAACCTTTCCATCCACAGCTTTCAAAGGGGAAGCCTAGCATGCTAATTAATGTCCACGCCACCCATCTTACACAATAGCTATTAGACTCAGAGAGAGCACTTAACCCAAAGGTACCAATCCATAGTGTGACCAGGGACTTATGATGTGGATTAAGATAAAGACTGTGCCCAAACTGAGACAAGATGGGTCAATTAGATTTTATCCTCAAAAATGTAAAATAAGAGACAAAGATATTATTGTGAGCTGATAGAGGATGTTTGAGCTAAGAGGTTGTGAAGTAGAATTGAGAAGCCACAGTAAATGCAACATGAGCAAAGAGAGAAGCAATGATGAACAGAATTAGGCTATCTGGTCTAGTCCCTTTGAGCCAAGATGGATTTTATTGTTTTAGCTTAATTTCCTGTTTGCTTTATCCTTACACACACACACACACACATTCACTCATATTACTCACTTTATGTATACAGTGAGTAGACACAGATATAGATATCTATCACTCTATATGAAGTGAAACTGAATAGATGGTAGATGATAGATAGATGGATAGCTAGTTAGAGTAATGTAAGAAGATAGAAAAGACCAGAAACAGCTCCAAATATCCTCTGGAGCAGTAACATTCCATAATGAATTTAAATAGAGTTTTAAGTAAATGTCTTGAGATTTCCAAATATCAGCAGCAGTAAATGGAGAGAGAAAGAAAAAGAGAAAGAGAAAGATGATAGATGGTTAAGTGATTTTCCAAAAGCACAAGACAAAATATCAGAACCAGATATCATGATTTAGATTGTTTTACAATTAAGTGACCAAAAAATCAGTCCATGTTCCCAAAATTCATATATGGAGGAGTGTCAAGTGTTCAACCTACATAGTACCTAGCACAAAACAGTCACTCATTAAGTGTATATGGGACAATTGGAAGAATACTGTTGGAGGAGATAATTGAGAAGACATGACCACCGATTGACCGGAAAGCGGGCCCAGGTAATTGGAGGCTCCTCACCCCTTCCTCTGTCCTTGGAATGTACTTTCTGCCCACTGTTCCCACACTAGGAACTATTTCAAGGACACAGTCTTAAGAGTGTAATGTGTTGAGACCATCTGGGCTGTATATGTGACTGAACCCCATTAAGGCCTCTGTATAAACTCCTAAGATTCTGGCGGGCAGGTGCAGAGATCTGTTCAACTTGTGAAAGTCTAAGACATCTCATAAGTCCCCTTGCTTATTAAACCTGCCACCCAAGAATCTGGAATGCCTTGCCTCTTTCTTTGGTCTCACCTTGTCTTCTGTGTATGAAGGCCAGTTTCAGGTTTCACCAGGGATATTCCTGAGGTATCAAAATAACACACTCTAATCTGATTGGGTTAGAAAATATTGACTTCTGATTAGCATTGTCTTAGCTAATTGTTTGCATACCTGTCTTTTTTTTTAAAAAAAATTTATCTTTATTGTTGAGAGTATTACAGATATCCCCCCTTTTTTCCCCATTGATCCCCTCCACCCAGCATCCACTCCCCCACCCTCAGCTTTCACCACACTACTGTCTGTGTCCACAGGTTATGCATATATGCATATAAGTTCTTTGATTAATCTCTCCCCACCCACTCCCCCACCCCTGCCTTCTGACTGAGATTCATCAGCCTGTTCCATGCTTCTATGTTTCTGGGTCTATTTTTTCCTCAGTTTATTTTGTTTATTAGATTCCACATATGAGTGCGATCATGTACAACTGAGTCAGGAAGAATCAGAAAACCTGAATAGGCTAATAACAAATGATGAAATTGAAGCACTAAACAAAACTCCCAACAAACAAAAGCCCTGATCTGGATGGCTTCATGGGGGAGCTTTCTAATTCTTTAAGTTGTAGGATTAGTTTACTAAAAACTTTTCTTGCTTTTTGAGGTAGGCCTACAGTGCTACGAACTTCCCTCTTAAGACTGCTTTTGCTATGTCCAATAGATTTTGGGTTGTTGTGTGTTCATTTTCATTTGTTTCCAGGAAGTTTTTGATTTATTTCTTGATCTTATTGGTAACCCATTCATTTTTAATAACATGTTATTTAGCCTCCATGTGTTTGAATGTTTTTGAGTGTTTTTATTGTAGTTGATTTCTAATTTCATGCCCTTGTGATCTGAGATGCTTGAGATGATTTTAATCTTCTTGAATTTGTAGAGACTTGTTTTGTGTCCTAACATGTGATCTGCCTATGACCATGACCCATGTGCACTTGAGAGAAATGTATATTCTGCAGCTTTGGGGTAAAATGTTCTGTAAATATCAATTAAATCCATCTGATCTAGTGTGCCACTTAGTCACTGTTTCTGTGTTGACTTTTTCTCTGGAAAATCCACCCAGAGAAGTCAGTGGGGTGTTAAAGTCCATGACTATGATACTGTATTGCTATTGATCTCTCTCTTAAAGTCCTTAAGGTTATTATTGATAGGTCCTTATTTGTTGCCATTTTAATTCTAAATGCCTATGTTTTTCTCTCTGTTTCTTCTTATTATTGCAGCAGTCCTTTAACATTTCTTGCAGTGCTTCTATTTCTACTTCTAATTACAGCAGTCCCTTTAACATTTCTTGCAATGCTGGTTTGGTGGTGATAAACTCCTTTAGCCTTTTTTTTTTTTTTTTGCCTGGGAAGATCTTTATTTCACCATCTATTTTGAATGATAGACTTGCTGGATATAGTCATCTTGGTTTCAGAGCCTTGTTTGGCATTACCTTGAATACCTCATGCTACTCCCTTCTTGCCTGTAGAGTTTCTGATGAGACATCAGCTGACAACCTATGGGTGCTCCTTTGTAGGTAATAGATTGCTTTTCTCTAGCTGCCTTTAAGATTCTCTTTTTGTCTTGAATTTTTGGTATTTTAATTGTGATGTGTCTGGGGATGGGCCTCTTTGGGTTCTTCTTGCTTGGGACTCTCTGTTCTTCCTGAACTTGTGTGACTTTTTCCTTGACCAGGTTAGGGAAGTTTTCTGCCATTATTTCTTCAAACAGGTTCTTTAACCCTTGCCTACTTTCGACCTCCTCTGTCAATCCTATAATGCGAATATTGTTATGTTTCATGTTGTCCCACAGCTCCCTTAGGCTGTCCTCCTCTTTTTTAATTGTTTTTTTCTTTTTGGGTCTCTGATTTAGTGATTTTCTTCTACCCTGTCTTCTAATTTACTGATCCAGCCCTCAGCTTCCTCTAATCTGCTGTTTATTCCTTCCAGTGTATTCTTTATTTCTGCTATGTCATTCTTAATTTCCTTCATAGTTTCCATATCTTTATTCATGCTGCTGAGCATCCTTACAATCAGTATTCTGAACTCTATATCTGATAGATTGCTTATTTCCATTTCATTTCTCTCTTTTTCTGGAGACTTCTCTTGTTCTTTCATTTGGGGCTTGTTTTTTTATTTCCCCATTTTGGCTGCCTGTATTAGGTAGGCCTGCTAGGACTCTCAGTCTTTTTGGAAAGTCTCTGGTGCAGGCCAATGTCAGTTGCTGTTTGTGACTTGCCTTGAGTACCCAGTTTGGAACACCCACAACCCTCAGCTTGAGGTCACCTCTGTTGGGGTTGGGTGCATTTGGACAGGACCAAGATGCACACCAAAGTCTGCTTTTCCAAGTCCTGGGTCCAGAAGCATATCAGGCAAAGACTCAAAGCACTCTGAAGTCGCCTCTGCCTGCAGGCTGATTAATCTGATTCTCTTAATGGGCCTTAGGCTGTAGAAACTCCCCAGGGTGGGGTGGCTGGTTGTTATCAGTCTCTTAATGAACCTCAGGCTGTAGAAACTCCCTGAGGTCGAGTGAGAAGTCTTTCAGCAGGGTGGGGCAATTGTTCCCTCCTCAGGCAAAAGCTGCTTGGAAGGTAAATTTCTGCCTCTGCAAAATGGGGGAATGACTCAGCACAGGAACCCAGAGGGGTGCCCTCTGAGCTCTATTTCCAGATCTCACAACCCTAGAGTCTCCTCACACAGCTCTAGTCCACTTGCCATCCCTCTGCTGGGGCCCAATGTGAGTGGCTGCACATGTAACTTTGTGCTTTGGCTCTTTAAGAGGGTGCCTGCATATCCAGCTGTCTCTCTCTGGCAGACAGAAATCTGTCTCCTTTTCACAGCCAGATGTTATGTGGGCACCTTTCTCAGTTATGGTGCTCTTGACTGGGATGCCAGCCTGGGGTTTAGGCCCAAGAGTTCTCAGTGGAAACCCCCCATAGCTGAGATATCCCTCTGGACATTCAGCTGCTGCCTGTGGGAGCCCATCCAGCACTTCCTCCCAGTCTCTATGTGGTCTCCACTTTTCCTCCTTGGTTATGAGGATGCTCTCCAGCTCGTCTTCAGTTGCAGTTATGGTTTTTCTATATTTTAGTTGTATTTCCAGTTTTGTCCCAGGAGAGTGTCAGTGTAGCTTCCACTCAGTCTGCCACCATATTTAATCTCTCCTGTATACCTGTCTTTCACACCAGACTGAAGTTGCTATAGCTAGGGGTCAAAATTTACCCACCTTTCTTTCCCACAGTGGGTTTGTAAGTAGCGGGGAATGTCCTGAACACAGTAAAGATCAAAGTCAGTGAGGGCAAAGTGATTAAAGATGTAAGTTATTGCATTAGCTGGTAGCACTATGTGCTAATGCATTGGTTCCCCAGCTCCTGGCTGTACTTCAGGATCACCTTGGGGAGGCAGGATGGTAAAAACTTCAAATCCTAGAGACTCGCCTCCATTGTTGAAATCAGCAGCATTTGTATTTTTATCAGACTCCCCAAGTGGCTCCAATATGCCTACCTGGGGCAAGTTTTGAAGACCTAGGTTTACAGAACCAACATCTACAGTAGTATTTATCACACTTGCCAAATGACAAAATGACCTGAGTAGCTTTGTTAAAAGAATTTCCAGGCCCCTGCTTTGGAAACTAATCAAAGTTTGGGAGGATCCCGGGAATCTGTCTTTAACAATCATCCCAAGTGATTCTTATAACTAGTCAGGATTACTAGTCTAAAAGAAGGCCAGCTGAATCTAGTCCCCATGCTGAAGGCTAGATGCCCACTAAGTTTTTGTGGTTGGTTGGTATGCAGCATATTATAGCAAAAACTAACCAAGACTCCCTTTTTCAGAAACTTGTTGGAGGATGTGCTAAACCAAAAGATGAAATAAACCAGGAAGGATGAAACATGGGCTAAAAGAAGAAATATAAACAGCCTCAAAATACAAAGGAACCCCACGGTCTGGGAAAACATATTTGTCAAGGATGTATCTGATAAGGGCTAATTTCCAAAGTGTACAAAGAACTCATAGCACTCAGCAAGAGGAAGACAAACAACCCAATTAAGAAATGGCAAAGGCCTTGAATAATTCGACACTTCTCCAAAGAGGACATACGGTTGGCCAAGAGACACATGAGAAAATGCTCAACATCGCTAATCATCAGAGAGATGCAAATTAAAACCACAATGAGGTATCACTCCACACCTGTCAGAATGGCTACCATCAACAAATCAACAAACGACAAGTGCTGGCGAGGGTGTGGAGAAAGGGGAACCCTAGCACACTGCTGGTGGGAATGCAGACTGGTGCAACCACTGTGGAAAACAGTATGGAGGTTCCTCAAAAAATTAGAAATGGAGTAGCCGAGAACGCCCAGGAGGTAAAGTGGCGGGCTACTAGACAGCTCCCAGGGAGTCTACGGAGGGGCGGGCCTTCTCCAGTGGAAACCTAGGCGAGGGGTGGTTTCGTCTCCTGAGGCAATTGACTCGAATGATTGATATGCGTTAAAGCAGGTGCGAAGTTCAAACACTCCACCAGTTCTCTTGGACTAAACCCGAAGGAGAGCGTTTGCTTGGTGCCGGGACGTCTCTCCAGGAATGTTGGATTTCGCATCCTATTGTAAAATGTACTTACTGCAGATCAGAATTTCAACAAGAGAGCAAAACTAATACAATTTGTAAGAAGTATGCTCAAAATGTGAAGCAGTTTGGCATGCCTAAGCCTTGTCAGTACTGTAACATAATTGCAGCATTTATTGGTACGAAATGTCAGCGTTGCACAAATTCAGAAAAGAAATATGGACCACCTCAGACCTGTGAACAGTGCAAACAACAATGTGCTTTTGATCGGAAGGAGGAAGGAAGAAGAAAGGTTGATGGAAAGTTATTATGCTGGCTCTGTACTTTATCATACAAAAGAGTTTTACAGAAGACAAAAGAACAAAGGAAGAGCCTGGGATCTTCGCATTCAAATTCATCATCTTCATCTCTTACCGAGAAAGACCAGCATCATTCAAAACATCACCACCATCATCACCATCACCATCGGCACAGCAGTAGCCATCACAAAATCAGCAATCTGAGTCCAGAACAAGAGCAGGGACTATGGAAACAGGGCCATAAATTCTCTGCAGCAATTCAGAATGAAACTCCAAAGAAAAAGCCCAAATTGGAATCTAAGCCATCTAATGGAGATAGGTGTATGTAATGTGTGCCATTAGTAAGGTAATTTGCCAGTTGCATCCATTTCTGTCAGTAGCTCTATAAATCAGTCAGCAGATAGTGGGGGAACAGACAATTTTGTCCTTATAAGCCAACTGAAAGAAGAAGTGATGTCACTTAAGCGTCTCTTACAGCAGAGAGACCAGACCATTTTAGAAAAAGATAAAAAAGTTAACTGAACTAAAGGCAGACTTTCAGTACCAAGAGGCAAACTTGAGAACAAAGATGAACAGTATGGAAAAAGCTCACAAAGAAACTGTGGAACAGCTTCAGGCCAAAACCAGAGAACTACTCAAACAGGTTGTAGCATTGTGAAAGGGTAAAAAGTTTGACAAAAGTGGAAGCATACTAACATCTCCTTGAGAAAGTTACTGATTTAATGTTTCTGCTGAAAATGTAAATTTGAAAAAAATTCAGTGACGCCCTTAAATTCTGTGTAGTGGAAAAATATTTTTGCACACCAAATGAATTGGTGTGTTTCCTATTCACTTTTGTAACTGATATACAACATTTTTTAAGTTGTAAAACATTTAAATAAAACTTCAATTGGTTTGAAGTAACTTTTTAATAATTTGATATCCAGGAACTTTTCTGCCAGCAATAGTATTAAACAGTTGTAAAGGAGTGCATGAGTAGTGCTTTTTATAAAATGCAACATGCAATAATAGAGTAGGTATGGTTTTAAGAAATCATAGCAGCAGGGTTTTTGTTTTGATTTTTGTTTTACACCATGCTAATTTCAGATAAACAGTTTCAATTTAGAAATACAGAAACTTTTAAACAAGGAAAATGGTAAACACTGAAAAAAAAAAAAATTAGAAATGGAGCTGCATTTTGACCCAGTGATTCCACTCCTAGGAATGTATCCTAAGAATCCTGAAACATTCATCAGAAAGAATACATGTACCCCGATGTTCATAGCAGCACAGTTTACAATAGCTAATATCTGGAAACAGCCCAAGTGCCCATCAGTAGATGAGTGGATAAAAAAGTTGTGGGACATTTACACCATGGAATACCACGCAGCTGTAAAGAAGAAGATTCTCATACCCTTTGGCACAGTATGGATGGACCTGGAGAAAATTATGCTAAGTGAAATAAGCCAGACAGAGAAAGACAAACATCACATGATGTCGCTTATACGTGGAATCTAAAGAACTTAATAAACTGATGAGCAGAATAGATTCAATGACATGGAAGCATAGATGAGACTGAAGAATGTCAGAGGATGGAGGAGGGCAGGTGGGTGGAGGGGGAGAGAGTAACCAAAGAATTTATATGCATATATGCACAACCCAAGGACATGGACAATGGTGGGGAGAAGGACTGGGGAGGGGGAAGGAAGGGGGTGGAACGGGTCATGGGGGAGAAAAAGGGACATCTGTAATATTTTAAACAAAAATAAAATTTAAAAAAAAAAAAGAAGAAATATAACTAACATAGGAGAGAGGTCTCCTTAGGAAGACATAAAGAGAGATCCCAGGCTGGCAGCTGTTTGCCATGTGCAGAGGACAACCAGTCCAGAGCAGGTTAAAAGCTCCCGGGTGAGATTTCTTCAAAAAGTTGAAATTGATAGCACCAGATGCATCTCAATATTTTGAGAGGAGAGATTTAGACATTCAGAGAGTTTTTGTTTAATTCCTCTGTTGGCAGTGCCTGGTATGTTCCAGTCCAAACCTTCCTTTTACCCTCCCTGGAACAAATCTCCAGTCTTTTGCCAGAGTAGGGTATAGATTAGATGAGGTAGTCACTTGCCTGCTTCTTAAACAGATTTTCAACCAATCCTCCTTATTTTACCTACCCTCTTCTACCCTCACTTCTATTACAAGGGTGCTGGGGTGAGTATTCTGTAATATAAAACAGGTTGGTCCCCTCCAGTTGAGCCCTGAGTGCGCGCAGCCACTCCTCCCTCCCTCCCAGGGCAGGGTGCCATGTTTTGGAAGTTTGACCTGCACAGGAACTCACACCTGGACACACTGCTGGAGCCAAAGGATCTGACCCTGCTGGGCCAGGAGAACATCCTGCAGGAGTGCAAGGTCATCAACCGCAAGCTGCTGGACTTCCTGCTACAGCCTCTGCACCTGCAAACCATGGTGGACTGCGTGACCCAGGAGGTGTCGGCCAGCGGGGAGCAGCAGCCGTGCTATAGTACCCCGGTATCCCAGTGTGGCCAGCGAGATCCTGACGTCAGAGGTGCCCCAGATCAACTATGCCCTAGGAATACATGAGCCTTGCTGAACCCGTTCTATGGCTTCCTACACAGCAGGGGCTGCCTCACCCACTGCTGGCCATCATCTTCAGCAAGGTCATGGGCATCCTCATCAACCACAGGATGGACCAGCTCGTGTCCTTCCTGCAGAAGAAGGACAATTTCGTGGACCTGCTGCTGCAGCACATTGGCACCTCAGTCATCATAGACCTGCTCTTGCACCTCCTCACCTGTGTGGAGGGCCCCAGCTGAGGCAGAAAGTGGTCAACTGGGGAAATGAGGAGAAAATTGTCCAGTGGCTCATTGAGCAGATCCACCCATCAAAAGATGGCAGTCAACATTCCAATATGTCCCAGTCCCTGTGCTACATCATTTGCCTGAGCTGGGAGCAAACGATCCAAGTCCAGGACAGCCCAGAGCCCGACCAGCTGTTGGCCACCCTGGAGAAACAGGAGATGATGAAATAGCTCTTGAGCGACCTGCTGGAGGGAGAGATGAGCTCCTCTGTCCTCATCATCAGGATCCAGGTGCAGCTGACCTTGTTGGAGCCCAGGAGGCCACAGTCGGAGTCTGTGATAGTGAACAACTTCTTCAGCAATGTGCATGGACAGTTGGAGCTTCTGGCCCAGACAACCCTGGACAGCACCGTGTCCAGAGTTGGCGCCTTTAGCTCAGCCACTTCCACCAGCTCCTGCTTGAGCCACAGGAGTTGGAGCTGTTATGCACAACATGGGGCACCTTGACCCTGCCACATACAACACACAGCTGTATGTGGTCAAGCTGATGGCCAGTGCCCTGAGGGCCAATGATGCGGCCCTCACCCAGGAGCTCCTGGCATTGGACGTGCCCAACACTATGCTGGACCTCTTCTTCCTCTTCATGTTCAACAACTTCTTGCACACACAAGTAGAGGTGTATGTGAGCACCACTCCGAGCTGGGCCTCTTCTAACAGCAGCCTGACAGCAGCCTCTAGACGCCAGCCTCAAAACCCATAGTGAAACACCTGCTGCAGCAGTGCTACCTGGTGGAGCAAATTCTGATATCCTGGGACCCTGTGCAGGGTCCAGAGGAAAGGCTACATGCGCCACCTAACGAGAGTGGACAATGCCCTGGTGCAGACAACAGAGAAGGGGCCTAAGGGCGAGCAGCAGAGCAGTGAGAGGCCTTCTTGTCAGGACCCCTGGCCAAGGCCAACAAGAAGAACATGGTGGACCTGGTGAACACCCACTGCCTGCACTCCTTCAGTGAGGACAGGGAAGACTAGCTTAAGAAGTTCAGCTTCTCCACGGAGGCCATGCTGCAGCAAGCCTTCATGGATTTCCAGATGTAGTGCATGGCCTTGGCCTTCATCAACCACTTTGGCTTCAATGACAAGGAGTCTGGGGAGCAGGAGAAAAGTGTGAATGTGCCTTCCCACAAGACAGCAAACATTACCTTCTCCCTCAACGCTGACAACAAGAATCCCCAACACCAACCTGTTTCAGATATGCTGCAAGGACTGGATCCAGCAGGACAGAGCCTGGTAGGGCAGCCAGCAAGCCAGGAGGTGCCACCTGGGCCAGCCTCCAGGCTTCCAGAGTGGAGGCAGCACAGATACCGAGGAAGAGGACAATAAGGAGGATGGCCAGGTGGCCCAAGATATGAGTGGGCCCTCCTTTTACCCCCCTCTCCGACCCCCAGACTCCTGGCCCCCGCTGGACAGCTACCTTTGACCCAGTGCCTAGAGATTCCCTGACCAGGCCCCAAGACTCTGGGGAGAAGGAACTGTGCTCTGGGCCCCATGCCCCACAAGGCCCCCTTGGTGTGCCCCAGGACCTCCCCACCCTGAGCCTGGTCAGCCCTGCAGCTCAGGTCCTAGGACCCCACACCCTCCTCAGCACCTCAGGAAGCTTCACATAGCAACAGAGTAGCAGAGCCCTCAGACCCCTGTCAGGCCATGGTCAGCATCAGGGACCTCTAGGCCACCCTCAGAGGGACAAACTCCACCCTAAGCTCCTTGGACAGTACAACCAGAGACCCTGCTACCTCTGTCCCAGCCCCTGGGGCCTACCAGACTCCCCAGACCATGGAGGGGGGAGAAGAGCACAGAGCCCTCGGGGCTTCCCCAAAGCCAGAGTGCTCAGCCCCTCCAGCTGCCTCCAATGGCCAATGGCTCTTCCCAAGGAAGGCCAGTGTCCCGGGCCCCCAGTAACTGCCTGGTTCCGGTAGTGGCAGCCAAATCCTCATCCAGGGCATGGACCCTGCCCAGGCAGGGTCAGAGTGGGACCCATGATGGCCTGTTGCCCCATCACCCCATCTCCACCCCATTCCATCTCCACCCCACCCCCACATTCTCTCCTCTGGACTTCCAGGAGGCTGGTGCCAGGTAGACAGCCCCCTCCCCCCATTTGCACTGAGAAGAGAAATGATGGAGTTTTGTCTTCTAGAATAAAGATACAGAGTTGAGTAGAGAAAAGGGGGGGAGAGAGAGAGAGAGAGAGACCTATATTATATATTATACGTATGTGAAGGGAGGAGAAAGGGGAGGGAGCAGAACCAGAAAGAAACCAGGCCCTGGGGAAGGGTGGAGGTTGGATCTTCACCCCTCCCAGAGGGACTGCATTGGGGTTCCTGAGACTCCACCCTCCCCTCCCCTCCCCTCCCCTCCCCTCCCCTCCCCTCCCCTCCCCTCCCCTCCCCTCCCCTCCCCTCCCTTTGTGCCCCAGTCAGTGCAGATGCTCACACCTACAGTCAGCCTTTCAGCTCAGGTCCATCTGAGGGCCCGAGTGGGGGCCGAGCCTTTGCTCAGCTCCACACCCAGGACCCGGCACTTTCCCCTAGGCTGGGAGCTAAAGGACCCTCTGCCTGGCCCTTGCGGCTCTCTGGGAGCTGGGGTCTTGGTCCAGGCGGGCCTGACACACTCATGAGAACCCTGCGCTCCCACAGACCTTGGGGAGGGGTTTGGTGGGGGTCTGGCTGGGGTATTTCTCCAATGCCTGAGAGTCTAGGGTCAAGCCCAGCTGCCAAGTGACCTTGTCCTAGCTTCCTCTCTCAGGCTGGCGTGAGTGTGCCTGTGTTCGTGCAGAGCTTCTATTTCATATTGCAAGTATAAATAAATAAAGGAAGACAGTTTTAAAAAATAAATAAATGAACTAAAATAAAACAGGTTGGTTCCATATTTTGGAATCAACTGCTAATCCCTTATCACTCGCCCATTGTCTATCTAGCCTTCAAGGATTTTTCATCTTTTCTCCCATTCTCTCCAACTTTATGTGCTTATGCTTTTTAAAACAAATACCTTTACTGTCATCTTAGTGAGGTTTCAGGAAGTAAAGTAGGTGGCACATATTCAATCTGTTATATTGAGGCAGAAACTCTGGTGTAGATTATATTTATGACTTATTTCAAAACTTTTTATTATGGAAAGTTTCAAATATATGCAAAATGCAGAGAATGTTAGTGACCCCTTTCTCCCCCATATTACACATCACCCAGTTTCAACAATTTCCACCTCAAGGTCAATCTTGTTTTGTCCATATACCTACTTATTTGCCCCTCCTCCTGGATTTTTTCCTCCTGGATTATTTTGAAGCAAATTCCATGCATCATATCATTTCATCTGTAAATCAATAATAAATCTGAAGCGCTTCTGTAACTACCACTAGAGGATACTTCAAATGCTGAAGCAAATTCCATGTATCATATCATTTCATCTGTAAATCAATAATAAATTTGAAGCGCTTCTGTAACTACCACTAGAGGATATTTCAAATGCTGGCTAACCTGCCCTAGAGTGTGTGTTCCTAATTAGGGTATGCAATGTGAACAGCCTCTAGGGTATAGATTAAAAGTTAAGTTATACACACATACTGTTGATAGGGAAGTCTTTGAAAGTAAGTCATCATACAATTTAATACTGTGAAACAAATATCTAGAAGAATTAACAAATTTTGTCACCTGACTAGCAGAACCTAAGAGACAGAGGACTCAAAGTTAATTCGTAGAGTTTTGGGCTTGGAAGAATACAAGAGAGATGTTAGGAAAAAGAGGTTATTTGTGGAGAAAATGGAGAACTCAAAATAATGTTGGACACAGAACAAAAAACATAGATGACTGCATGATTAGGGCTCAGAGCGAGGACAGGCTGAGTATTCATATTTAATAGTCATTCTTATGGAACTAAGAATTGAAAGCATGAAGAGAAGGGGTTTGTCCAACTGAGAGTGGAAAGAAACCAGAATAGCCTGAATTTGGGGACCAGGAGAGGAAAAGATGACACCCGTTTGACAGAAAGGGAGTTGGGTTCTGACATTTCTAATTTGCATTACCATCCTTCATCATAGAGAGTGTGGTATAAACGTTTGTAGGGCAGGGTTCTTAGTCACTTGTGCCATGCATTCCTTTGGCAGTCTGGAGAAACCTGTGGACTCCCTCTCAGAGTGATGTTTTTAAATGCATAAAATAAAATGTATAGAACTATAAAGGAAACCAATTATGTTGAAATATCATTATCAAAATTTTTTTAAAATGTGATCTAATAATAAGAGTTATTCTTTTATTGACACATTAAATAACAAGATCTAGTAGCAGGTCTAATAATTACTGTAATTTTAAAGTAGTAATGAGTATAAATTATATTTTAAGATACCTGCAACAGCTCTAATGTGATATAAATATAGCTGTGACTTCTATGGGTGACAAAGTCATAGTACTGCTAATACTGTGTTTTGTTGTGAATATTCATAATGGAATAAAATGCTAATTTTCAGTTAAAGGTAAGTGGAAATAGCAAAGTAATTTTTCTCCTATCTAAGTTCAAAGACACTTCACCACCCCAAACTCTATCCACAGATACATCTCCTCCCCCAAGAGACCCTGGACCCAGGTTAAAACCCTGTTGGTAATCAGTTGAATTACATCATTCAACAGCTATTTATTGAATGTAACTTTGTGCTAGCCATGGAAGTACAAGGACAAAAAGGCTGCAAGGAGCTTATAATGAAGATGGGGAGACTGACAGATAAATAGATGATGATCTCAATTCAGTGTGGCAGGTAAAATGATAAAGGAAAGCTCAGTATTTAAGGAGGAGCAGAGGAGGCCTCTGCAAGTATTTATGTGTGAAATAAGTGAGTGACTTCAAGTCAAAATGAATTTGGATCCTAGTCTGTGATCCACAATGGAGGATCTGTGAGATGAATTGTGAAGAACATTGTGGCCCTGGCTGGGTAACTCAGTTGGTGAGAGAGTGTTGTCCCACTATGCCTACGTTGCGGGTTTGATCCCCAGTCAGGGCACATTCAAGAAGCAACCAATGAATGCATAAATTAGTAGAACAACAACTTGATGTTTCTCTCTCTCGCCCCCTTCCCCACACTTTCATATCATTGGTATATATATATATATAAAATGTTCAATCTCATCGATAAAGATATGCAAAGTTAGAAATGAGATTGTTGCAATCTTATGAAAATATTAACAAATGCTGAAAAGATTGGTAATAGTCAATATTACTGAGAGTATGCAAAAGCAGGTCCTCCAGAGCATCTTTTTGAGAGCAATTGGTAGTTAAAATGTTAAATGTGCATTTGACTTAGCAATCTTACTTCTAGAAATGGATCTATCAGAGATGTAAGTTCACGTATAAAAAGCTGTGTGTGTGTGTGTGTGACTGCATTGCTGGTAATGATGAAAAACTGGAGACAAGTTACATGTTCATCAAGAGAACATTAAATTTATACTTTTAATTTATCATGCAACTTGGGAAGACTCTTGGGAGGCTCCCTAGAAGTGAAGTTTAAGTTGTGAACTAAAGGATGAATAGGAATAAGGTATGTGAGGCGTGTTTGTATACATATGAGTGTATGAATGCATATTGGGAGTGAGGAGAGGACATCCAAGAAGAACCTATAGCTATAGCTTGAAGCAGGAAAGATGTGCTGAAAACACAGATATTAAGAGAGGGTGAGGGTGATAGGGAGAGAGGCTCAAGAAGGCTCTAGAGAAGGAGGTGGTGATGGATCACGCAGAGCCTTGAAAGGCATGTTGGGGGCTTTTATATCACAAGGTATATATATTATCACTCTATTATTTAAAATACAAGGTTCAATTAGTTTGACATTATGGATAGAAGGGTATGAGACTGAAAAGAAAACATTAATATTCACTCTAAAGAATAAAGGAGCATTTTAGGAAGGAAAAGCACTTTGATATAACTGGCATTCATGCCTAAAGCACATTTTGGAGCAAATCAAACATTTTAAACTATTTTAAAGCTCTAGCCCATATGTATTTTGCTGCTCTGCTTCAGAATTATTACTAAACATACCACATGTTACTATATTGATAAATTTTCTGACACATGAACATTATAATCATCAAAGAGTTAACTTCCACCTAGTGTGCCATCTTGGTTGCTATGTATAATTCTCCATAGAGAAACCAGGGCTCCTTAGAAGTGATCGATTGCATAAAATGAGCCTGGAGCATTTTGAGGTACATGATAACAAGGAACTACTCTAAAAAGTGGGGACATGTCAGAAAGACGCAAGAGCCAACCTGGAAAAGCTCCAAAGGCTAAAGCTGGAACAACTTGCACAACAAAATAAATGATAATATTAAGTTATAACCCATTGAAAAAAATGAATATCCGTAAGTGCATACTGATATAAATAAATAATCAAATAAATAAATGTGGGGAGAAGGGATAACCCTTCCTTACAAAAGAATTCCAATTAATAAGTGTAGAAGAAATAAAGAAAATACAAAACCCCCTCTAGAACTCCACAGAAATAATGCCGTAAGCAAGATCCACAGATGGATGCTATATCATCAGTGGGCAAACATTTGAGGAGAAAAATGGTGTTAGCATGGTCTCAAAGTATTTCTTTAAGACATTTATCATTGCAAAGGAAAAGTCAATAACTTTATGATTGAAAAGCCTGGCAGATACCATTTTAACTAAGTTACCAAGGTAAACATGACCTGCAGTAAGTCATTTTGACATTGTGTGCCTGACATGAGATAATGAGATGGGCACTTCACCTGGGTTGTACTCTTCCCCCAAATCTGTAACCTCAGCCTAATCATGATAAAAACATTAAAAAACAAACTGAGGGACATTATACAAAAGAGCTGACCAATATGCCTCAAAAGAGTCCATGAAAGACAAGAAAAGATGGGAAACTGGTACCGATTGGAGGAGACTAAGGAGACAGAAACTAAAGGCAATCTGGGATCTTGGGTCAAACCCTGGAGCACAAAAAGGACACTGGTGGAAAATGGCGAAATGCAAATAAGATCTGTAGTTTAATTGATAGTGTTGTATCATCAATTTTCTGATTTTGATAATTGAGCTATGATTGTGTAAGGTGTTAACATTAGGGGAAAGTGGATGATGTGTATATGTAAACTTTGCACTATTTTTGCAACTTTTCTGTAAGTCTAAGATTATTTAAAAAAATATATATATTAATTAAAAGTAAGAATAAGGATCATCTAAAGAGCAACTTTCATGGTTCACATTAAAAACCACAGCCTCCTCTTATGAATGGTGCCAGGTGGGTACTGGAAATATCAAGGGCAACACTTTGTAAACTATATGATTGTCTCACCACTATGATGTACACCTCAAACTAATAATATCGAAAGTAAACTGTAATCGAAAAATAAAATAAAATAAAAACCACATTCTCCTCATTAAAGCTATGCTAAGGACTTGAATTTTATTCAGAATTTCGTCTGCACTTTAACAAAATGAGGAAATGTTTTAAAAGCAATTTGTATTCTATTTCCCTTCTTTCATCTTGTGAGTTTCTTGAATTCACTTTTGTTCATTTATAAAATAATTCTTACCTGCTTAGGTTACTGATGGATGTAAAAAAGAAATATGATGCAGTGGAGGGGTCCCTGGTCTGATGTCTGAGGTTCTGATCTCAGCTTGGCTGTTAATAAACTATAAAACCATAAGCAAGTTACTCCCTTAGGCCTCAATTTCCTACAGCTATAAAACAAGAGAGTTAGAAACAGATACTTATTTGTCTTTCTCAGCTTGGGAATTCTATGTGTCATACTTCATAATTGCAGACTCCTATCAGCTTGGCCTTCACCTCCATGTTTGGCTAACAGCTCTGGTGTAGGAATGACAAGAGACTAAATGCCAGTCTGTAGGCTTAATATGTCAGTGCATTAATTACCCAAAGTCCATTTACAAGGCAGAAGTAATTGGATTCTTAATTTTTAATATCTCAGAATGTTTAATAAAGATCTTAATTTCATTTAGATCTCTTGATTTTACACAGTAATGAATTAGCAGTGAGCTATTTTCATATGGTGAAATTTAATCAATCTAAATCTGATACTTCATTTTAGGACAACATTTCAAACTCCGTTCCCATGTAAGCATTTTTCAGCAGCCGGAGAAGTATGGACAGACACCCAACTCCTCTCCTTCCTTTTTTTTCCTGATCCCTCTTGGTGATGGTATAGGAAATGGAGATATTCTCAAAGTCAGAAATCAGTGGCCTACCTAAATCACCCATCCCTGGATTATTACAAGCTGACCTAGAGTCTAAAGGTACAATTTTCCTTATGCTCATAATAACACTGGAAAAATGACTTCTCAGTTGCTGTTTCTCACTTACCGGCCCATTTTTAAAAAAACCCTTTGTTGTTGTTGATGCAGCTACTTAGCCCCACTGAGCTCTCTGGCTTTAATTCTGCCCCCTGTCCCCAATCAATCCCAAGTAGCTCTACTGAATTAGCCCCCACCCCCCCAAAAAACTCTTTGATTGCATTGTTATTCCACTCTTTAAACCCTAATGATTTTTCTTCTCTTTTTTTAAAAAAATTATTGAATTTATTGGGGAGACATTGGTTAATAAAATTATATAGGTTTCAGGTGTACAATTCTATAATACATCATCTGTACACTGTATTGTGCGTTCATCACCCAGAGTCAAGTCTTCTGCCACCATTTATCCCCCCACACCCTCTTCTGCCTCCCCCCACCCCTGTCCCTCTGGTAGTCACTGTCCTGTTGTCTGTGCCTATGAGTTCTTTTTTTTTTTTGCTTAATCCCTTCACCTTTTCACCCAGACTCTCAACCCACCTCCCCTCTAAAACTCTGATGATTTTTCATCTAAACATTAACTCTTGCTCCAAAGATCCTATGTTTGTGGTCATCCCATGAGTACATCTCACTGAGCCCAAATGAAGAAATTCCTATTCCATTTATTCTAGATTATCATATAATTGTCCTTTAAATCTATTCTGAAGGGCACTGAAAAAAAACCCACAAAAACTTGGTTGTGGAGTTGCTGATCTAGGGTTCAAATCCTGTTTGCTCTTCTTATTTGCAACCTCTGTTAATATGTTCAATTCCTGTGAATGGGAATAATACCTACCTTAGAGGATGTTCCAAAAATATATGCAAAGCACACAGCCTCAGGGCAGACGGCTGAGAAGACCATCAGTAGTGGCTATGATGGCATGGCCATGACGAAGGTGATGGTAATTATTTGTAGACTAGCAAGAATGGAACATTCTGTGCTACTGACCTCAGCCACCAAACTGCACCCCTTCCAGTTTTCCTGTGCCCTCGGCTAACATCTGCTCTTTTCTGGGGTGGTATGGTGTTTCCTCTGTTTCCCTTGAGAACAGAGCATTCCTCCTTCAAATGGCTGGAGTATCTTCATTATAACATGATCTGCATTTTATCATATTTTTAAAATATACTTTTGTAGTAAGATATGTAGAACTTAAGATTTACCATTTAACTATTTTCAGTGTCCAGTTAGTGGCACTGAGTAATGGACACTGTGCAGCCATCACCACAACTCATCCCCAGAATTTTTTCATCTTCCCAAACTGAAACTGCACACATTAAGTAATAACTCCCCACTTCCCTCCTCCCCTCAGCCCTGGCAGCCACCATTCTCCTTTCCATCTCTATGAATGTCACTATTCCACATACATCATGTATGTGGAATCATGTAATGTGTCCTTTCATGACTGGCTTACTTCACTCAGCATAATATCCTCAAGGTTCATTCATACCTTAGCATGTGTCAGAACTTCCTTCTTAGGGCTGAGTAATATTCCATTGACGTATGTAACATTTTGTTCATCCATTCATTCGTTGATAGACGTTTGGGTTGTTTCCATCTTTTGGGTATTGTGACTTGATCATATTTATACCTTTATTTTCAGACTTACTAAGTTTCACCATATAATATACTGAATCCCAGGAAAAGAATTATGGAGAAATTTTTATTTATTTTTGGCCATTTACTCATTTTCTGGCAGCCAAAAAGACTGAGTTTTCTAATTCTGTGCTGTGATAAATAGACAATGTAAGCCATTTACCTTTTTTCTGTTTCCTTTTCCTAAAGAAAAAAAAATAGTATTTTCCTAAAATAAGGTCATGTCAGTTTAATCTATTTTTATAAATGATAACGAGAGCAGACAAAAGGATAACATAACAATTACATACTTAGCTTAAAAAGTATGAGAAAGGGCAATAAATAGTGTGCCTCTTCCCTTCCCAAGTTCTGAACCTTTTATGAGACAGACAAATAAAGAGTGTGGCATATAATGAAGAGAATATTATTTTTGTTATGAACAAAGCTGACTTTGGAGAATGCAGCTTATCTCTATTTTTGGGCAGATGGCTCCCCTTAATTTTGCATCCCAGAATTAGGCAGATCTACCAGCCATTCACAGACAGTGCTGGCCTGAGAGAGCTCTCCTGCAGGAAGCTAACAATTTTAGCTGACGTGTTCTGATTAAATGCTTGTCTTTTATACCCACAACCCATCTTTCTCCCTTAGCACTTGTAACAGTGCATAGCAATGGAATCTTTAACTTTCTCTTTCGCATGAGTATGTTTTTTTCCTCCTATCTTCTTACTCACTCAACCAGTTTTATTGAGTGCCTATTTGGGATTCAGCAATGAGCTAGGTCTTGAGCACATGGCCTCACAGAGGTGATAGAAGCTGACACACCATCTACCCTTAGGAGATCAGGGTAGGGAAATATTTTAAAGGAAACAGAGTACAGTTAGACAATAAGAAGGGAGGAACTGTTTAACAAATCAGGGACAGAAGGCTTTTCTGGAGAAGTGACATCTCAAGACCGGGAGTCAGTGCATTTATACTCTGGTGTCTAGTAGAGGCCTAACACATGGCAGAGCTCAAGAAATGTTTAACAAATTAATGAATGAGTGATAGATGTGAAAACACTTTGCATGCTATAAAAGTAGTGCACAAATATTAGTCATTATCAGTTTGTTGCTATGGGAATATCTACTTTTATTCTGTTTCTTTGGGACACTCAAAGAGATATCAAGGCAGACCACAGAGTAAAACATTAAAGGCATCTGTTCATTTGGACAGAGCTGGGCTCCTCTGAAGGAGTGAGCTTAAGTTATCAGGGATAGGACAAGCACAGAGCCATCAGAGGGCAAACCTTCCTGTCCCAACATCTCCCTGTCCCCATTTCTACCTGCAAAAGCAAGAGTCCACTACATAGTGATGAAAATAGTGATGAAATGACTGTTATGGATATTGGAGGATGAGGGAAATACATCATAAAGTTTACATATTCTGTTTTGAGGTAATGATAACTAGATCTGAAACTGTGAAAGGAGCCAGCTGCCATTCCCAAATAAATGTTGAATCGTGAAAAAAATTGTGTGTCCTTCCTAACATTGGGGGCCTGGGAGGAATACAGAGAATGAAAACTGACATTATTTTTGCACAATATAATATGTGCCAGCCACTATAATACACATTGCCTCATTCAATTCTAACACCTATCCTGTGAGATGGGAATTATCATTTACAAAGGAGGAAACAGGCTGAGAGATTAAATCGTGTTCTCACAATCACAGTTCATAGTGACATGGATATTTGAATGGAAGTTTCTGACTCCAAAGCAGAGAAGACAGAAGACAGGAGAGAAAAATACAGGAAGGGCACTGTAGAAATGTCAACAGTTAAGGAGCTGGCAAGCAAAAAAAAAGATCAGAGCATTTCTCTTTGCCTCCTTGCCCTCAACTGTTCAATAAATAGTAGAGCATGCAAAACTAACAATTCATTTCAGACTAGCTGCTATCTTCCATTTTAAAAGCAAGACAGAAATATTACATTTGTCAGAATTAAAATTGGTAAAGGTAAACCACTATCAGAGATACAAAATGCTCCCTTTTAGGGGTACTGTCTGTTTTCTAACATTCTGTACTACATTCCATTCTTCATAAAGATGTTGAGATCTTGGAAAAACATTAGTCCTTCCTTGTTTTTACAAGAATTTTTTTTTAAACCTCACCCAAAGATATGTTTTTATTGATTTTGAGAGAGAGAGAGAGAGAGAGAGAGAGAGAGAGAGAGAATCATTGGTCAGTTGTCTCCCATTCGCACACAGACCAGGGATCAAACTTGCAGCCTAGGTATGTGCCCTGACTGAGAATCAAACCCACAACCGTTTGGTGTATGGGACAACACTCCAATCAACTGAGCCACCCAGCCAGGGCAGGATTTTCTTTTTTTTTAAAGTATGTTTTTATTGATTTCAGAGAGAGAAAGGAAGAGGAAGAGAGAGGTAGAAACATCAGTGATGAGAGAGAGTCATTGATCGGCTGCCTCCTGCACACCCCCTACTGGGAAGCGAGCCAGCAACCTGGGCATGTGCCCTGACTGGGAATTGAACCGTGACCTCTTGGTTCGTGGGTCAATGCTCAACTACTGAGCCACACTGGCCATGCAGGCTTTTCTTAAGAGGCTCTAAATCATAAGCATATTCCAGCAGCCATGTGCTTTTCCTAGTCTTCCCTCCTCTGCCACCATCGCTAATATTCTAGTTCAAGGAGAAATTAAGAGGCACAGTAAATCATTCTGCTTTCGGAAATTGCTTAGTCCTTAAATTAATATATTTCAGAAAGCAGGTTTTCTTTAGCCCCTGAATACTTGGTTACTTAGAATAAAATTTTCCTAATTTAATAATCAATTTGCATACATGTATAAATGCATGGGATTTAAAAGTAACTTTAGGATTAAGAGGGTTTTGTTGTCTTTATTTGCATAATTTAAAGCTGATTACTTAAGCAAGTTTTAGAGCCATTTAAAGAATAGTAACAAGGCAAGAATCTAAGAATAATACATTCTTTAGAGTCAAGTGTGAATGGCCAAATAAAGGATATCCTTAACATTATGGTGTCAATTGTGGAGGTATCATCTTTTAAAAGTATGGCTAGCCCTGGCTGGTGTGGCTCAGTAGTTAGAGCATCAGCTTGCCCACTGAAGGGTCTCAGGTTCGATTCCCAGTCAAGGGCATGTACCTGGGTTGCAAGTTCACTCCCCACCCCCTGGTGGGGCATGTGCAGGAGGCAAACAGTTGATGTGCCTCTCTCACATCAATCTCTCTCCCTCTCTCTCTCTCGCTCACTCCCTCTACTCCTCCCTCCCTTCCACTCTCTCTGAAAAGCAATGGAAAAAATATTGTCAGGTGAGAATTAACAACAGAACAAACAAAAACTATGGCTAACCTTTGCAAATCTTCCAGTTACATACCCCTGTCCATTCATTTAAAAAATATTATGAAATGTTGTTACATACAAAGGAATATCTGTAATATAATTTTTAAAGCACAATAATAAAATGACCATCTGTAAACCTACCATGCAACTCGAGAAGTAGAATGTTAGTACTACTGAAGCTCCCTGTGTGTCCCTCCTCAACCCCACAGCCTATCTCCTCTACCTCCCTGAAGAATAGCATCCCCATGCTATTCTTTATAATCACATTTATTGCTCTAAGCAATATATTCAAAATTTGGTGTTTCAACTTTATATATAAATGGTAGAATAATATTGCATGCATTCTTTTGCAACTTATTTTTCACTCAACATTGTTTTTGAAATGTATCTATGCTAATATGTATAATTCTATTTTAATCATGCATGAATAAACCACAATTTATTTATCAGTTCTCCAGATGATGGGTATTTTCCCGATTTTTACTGCTTTGAACATTTTTGTACATGCCTCCCAGAACATATCCGCAAGGGTTTCTTTGGGTATATGTTCTAGGAGCAGGACTGATTGTTCATAAGGTTATGTAATTATATATATATACACACACACACACACATATATACTTATATAAATATATTTCATATATACACAATCATATGTTTATATTGTATATTTATATATAAATATTAAAATATATAATTAAAATGTCATATAAAATTGTTATAGATTCATATATTTTATCTGTATATAATATAGATTATATATAATTATTTAAATACAAAAGTGGTTGCCATTGTACACGCCCACCAATGTCAATGTATAAGTGATATTGCCTAACTTTTCATTTTTCTCCTGTCTAAAGAGTATACCAATGTTACCTCAATATGCTTTTGTTTTTTTAAATTTATCTTTATTGTTGACAATATTACAGATGTCCCCTTTTTCCCCATTGATCCCTTCCACCCTGCACTCACTCCCCTCCCCAGGCCTTCACCACACTATTGTCTATGTCTATGGGTTATGCGTATATGCACATAGATTCTTTGGTTAATCTCTCCCCCTCCACCCACCCACGCCTGCCTTCCCTCTGAGATTCATCAGTTTCATGCTTCCATGTCACTGAATCTATTATGCCCATCAATTTGTTATGTTCTGACCTCAATATGTTCTTAACTTAATTTTCCTCCCATTCTTTTATATATTTGTTAGCCATTTATATTTTTTCTCCTATGAAATGCCTATTTATGTCATTTTCCCATATTGTTTTGGGTTGTTTTTTCTACTTGGTTTTTAAGAGTTCTTTATATATTCTACATACTCATCATTGGGAGATTATATGTGAAGCACTTATCTTTTCTATGTTTGACACTTGTCTTTTCATTCTTGCTGCTTTTTTTGATTAAGTTCTAATGTTAAAAGTTTTAACATAGTCAAATTTATTAATATCTTTCTTAGAGATTGTACTTTTGATGTCTTAAATCCTTGTCTACATCAGAGCCATATTCTTCCATATTTTTATTTGAAATTTTACCTTTCTCATTTAATTTTTAAATCCAACCGAATTGGATTTTTTTTGTACAGTGTGAAACAGAGTCCACTTTTTTCCTTCATATTAAAAACACATTGTGCTAACACTATTTTTTGAATATTCACTCTTCCCACCCATTAGCAAAGCCAACTTCGTCATGTATCAGGTCTGTGTTCTCAATTCTGTTCCATCAGTCTGTTTATCTATCCCTGTGTGCAATATCCTGCTATCTAATTATTATAGCTTTATAATAAGTCTTGAAAGCTTACAAGTTCTTCACCTCACCTTGTTTTCTTTTTCAAGAGTATTTTAGCTGTTCTTGTTTTTTTTTTTTTTGCTTTCATCTATGATTTTATCATAAATTTGTGAAGTTTCATGATAAACCTTGTGAATTCCATGAAAAATTCCTGCTGGCATTTTTAATGAAATTGCATTAAAGCTGTAGACAAATTTGGAAACAATATCTTAATGATAATGAGCCTTCCTATCCATTAACTTCCTTTTTTTCCATATTCTTTTTTGATTTTTTAAAATGTTTTTATTGATTTTAGAGGGAGAGAGAAACCTCGATCTGCTGCCTCCTGCATGCTCCCTATTGGGGACTGACCCTGAAACCTGGGCATGTGCCCTGACTGGGAATCAAAGCGGCAACCTCTTGGTTCATGGGACAACACTCAACCAACTGAGCCACACTGGCCAGGGCTCCATATTCTTTCAAAAATTTTTTATTGAATTTATTAGGGTGACATGGGTTAATAAAATTATATAGGTTTCCAGTGTACAATTCTATAATACACCATCTGTATATTGTATTGTGCGTTCATCAAAGTCAAGTCTCCTTCTGTCACCATTTATTCCCCCTTTACCCTCTTCTACCTCCCCTCAGCCCCTTATCCATGAACTTCTTATTCATTGACTTAACTATTTATTACTTACTATGTTTCATTCAAGTTTTAAAATGTTTTCTTCATAAAATTCTTGCATATCTTATGTTACAATTTTATTTATATATATATTTTTAATCCTCACCCAAGGACATTTTTTCCATTGTTTTCAGAGAGAGTGGAAGGGAAAGAGAGAGACATAGATGTGAGAGAGGCACATCAGTTGGTTGCCTCCTGCATGAGCCCCAGCCAGGGAGGGAATCAAGCCTGTAACCGAACTGAGGTATGTGCCCTTGGCTGGAATTGAACCTGGGACCCTTCAGTCTGAGGGCCAATACTCTAACCACTGAGCCAAACCAGCTAGGGCTATTCATTTATAATTTTGATGCTACTCTGAATGGTATCTTATGAATTATATTTTATCTGTTTGTTGCCAGTATGTAGAAATGCAACTACAAACGTACTAAATTCTTCTATTCTTGAAATTTATTGTTTTCTACATAGACTTTCTAACAGTTTTGTTTCTTTCTTTCTATATTAGTTATCTATTGGTGTGTAACAAATTACCTCAAACTTAGTGGCTTAAAACAACATACACTTACTATCTTCCGGTTCCTGTGGGTCACTTAGATGGGTCCCCTGTTCAGGGCCTCACAAGGCTGCAATCAAGTTGTCAGCCAGGCTGTGGTCCTTTTCAGAGCTTAGGGTGCTCTTCCAAAATCACATGGCTGTTAGCAGAAATCACTTATTTCAGGCAGAACTGTGGTCCTCATTTGTTGCTGGCTGTCAGCTAGCGGGTGCTCTCAGTTCTTAAGAGCCCTCACAGTTCCTTGCCACATGGCCTATTCGCAAGCTTTCTCGCATGGCAGTTTGCTTCTTCAAAGCCAGAAGAATACTCACCTAGTCTTACACAACACAATGTAATCACAAAGACTAAATAATTCTACCACTTTTGCCCAGAACATAACCCAATCCCGGGGGAGTGATTACAATCCACCTTTGCCATATTCTGTTTGCTAGAAGAGAGTCTCAGGCTCTGACCACACTCAGAGAGGATGTGATTCATTGGAGATTAATTTAGAGTAAATTTTCAATACCAATAGCTTCTTTATTTCTTTTTCTTGCTATACTACACAGGGAGGCTCACAGTATAATGTTGAAAACAAATAATCTTATCACTTTAAAGAAAATGGGATAATAATTCACCATAAAGATGTTTGCTGTCGGCTTTTTGTAAATGCCATTTATTAGGTTAAAGAAGTTCTACTTTAAGTTTTCTAATTTTTTAAAAATTAAAAATGACTGTTGAATTTTATCAAACGTTTCTTCTGCATCCTTTGAGGTGATTTTCCCCCTTCGTTGTTAAACTACCCTTGCGTTCCTGAAATAAACTCAACTTACTTGTGTCTTTTCTTTCCTACTCATTGCTGGATTTAGTTTGCTATTTTGCTTTGGGTTTTTCAAATGTGTCCTCGTGATTGAGATTAAGTTTTGTTATTCTAGTCTCTTGAAATTGAGTTGGAGTTTGTTCTCTCTTTTTCTATACTTTGGAAAAATTTGTATAAGATTATAATTATTTGCTTTCTGAATTTTTAGAACTCTCCTGAGAAATGGTCTGGGCTTGTGTTCTTTCTAGGAAGATTATTAAAATAGAAATTCACTTTAACAACTATTAAATTATTGTTTTTCTTTTATTCTTTCAATTTCAATAGCACAGTTTTGAAGAATTTGCTCATTTCATATATTTTCAAATTTGTTGGCATGAAGCTGTTCATAATAGCCTCTTTAAAAACACCTTTAATCTTAGTGCCATCTACAGTTATTTCCATTTTTAGTACTAAGGTTTTTTTCTCCACTTAAAACAAAACAAACAAACAAACAAAAAACACACCTTAACAGAGACTTGAGTTTATTAGTCATTTAGAGAAGCAATGTTTGACTTTGTGGATCCTCTCTACTGTATTATTTTTATTAATTTAATTACTTTCAGCTTTTATCTTATTTTCATTTTATTTCCTTAGACTTATTTTCATTCTTTTTCTAATATCCTAAGGTAGTTAGCTTCCCTAATAAAATATCAACCTTTCTTCTTTTAACATGTTATTTTCCTAATTACTACTTTAACTGCATCCTATGTTTTGATTCATAGTATCCAGTTTTGGAAAGTTTTTCTTTTGGGGCTATGAGTAAGAAGTGTTTCTTATTTCTGAACACACGGGGTCTTCCTAGTTAGCTTTCAGTTGTTAGTCTCTAATTTTATTGCAGTGTAATCAGGAAGCATGTTCTGTGTTGTTAAAATTTGCTTCTTGGCCAATATTGTGATCAAATTGTTAATTAGGTATATCAAAACTTCTGATCTGTTTGCCTAATCATCAATTATGTTGAAATTTCACCATAATGGTAAATCTATTTCTTTGTATTTCTGTCACTTTTTGCCTTGTATATTTTCAGGCTGTTATTCAGTGCATACCAGTTTAGAATTCATATATATTCTTGATTTTTTTTTTTTTTTCTAATGCCTTTCAGGCTGTGTGTGTGTGTTATGATTTCTTTCTTTTTTAAAATCTATTTTTATTTCAGAGAGAGGACGGGAGGGAGAGAAACATCAATGATGAGAGACAGTCATTGATTAGCTGCCTCCTGCACACCCTGTACTGGGGATCAAACCCGAAACCCAGGCAAGTGCCCTGGCCAGGAATCAAACCGTAACCTCCTGGTTCATGGGTCAACACTACTGCTGGGCTGTGTGATTTTTTAAAATTTTTTTTTAAATAGGTCTTTATTGATTTCAGAGGGAGGAAGGGAGACAGGGAGAGAGAGAAACATCAATGATGAGTCATTGATCGGCTGCCTCCTGCATGCCCCACACTGGGGATCAAGTCCGAAACCTGGGCATGAGCCCTGACCAGGAATCGAACTGTGATCTCCTGGATCATAGGTCAATGCTCAACCACTGAGCCACGCTGGCCGGGCTGTGATTTCTTTTGAGTAACATTTGTCTAATATATTGTTTCCCTTTTATGTTCACCATTTTGGTATTCTCATTTTAGTTGTGCTTCTGGAAAAATGCATATCACTTGATATTTAAAAAAAAAATACATCCTGACAAATCCTATTACTGTCATATATTTTAATCAATCACATAAGACACTATTATTTTTATTATTTAGAATTAACATATATATATATTTTTAAAGCATATCTTTATTGATTTCAGAGAGAGGAAAGGAAGGGGGAGAGAGAGAGATAGAAACATCAATGATGAGAGAGTCATTGATCGGCTGCTTAGCCTGCAAGACGGGCATGTGCCCTGACCAAGAACCGAACCCCGATCTCCTGGATCCTAGGTTGATGCTCAACCACTGAGCCACGCCTGGCCGGGCATATTCTGCTTTCTTTGCTCACTATTTCTTCTTGCATTTCAAACCTTAAATATGGGATAATTTCTCTTTTGCCTGAAGTACCTCTATCTTTGTTCCTTAATGATCTATTGGTAGCAACTGCTTTTATATGACAAATGTATTTAGCCCTTATTTTTTAAAGATATTTTGTATTCTGTCTCCCTCTTCCATAGAATGGCATGAGGAAAAAATAACCAAAATGAAGGCAAGAAAGAATAGAAAGGTACACAAAAAGGTGTTGAAAGTAAATCCAAATATATTAGTAATTATGATAAGTATAAATGAACTAAATACTCAAATTAAAATATAAAATTTTAACTGTTCCAGTGTATCTAAAAAGAATATATTCTGCTGTTGTTGGGCACAGTCTCTATAAATGACCAAGAGATCATTGTTTAACTCTGAATTGATGTGTTTCACAAATTGTAAAAACTTTTCACCCACTAACCATCCTAAGATAGCCTCTGACGCACTTCTTCTTTTCTCTCCTTCTGGAAATCTGATGACTTTCTTACACTAATTATTACCCCTTTCATATTTCTTTTCGCTTCTATCAGTGGCATATGTATAATTTCTTTAGGTCTATTTTCCTGTGTCTGATCTGCTGTTAAACTCTTTCACTAATTTTAATTTTTAAAAAATCTGTTTGGACAGTCTCCTGCTCTGTATTTTATTCTAAGTTACACATTTTATATTCTAAATATGATAAGCCCAACATTTAAAGGCTTTACAATTCTCATTCTGTTGTCTGTTGTTTCTGCTGATGCGCATTCATGGTGTTTTGTTTCATTGTGTGTTTTGTAATTTGAAGCCCGGGTTTCTGGTAGGGTTTCCATTTGCTTGTGCCAGGGGCCTGAAACACTACCAGCCTGGGGTCACTATAAACTAAACTGTTGTTTTGAGGTGTTTTTTTTTTTTAATCCTCAATCTTTGTGTGAATTTGAATCACAATACCAAACACCAAAATAGAAACTAAATAATTTAGTTCTAACTTTGGCATAAGACCTAAAGTACAAGAAATTAGAATAAGACCTTTATTTCAACAAGGTCACTTCTCTACAGCAACACAGACTTAGGCAAGGATCCTTAATTCGTGTGAAATATATAAGAATATAATATGTATATATGCAAATATAGAAAAAAATATATATGTACATATATACTATGCACATAAAACTGTCTATAAATCATCTCAACTGTTATAGCCCTCCAATGTCACCATATGTATGGCTAATAATTGTATTTCAAAGAAGTATGATCACTGAATGGAAAGAAAATGTTACAGAAAGTTGTTTCAAACTTATTACTAGTTCTAAGATACTCTTTTTTAAAAGAATTACTAGTTGAATCTATGAATGCTGACAATTGTTTTCATGCAAGAGTATTTTTCAGTTACCATTGTATATTTCTAAACAATTTGACATTTATACCATTCAAATCAAATGCAATAATTAATATAGTATCGGTAACCCTCCAGTAAAATTACTTTATTTAGTTAAAATATCAATCTCCAATAGCTCAAAATACAAATTTCTATGGTCTTCAATTGAACTGTATGCCGCTTTCTTTTAGAATGTCCTTTTTTTCATTAAAATAATTTTTAAACCACTCAATGTGTTCCACTTTCTGTTTAACACTCAGATATGGGTTTTTGGAAAGGCCACAGGTCACCAGCTCCATGAAGTGGCGAATTGGTCCTTGTTTTGGAAACTCTTCCAGGTATTTATCCAGAAATATATGTTCATGAAATTCTGAACCATCATCGTCAAAACCTAAAAAATAAGATAAAATACATTATATTACAATTTTGAATGTAAAACCTATATCACAAGATTAACATTAATGTAATATAGTATTACAGTTAAAGGCATGAACTTTGAAGTCAGACCTCGGTTTGCCCACCAATTTAATAACTGTGTGACTGGGAAATTAAATTATCTGAGCATCAGTTTCCTCAGGCATAAAATGAGGGTTAAAACACCACCTTCTGCCCTGGCCAGGTGGCTCGGTTGGTTGGAACATGGTCCCATGCACCAAAAGGCTGCAGATTTGATTCCCGGTCAGGGTACCTACCTAGGTTGCGAGTTCGATCCTTGGTTTGGGTGCATATGGGAGGCAACTGATTGATATTTCTCTCTTACATTGATGCCTCTGTTTCTCTCTCCCTCCTTCTCTCTCTCTTCCTCCCTCCCTCCCTCTCTCTAAAATCAATAAACATATCCTTGGATGAGGATTAAAAAACAGAACCTTCTTCATGGTTTTTTTGTAAAGATTAAATAGACACAAAGCTTATAAAGCTCTTTTACAATGCTCAGCATACTGTAAATGTTCAAAGTATAGCAGCAATTACTGCTAATAAATATTTTAATGTCTAAAATAACCACTAAGGAAATGATACAAGCTATACTTAAAAAAAAAAGTAAATAAAACAAGATAGAATTGTAAAATATGTTCTAGCAGCCCACAGGAAGCTAAGAAAAGACAGAGGAATGAGAAATAGAGAAAATGAACAGAAAACAAATAATAAAATCAGAGACTTAAGTCCTAACAAATCAATAGTTATTTTAAATATAAATAATCTAAAATAATGAATCGAAGGGCAGAGACTGCCAAAGTAGATATATCTATAAGAAACTCACTTCAATAGGTAGGTTGAAAGTAAAAGGATAGAGAAAAATACAGTCAAATCTCAGTTCTCGAACATCTCCCATCTCCAACAATTTGGTTCTCAACGAAGTTTTTGGGGGGGAGGGGGAATATCTCCAATTTAACTTAGGTTCTAGACCTGACAACCCTTTCATGCTGATACATCAGCATGACAAAAAGTGTCTCTCAGGCCACAAACAAGAGGGGAAAAAATTTATATATATATATATATATATATATATATATATATATATATATATAATATATATATATTTTGTTTTTGCTTGTGTCACTGGACAAATGGATGATTAGAACATTTGCTCAGTCACACAGTTATTAAATAGGTCTGATTTCAAAGTTCATGTCTTTAATTGTAATACTATATTAATATTAATGTTAATCTTATGAAGTAGGTTTTATATTCAAAATTACAATGTCCAATTTTAAAACATAAAGAGCCCATCAAGAGTGCTAATATTGCTAAGGATGTGAAAGAAACAATGATCACAGGCAACTGAGGATGTAGAAAAACTGTGTTGATTTGGATAAAAGAAAAGCAGTTAGCCAGTGACAGCATTTCGAAGGCAGTGATGTGTGAAAAAGCGAAGCTGCTGCATGCTATGCTGACTTCCTGAAAGACACCCTGGAATGAGTGCTGGAAGTGACTAGTTTAAGGCTAGTAGGGGTGGTTCAATAAATTTAAGAAAAAAAGTGTTTGTTTATAGATTAAACAGTACATTAGACATGTACTATATATAAGAAAGGTTAAAACAGGGAATCATTTGGGGATCTGGAACAAATTAATCCAATTTACATTATTTCTAAGGGGAAAAATAATTCCATTTTTGAACAAACTCTTCTCAAACAGCCTTCTGGACTGAATTAAGTTAGAGAACCGAGTTTCCACTGTATATCTTGCTAACATTAATTTTAAAAGAGAAAGCATGGGTGCCTATGTGAATATTAGATATTGGGGACTTCAGAGTAAAGAAAATTTCTAGGGCAAAAGAGGAACATTACATAATAAAAGGGTAAATTCACCAAGAAGAGATAGCATGTGAATTCTGTATGTACCAAACAATAGAGTTTCTAAATATATGAAGAAAAAATGATGGAAATAAAGAAGAAATAGAAAGATCCACAATTGTAGTTGGGTATTTCAATATCCCATTGTTAGCATCTGAAAAAACTACCAGGTGAAAAATAGCAAAAATATAGAAGAACTGAACCACCAGGATCAAACTCATGTCTACAGAACACTCTACCAAACTATGGCAAAATAGAAATACTTTTCAAGCATCTATGAAACATTCACCTAGCTGAAACATATCCAGGATCACAAAACAAACTTCTACATAACTCACTCCGATCATAATGGAATCAAACTAAACATAAGTAACAGAAAGACAACAGGAAAACCTTCAAACAGTTGGAAATTAATACACTTATAAATTATTCATGGGTCTACAGAAAATCTCAAACAAAATTAAAAAACAATAACAACGCAGAACTGAATGAAAATACAAAAAGTCAAAATTTGTGGGACACAGCTAAAACAGGAAATATGTGGCACTAAATGCATACATAAGAAGAGGAAAAGACTCAAATAAATAATCTGAGCTCCCACCTCAAGAACCTAGTAAAAGAAGAGCAAGATAATTCAAAAGCAAGCAAAAGCAAGGAAATAATAAAAATAGTATCAGGAAACAATAAAATTGAAAATAGGGAAATAGAGAAATCAATGAAACCGATACCTTGTTCTTTAAAAAAAAAAATCAGTAAAATTGATAAATCTCTATCAGGTACTATAAAGAAGAATGCAGAGAAGGCACCAATCACCAATATTAGGAATGAAAAGGGGATTATTATTATAAACCCTGAACTCATTAAAGGAATAGTTAAGGAATACTACAAACAACTTTATACTCACAAATTCAACAATGTGAATTGCCAAAACTCAACCCTCCAAAAAAAAAGAAAAAGATAACAGTCTTTTAACTATTAAAGAGAAGGAATGTGTCATTTAAAAGCTCTCAAAACAGAAATCCTTAAGCCCAGATGACTTCACTTGAGAATTTTATCAAATGTTTAAAGAAAAATTAACACCAATTTTATATAATCTCTTTCACAAAGTAGAAGGAATACTTCCTAATTCATTTTATGAAGCCAGTATTACCTTGTTATCAAAAACAAAGATATGACCAAAAAACAAACAAACAAAAAAGAGAGACAGGGAGAGAGAGCAAGGAGAGGAAACAATTTGAACCAATATTTCTCATGAATTTAGAGGTAAAAACTTTTTTTTCCTCTCAAATATGTCTTTATCGATTTCAGAGAGAGGAAGGGAGAGGGAGAGAAATATCAATGATGAAAGAGAGTCATTGATTGGCTGCCTCCCTGGTGGGGGGTTGAGCCCGAAACCTGGGCATGTGCCCTGACCGGGAATCGAACATCGATCTCCCAGATCATAGGTCGATGTTCAACCGCTCAGCCACACCAGCAGGGTGAGGCAAAATTTTTTTTTAAAAAATTAGCAAATAAATCCAACAATGTATAAAATGATTTATACACCAAGATCAAGTGGGATTTATTTCATACTTGTGAAAATCAATGTAATCCACTGCATAAACAGGTTAAAGAAAAATCATATGTTCCAATATTCATTCTCATAAAAACTCTCACCCCACTTTATCTCATCACACAGGCATTATATCACCTCACATCACAAGAAGAGTGAATATAGTACAATAAGTTATTTTGAGAGAGAGAGACCACATTCACATAATTTATTACAATATATTGTTATACTTGTCCTATTTTATTAGTTATTGTTGTTAAACTTTTACCATGCCCAATTTATAAATTAAACTTCATCACAGATGTGTATGTATAGGAAAAAATACAATATATATGGGTACAGTACTATCTGTGGTTGCAGGCGTCCTCTGGGGGTGTCTTGCAATGTATCCCCACAGATAAGCAGGGGACTATCGTATCATTGAAATTAGGAAAGTAGGGGAGGGACAAAAAACAGAGGACAAATTAAAATTGGTTTAGGGAATAGTTTAGATCTTCCACGTCCCATCTTCCACCTGCACCACTAGATGACCATACCATGCATTCCCAAAGAAGATGGGCAGTTTACTTTTTGGAGAAATTAAAATGGAAAAATAAGTCATTGAATTGATCAAAGAGGAATTAAGTAAAAGCCTGTATACTGAATGCTCTTCTATCCCTTTCCCCACACAGTTCTCAGGGCACAGCCAAGGGCTGCCTATAGCTTCAAATCAGGTGGTTGGCAGATTTCTCACTGGAGAGACTCAATGAAAAGAACTATAAATATGGAGTTCTGATGATTCCCAAATTGGCTCCTTCCAAATTCCTCTGAAATGAAGTCTACCAGTTGACAAGTCCCACCTAAGCACACAAATCCAATAAACAGCTTTTTATGTCTTACTCTAAAGTATGAACAAATATCCAAACAGCAGCTGACATTTTAGGAAAGCCTCTAATATAACTGTAAAGTACTGAGGCAGAAACTGATACCCACCTATCAAAATCTATTCTACCATTTTATCAAAGTAGAAGAATTAAAAACTTGTACATGTCTGTCTATTCAACATTAATTTTCCAGCCCCCTTTGGATTAGGTGTGGCCACATGATTAAATTTTCACCAATGGAATATAAATAGAAATGACATGTGACATAATCAGGCTAAAGCCTTTAAGATAGTGGAATTGCTTATACTATAGCTTCTGTCCACCTTCTAGTAAGTCTGAGTACAATGTTCCTGTGAATCACCTTTAATCACACACATGAGGAAAATACCCTATAGGAGGTAAAATTAAAAAAATGGAAGAAATCTGGATCCTTGGATAACACTGTGCAGCATGGCTACTTACTGATCTGGGACTTGAACCATTATATCAAATAAATGTC
Organism: Miniopterus natalensis; assembly: GCF_054644295.1. Classification (NCBI taxonomy): domain Eukaryota; kingdom Metazoa; phylum Chordata; class Mammalia; order Chiroptera; family Miniopteridae; genus Miniopterus; species Miniopterus natalensis. The sequence continues at coordinate 79,008,640 of NC_142082.1, read as the reverse complement.
TATCTTGTTGAACCATTCCATATATGGTATCTCAATAAAACAGCAACTAGTGTTAACCTAATACAAATTTTAAAAAAATAATAAGAGGAAACTGAAAGAATACGGGTAGTAGAAAAAATAAACAAAAATCTAATACCAAGAACAACAACAACATTTTTTAAAAGGGGAGTTTAGAAGTTAAAAATATGATAGAAGAAACAAAAACCCAAGAGAAAGGTTGTAAAATAAAGTTGAGGAATGTTCCCAGAGCATAGAACGAAAGGAGCATAGAACAAAAATTGAGAGGCCTAAATTATCAAATAAAAAAAGAAAATTGAAAAATTTTCCACAATTGAAAAATAAAGTTCCCAGGTTAAAGGACCCAAAGGTGCCAAGAAACATGATTTTAAACAAATAAAATCCCTTACACCAAGGATCATTCTGAAATTTATGAATATTATAGTCATGCTAACATAAACAGTGAATACAGATCTAACAAAAATTGTGATATATCTATATTGAGAAAATGAGAAGACACACACTAGATAATATCTAAAATGGGTAACAGACTTAAGTTTATGATTTAGAAAGGCAAAGAACAAAATAAAGCCAAAAGATTGAAAGAGGTTGGCTTTGAGAATAGGTGAGAAAAAAATTAGTTTATATTATAAGCCTTGTATTAAATTATTAAATTACTAGTATTTAAAAAATCAAATTAATTTAAAAAGAAAGAGAAGAGATTGGGAGACAATATTTCCAACCATGTAGCAGATGAAGGATTAAAATCTATAACGTATATCAAGTTTCTAAAAACTGATAAAACAATCCAAAGAAAAAGTCAAAGGATAAAAAGAGGTAAGTCACAGAACAAACATAAAATAGCCAATAATCATATAAAAATATGCACAATCTGGTTAGTAATCAGGGAAATGCTAATAAAAAAACCAATGATATAACTTTTTGCCCTGAACATGTGAAAGAGTAATAAATAATCAGCATTAGGTAAATTGTGAAGAAATAGGACTTTCAAATAGTTGGCTGGAGGGTCCATGGGCTCTTTTTAGAAGAGCATGTATCAATATTTATTGCAATTTAAAATATATCTATTATTTTGACCCTTCTAGGAATTAAAAGTACTCAAACATGTACAAAAGGACATATATGGAAGGATTCAGAACTATAGCTCCATCCATCAGCAGGACAATGATAAAATATTTATAGCGCATTCATACAATGGCATAATCCAGACTACTAAGTAAGTAAAGTTGATCCTGTGTACTGACAAGGAAATGTTTTCTTTTTTTTAATGTATCTTTATTGATTTCAGAGAAAGGAAAGGAGAGGGAGAGAGAGATAGAAACATCAATGATGAGAGAGTCATTCATTGATGGAGCCCGTGACCCGGGCATGTGCCTTGACTGGGAATCGAACCTGGATCGCCTGGATCCTAGGTGGACGCTCAACCGCTGAGCCACGCCTGGCTGGGCTTTTTTTTTTTTTTTAAATATGTCTTTATTGATTTCAGAGAGAGGAAAGGAAAGGGAGAAAGAGAGATAGAAGCATCAATGAGGAGAGAGTCATTGATCGGCTGCCTAGCCCACAACCTGGGCATGTGCCCTGACCGGGAATCGAACCCTGATCACCTGGATCCTAGGTCGATGCTCAACCGCTGAGCTATGCCCGGTTGGGCAGGAAATGTTTTCAAGACATATCGCTAAGTAAAAACAAAACAAACAAAAAACCCTTCAGGACAATCTATGTTCCCATATAGGTCAAAACAAAACAGGTAAATACGTAACTACTGTTTGAAGTGGACTGAGAGGACACGTATCAAACTATTGACAATGTTTATTTCAGGAAAAGGGAAGAGAAGGTAAAGTAAACTCCCTATTCCTTTATATTATTTGACTCTTTTACAAGTAAACTTTCATATATTTATGAAATTTGAAATATCTTTTTAATAAACAAAAGAAACATACTAAAGTAAAGAGAAAATAAGAGAGAATGGAAAGTTAAATACAGAAAGGAAATCCCATATGGTATGTAATCAACTAAGGTAAACAGGTTAATTCTGTGTCTAATTTAATTCTGCCTTAAATATTATTGAATACAATTAAATATTACTGAATACAGCTAACATTATGGTACAACAAATAAAGGGTAAAACCTAATTAATAGTAATGACCAATTATTTTTGACAAGGGTATGTAACAGCACTGAAGCAAATTCAGTTCACTATAAATTGTTTCCACTCCTATTGTCTTGCTCAAAACTATTATTTCTTTCCCTGTCGGTACTTTAAGGCACTTGGTCATAGGCCATCATCTCATCTAAAAGAACGAGTAGATCGTTTCAGATAACACATACTTGCCGTTTTCTCTACACTTTACCATCCACCATAACACCAACAGAGCCCTCTTTAGAGTTTTATGGTAGTTTTGAATCTTCCTAACTATTCTTGCTAGCTCATATAACAGTACATATTTCAGATACCCTACCAAAGGATGGCACATTAGAAGTGAAAAAGTTTAAACCAACTGAAGAATAAAAACAAAAGAGTAACTAACATACATGACTAAGCTTTTTTGCTCACTGAAGCCTCTCCTGAAAATTGCTCTTGGAGAGCATTTCCAAAACACCCTTAATGTGGTAGCAAAGCAAAAAGAAGGGACAAACCAGTTCTTGAAACAAAAACTAACAAAAAACACCCTACTTTGAATTGGAAAAATAATTTATACATTTTAAGTGGCAAAACAACAAACCATATTTTTTATATAATGGGAAAACACAATATTGGGTAATAGGACATGTTGTTTGTCATTTTCAGTATTATGCTCCAAAACTGACATGGCGAGCCCCTAAAAATAAAACAAAACATCTTTCCCCAAAAGCACCAAAGTAAAGCTTGATGAAGTTAATTATTGGTAGAGAGAGTATGACATTTTATTAACCTTAAAGTTTAAGTATAAGAAATCTAAAAGAATGTTATTGAACTATTGAGGCTCCAGGTACTAATTCCAGGCTCTCCAACTACTCAGAGGTTCCTAAGTTGTATTGAGGGGAGTAACCAAGTGAGAAAATTTCCACAGTTCCTTTCCTGTTTTTCATTGAGGTAACAATTACCTTAAGGAGCTGAAAATGAGATACTTCCCTTTCTGACCCTGAAGCATCAACAATATGTACAGAACATATGGATACTTGTCACATTTATCTCTATAACTTGACAAAAAAAACATGTTTTTTTCCTTTTTTAAAAATTAAACTTTCTCAAAAACCAGGTCAAATTTAAGATAAATTCCTTTGGAGTTTGGACACTTAACTCTTTAATGAACTTAAGCATTTTCCTGTTGATGACAATGTACCACCAATTCATGCTTTCCTATTACCCTATTTGGTAGTTCCTAGAAAATACATAATATCCTTGTTAATATTTAAAGATTTTTAAATGTTACAGCATAGAACAGAAAATAGTTACAGCAGCAAATCCCCTCACAATACTGTTGTTGTAGAAACCGGAAAGATGATGGTGATGATGCTTTACTTGTACAATCTCGCTTGTTTCTAAGAAGAATCCCATAAAATAAGTCCTATTATTATTCCCATCACTTTATAGATGAGGGAGGCAAGGCTTGGAGAGATTTAAGTTTGTAACTCACCCAGGAACTTGAATTCCTAATCACTATACCTCACTGTCTCTCCTAAATAAAATCATACGTTATTCTACCTCAAGACTTGGTTTAAAATTTTTTTTAAAATTTATTTTAGAGAGAGGAAGAGAGAAAGAAACATTGATTTGTTGTTCCACTTATTTATGCATTCACTGGCTGATTCTTGTGTATGCCCTGACTAGGGATCGAACCCACAACCTTGGTGTATGGGGGGAATGCTCTAACCAACTGAGCTACTGGGCCAGGGCTCAATACTGGGGTTGAAAACCATGTGTTTAACCAGGAAGACTTAGAACACCCAAATTACATTAAATAATGAAATCTTCCTTTAATATTACATGTTGTATTTTGCTAGTTTTTCACTCCATTTAAAATTCTATGTTCATCCAGGAGGGGAAAGAAACTAACATTTATTCATATGCATTACATGCCAAGATCTGTGCTGAGCAACATAACTTTATCTTACTTAATTCTTATATTCTTGAATCTTAGAGATGAGAAAACTAAGGCTCAAAAGGTTAAGTAACTTCCTCAAAGACAAATAGCTAATAACTGACAGAGTTGAGGATCTATACTCAGGTTTACACAACTAAAAAGTCCCTTTTTCTTTTCTTTTTTTTACTTTACCCTGGTACCTTAGAGTATATAAACCACAAAACTGTAAGAAATATGTTCTATAAAACAGATTAAACCCAGGATGCTATATTATTGCATATACAATACAAATATACAAAATATAAAAATTTGCTAAAGGATTTGCAAGTCTCTAAAGTTATTTTATACAAAGTAATACTTTATGAAAATATAAGACTAAATATTTCTGATATTTAAGCTTCCACTCTATTTATTAATCCAAACAAATGAAAGGTTATAAAAAATTAAAATACTACAGTGACAGCAGAAAACTATAAAGGTTAAAATACAGACTACATTTTCCAAGAATTAATGAGGTGTTTACAACTTTTAGCTAATCTTAACATAAAAGCAAATTAATCTCTTCTAATTAAAAATACATCGATAAAATTCAATGAAACTGTTTAGCTGATGACAACATGGGTGCAATAAAAAATAAATAGCACAGTAATACCGATTTCCTTTTGATTGTGGAGGAGGCAGTAACAAATCCAGAAAAATTTCCAGGAAAGTAGATAATATTTTATTACCAGTTCAAAGCATCTATGTATAGCTAAAGAGTTCCAAAGAATTTCAAAGCCTCCCAACATTTTTGCCTTGAGTGGCTCTGAGCACAAGAAACTCGTAGCTCATTGATGTAATGGTTTTACAAATAAGATACCAGCATAAGACTTTAAGAGTTGTAATGTTCTCCAAAATTAAAGTATAATCTCGTATCATTATTTAGTGTATCAGGAGATTTACCAGGTAATCTTCTGCTTAGCAACTAGAAAACTGTTACCACTGACAGTTCTCAACACTTTTAATGCACAAAAATTCATGATGCATTTCTTCGTTTTCCTTACCAAATACCTAGAATTAAGTGAAATTCTAACATTCTTCTCAAAAATACTGTCAGATTTCTTTTAGGACACCACAAAGATACTTACAGTTTGAAAATCACGTAAATATCTAGATTCTATAACTGAACATCTGCCAGGTTTAATTTCAATGAATTTTATAAACCTCTGGAGTTAAAACTTACCTGCTTCATTGTTAATTGGGAACTCCCACAGTTTCCCCTCTTTCGTCCATTGGATCATCTCTTCAAAACCATTCTGAAAGGACTGTTCATTTACTGCAGCTAACTGCTTAGCAAATTCCACGTCCCAAAGTGAAGGTGATGTTTCTGTATAACAAAAACATTTCAAATAAGCCCAAGTCAATGTCAATATCTTTCTTTTTAAAAATGTTATAATCAACTCTGAGTTGGTAATATATTTTCATACCTTGAAGCTCATAATAAAATACTATACAATGAACGGTTACTCTCTGGAGTTAAAACTGAAACAAATGATATATAAAGACTACAAGTACAATAATTGCAAGCCTTAACCTCTACTACAATGCTAGGTAAATAACCCCCAAAGTCTCACTGCCCCCTCTACTGGAAAGGAAAAAAGAAATGTGTATTCTGTTTAAAGATATTTTTATAAAAATGATATTTTTTATACAACATGTGACTCTGATCTTTAAAGTCCAGCCTGTTTATCTTTATTTTTAGTCTCTTAAGATAAATCACTAATGTACTACTAATAAAGGCCAAAGAAAAATTAACATGATTATAATAATAATGATAATGATACTACTACTAATGGATACTGAGAACTTACTCTGTGCTAAATGCTTTTTGCACATTAGTTCATTTAATCCTCATAACTAACTCTTAATGAGTAAGGTAGTACAATATTAGCTTATAAGCACCATCATATCACATTTCAATCATTTGTTTTGAAAATTTAAGACATCGTTCAAGAATGAGTCATATTCCCACCAGTCAATGCTGGAAGGAATGTAGAACAGTAGAACAACTTTGGAAAATAGTCTGGCAGTTTCTTAAAAAGTTGAGAATATACTTATCATGCAACCATTTTACTCCTAAATATTTACTCAAAAGAAAACATATGTCCATACAAAGACTTATACATGAAAGTTCATGTATGACTATGCCTAACCACACACTGCTGGATATTAAGTATGTTGGCCTAGAACATCTGATACAGAGAGAAGATCACAGTAGTTAGGCTTATTAGCCACATTTACAGAGTAATATTAGTAAAAAAACTTAATTTGCATGGTCACACTTTTAAAATTCATTCAGTGGACACTGGTCAACCTATGTCTTTCCCATGATGATAATCACCAGCATCATTTTTTAATGTTAATAGCTGCAGCTACTTATTGAATATCCACTGTGATCTAGGCACTGTGCCTTATACTTTAATTACATTACCTCATTTAATCCTTGAGATGTATTAGCCCCATTTTATAGGTGGGGGAAGGGAAACTCAGAGAGGTTAGTATAGCAGAATCTGAAGTTGAAAAATCCAGATACCCAACACCAAACCTCTCCAGGATAAGCAATAGAGCCTATGACTATATCTTTTGCAGCACTGGTAAGAACTTAGTGGGGAACAAAATATGGAAATCATAGGACAGGAGAACTCATTCATTTGTTCAATAAATAAATACTGAATGCCAACTATGAGTCAGGCATTATTTTAGGTGGAAGGAAAACAATAGTGAATAAATACTAAATTTACGTTCATACATTATTGCAATTCTTGTATTTAACTGGGGACAAATGACATTCAAATGTAAGTATAGCTTATTAAAACAGTACCTTCTTTAGAGTAAATTGACATAAATTTGTGCATTATTTTCCTTATTAGAGTATAATTATTTTATACTATTTTTTTAAAATGTTTTATTGATTTCAGAGAGAGGAAGGGAGAGGGAGAAGGAGAGGCAGATAGAAACATCAATAATGAGAGAGAGTTATTGATCAGTTGCATCCTGCACGCCCTGCACTGGGGATTGAGCCCACAATCCTGATATGCCCTGATGGGGAATCGAACCGTGACCTCCTGGTTCATGGGTCAACACTCAACGACTGAGCCATGCTGGCCGGGCTATTTTATACTATTTAATAAAATACATATGACTTCAGTACTTCTTCGCTAAATAATTTCAGATTTAGAAATAAAATTTGATTTTAAAAAAGCAAGCTGGCTCTTTAAGAATCCAAGTGCCTCTTCTGGCTGTTCATTAGATGGACAATTGCACTTGCCCTGACAACAAATTCCCTTTTTGAGGCAAGCTTAACAGTTGCCATTTCATCAGGGGAGAGGTGATCCATTCCTGATGCCTGTGCATTTCCTTTTGATCACATAGAACAGAATATAGTCTCCACAATACAAGAGGGAGGGGGAGGGTGTACTCTTAGCTTCACCTTTGTTTTAAATAAACATTAACTGAATTAACTCCTTTCCTCTATGGATATATATTTTTAGCTCAATTTGTTCAAAAAAGGATTAAGATTTAAGATAACTAATTCCTATTATTTGTAAGCCACTTGGCTAGGTGCTGCTGGGTATACAAAGATCACTAAGACCTAGTCATTAATATCATGAATTTATTGACTAGTGAGAAAATCAGATATTTATATAAATAAATGATAGAAAGTTTAAATGAGCCACTGGAGGTTGGCCAGGAACTTAAATATCAAATATAAAACTATGTCTACCAAGGTCCAAAAAGCTAACTTATAATCTTTAGAAAAGGAAGTCGCGTGTAAACTGGAGGCCATTTGTATTGAGTTTCTTCATTTATTTTATCAGTAAGTCAAACTTAATGCCAAGTCCCCTGGAAGGTTTGACTCAGTGGTTAGGCTGTTGGCTCGGGGACCAAAGGGTCACAGGTTTGATTCCCAGTCAAGGGCATGTACCTCAGTTGCAGGTTCCCTGCCACAGTCTGGGCGTTTGAGAGACAACCAATCTATGTGTTCTCTCACATTGGTGTTTCTCTCTCTCTTTGCCCAACCCTCCTCCCTCACTTCCACTCTCGATAGAAATCTATGGAGAAAATGTCCTTGGGTGATGATTAAAAAAAAAAAAAAATTAATTCCAAGCAAAAAGATACTCTTATTTCTTTTTTAATTAGACTTAATATGGCTAATTTGAAGGATTTGACTTCTTGCACAAAGAAGAAAGGAAAAAGAATAGAGAACAAACTGTGTATTAAGAAAAAAACACTCACCCGGCTGGGTGTGGCTCAGTGGTTGAGTCTCGACCCTAGGATCCAGGAGATCGAGGTTTGAATCCCTGTCAGGGCACATGCCCGGGTTGTGGAATTGATCCCCAGTCGGGGATGTGCAGGAGGCAGCCAATCAATAACAAATCTCTCATCATTGATGTTTCTATCTCTCTCTCCCTCTCCCTCTCCCTCTCCCTTCCTCTCTCTGAAACCAATAAAGATATATTTAAAAACAAATAAACAAAACAAAAAAACACTACTAATCTGCTACATATATTCTCTGAATGCTCTTCTTCCAATCTCCTAAGCAATCCCTAAACCAGTATGTTACATCTATAGATACTATCTCCAATTCTAGACAGTGAGATGCCTTAGGGCAGAAAACAGTGTATCTTTCCATAATAGTACAGAGGTACACTGCAAATGGTAGGATGCAACATTTCAAGATGAAAATCTGACGAAGACTACAAAGTCAACAAGTACATTCATACGCAGGATACAGGCCAATGACAGAACAGAATATTAAAATACCTGATTATGATGCACTCAAACATTACGGGTATTTTTGAAAGATGGAATTTTTCTATACCTGAGAAATAGTGTTGTTCTTTTCTCAACAAACCTGTTTCAGATGCCTCTTCAGTAGCTGCCTTAAGATCAAAAATATTAAGTCTCTTCCCCTTGAATATATTTTTCCTAAAATAAAAAAAATTATTTAATGAATATTTTTATAAACTGTCAACAAAAATTGCTTATGAGAGAAAAATGTTATATACAATATTCAATGTAGGTATAAAAATAATTCCACTGAAGGACAACAGACATTTTAACTAAACTACCATATCTTTAGGACTGATAACTAAAAACAGGAACAGATGAACTTGAATTTTTATATCATAATACAATGAAGCAGTTAAAGCAGTCTAATTTCTAAAATATGTAACTGGAAAGACTAGTCTAATTTGCCAAAATTTTTATTTGCTCCACCTCATATTAATGTTTTAGAAAACTCAATGTTGTGGGAAGCTATCAAAATATGCAAAGTTAGAAGTTGTTATAAACAAATCCAGAACTTCCAGTCAAGAAGACAAAATAGGTAAACTCTATGCTTGCTTCCTTCCAAGATCGTATCAAAATTACAACTAAGAAAAAAAATTACAACCAAATTATAGAACCACCTAAAGACTAACAAAACATAACTCCTATAATTAAGGATATAAAGAAGCAGCCTTTGTGATACTGGTTAAAGGGGCAGAGATGTGAAATGACTGGTCAGTTATGAACTGGAAGAATATATCTGATGCAGAGGTCTTCCCTGAGGGGTAAAGGGTCCTAGCCCCATACCTACCACATAAGGCCACACTGCTAAGACTGGGAGATAAATCAGATCCACTTAATACATAGAGGGAAACCCAGGGAGGCAGCCAAAATGAGGAGACAAAGAAACATATAACAAATGGAAAAACAGAACAAAACTCCAGACAAAGAACTAAATAAAAAGGAGGGAAGCAATTTACTAAATGCAGAGTTCAAAACAATGATTATAAGGATGCTCAATGAACTTAGGGGAAGAGTAGATGAACTCAGTGAAAACTTATACAAAAAGATAGAAGCCATAAAAAAGAACTAGTCAGAAATATAGAATAAAAAAACTGAAATGAAGAATACATTAGATGGAATCAACAGCAGGTTAGATGAAGCAGAGGATTGTATTAGTGATTTGGAAGACAAGGTAGCAGAAAACACCCAATCAGAACAGCAAAAAGAAAAAAGAATTTTTAAAAAAGAGGACAGTTTAAGGGACCTCTGGTACAACATCAAGCATAACACTATTTGCATCATAAGGGTTTCAGGAGGAGAAGAGAGACAGCAAGGAATTGAAAACCTATTTGAAGAAATAACGACTGAAAACTTCCCTATCCTGGCAAAGAAAATAGACATACAAGTCTAGGAAGTGCAGAGTCCCAAACAAAATGAACCCAACAAGCACCCCCCAAAAGTTGTTAAAGTCAACATTTTTTTTAAAGGCAGAAAACACTGCATGTTTAATTACAAATTATAAATATAAATGATTGCACAGATAAATCAAAACATTCCCACTTACAAAGCAATTGTTCTGTAATTTTAAAATAATGATTAACTTTCCTTAACTATTTTTAACTATTGAAATTAATGTCAGAGAGTTAATAGGGAACTTTTCCTTGTATATTTTAATCAACTGCTTTATGCTTCAAGTCACAGTCATACTTGAGTACATTTACTGGCAGACTAAAACCAGTTTATAAAGATAGGGTTAGTTTTTAAAATAATTTTGAATTAATTTCTGGATCAAATTACTTTTTTCTACTAAATTAAACTGAAAAAAATGTAAATACCATATTAAAATTAGACAAGGTGATCTCACATCACACATTTCCCTCAAGCAGGTTCCCAAGTATTTGTAAACAAAGGCATTTATGCTCCAGTACTATCCTCAGTGCCTTGCATTCTTCTCCCCACCCAGCAGTCTCTCAACCTGAAGTCAGGTGAACAGGATGATAGATTAAAGTAACTCACAGTAAAGAGGGAATGATTCAGCAAAGTACGGAATTTTAAAAGCACAATGTACTAAAGAGGAAGGGAAGGAAAAGACAGTTGCTGTGCATCTACTACATATAGTTTACAAGTTTCTTTCCTATTCTTCAAGAAAGATATTAAAGTCAGGCTTCACTTTCAGCATTTTATAGATGGGGAAACAGACTGAGGGGGCTCTGAAAGTCCCCAGTCACAGAATTAGTGGCACAGTGCCAAGATTCTGAGGCAAGTCAGTGTGACGCCAAAGCCAGTACTCTGTGACTCATGCCTCTCTGCCTCTAACAGAAAAAAATCAGTCCAGCCTGGACTGTCTCAGGCTGTCCCAAGTCTGAGCAGGGTGAACAACTTGGTATCTCACCATTGCTTTCCCTTACTCTGTAGTTCTCTAGTCAGCTTTTTAACATAGTCATATGCACATAAACCACTTTCTCACTTTTTTAGCTTCTCCCTTGCTACCTTCTAATTTTTAATCATAGCTAATACCATTAAAAAATCAAGCTATGATACAGCATTCTGATGAAGTTGCATGGAATTACCTCAAAGGCTGATTCAAAAAAGATTCAATTAAATATTCTTGAGGAATCTTAAGTAAAACTCTAATAACATTCTACTTCATTCAATAATATATCATAGCTATAAAATCACTTAAGTTAGTAATTCAAATAATCTTCCAAAGTCACTATAACCTCTTAAACTTCCTTTGTTAACTGCTGACCATCTTTTCCAATCTTCCTGTACAAATTAGTAATTTAACACCTGGAAGGAGCTAACTCAAATTGCTGAGATTGTATTTAAAACCCATAAAATATACACCAAAAACATTCCATTTGTGAGCACATCTGCTATTAAGTTGAGTTAGTTTTTGTCAGACCATGCTAAATATCTGATTCCCCCTCCCCAACTATCACTTTATGGGCTTGAGAGAAAAAGAACAGAAACTTTATGTAAATATAGACAGCTTTCTATTATAAAATATGTAAGGCAGGGCTTAGCATCTCTAAGAACTGCAAATTGCTAAATTCGAATTGCCACAAATAATCTACAACTTTAGGTATTATAGGATCTTTCTTTGATGGTGGGTTATTTCTAAGGTATGAAAAAGGTATGATTATATATAGAAAGGGTATATGAACATATATTATTAGGCATATATGAGGATGAAAAATAATGCTTCTCTCAAAACGTTCATTTGTTCAGAATACAGTCAGCTCTACCTATTCTAAATCAGGAGACCTCTATTCCCCAGGGGTAAAGGTAAGGCAGGGCCCATTTAAATTTATGGTATAGAAAAGTGTAAGAAGCCCTGGCTGGTTTGGCACAGTGGTTGGAGTGTCGGCCTGTAGACTGAAGGGTCCTGGGTTCAATTCCAGTCAAGGGCACATGCCTTGGTTGCAGGCTCAATCCCTGGCGCATGCAGGAGAAAACCAATCCATGTGTTTCTCTCAGATAGATGTTTCTCTCTCTCTCTCTTTCTCTCTCTCCACTTCCTCTCTCTCTAAAATCAATCAATAAATCAAAAAATTAAAAAAAAATCTTTCCCTCTCTAGGAAATGGTATATGGAGAGTAAGACCAATATAAACACATCCATAATGTTCAGACACCTATCAGCAATTATATGCACAGCAATAAAGTAAACCTACAGTGAAACAAACAAAACCGGATAGACTGAAAAGTTTCAATACCTTTTTCTAAGATCGACTGTCTTCTCCTGGTCAACAGAACTGTCAGATCCTTCATCAAACTGAATCTGATGAACTGGTCTTGTACTAAGTCTAGCTGTGGCAGATTTGGCAACTTTCATATCTGATATTATGTTACTGAAACTGAAATAAGAAAACGTCAAGTGCATTACAAATTTCATCTACTTAAATTTTATCATTTAAATTTTATTTCACATCTATGCAGTAATACAACATAATTTACATTTAAAAGATTTATATCACATATGAACATTCACATTCCATAGACTACTAAGATTTGTTTCTTTTTGTGTTTCAAAGATATCAAAAAGGGAGTGGGGAGATCGGGCATCTGTAATAGTGTAAACAATAAAAATTAAAAAAAAAGATGTTCTTCAGATGTGTTCATTTAAAATATAAATTAAAAGTGTCACTTATGTAAAATTATCAAGCATCTAGAGCAGTTGATATACAATCAATATCTGTATACTTATCACATAGATTAAAAAACTAAATTAAAGATGAAATGTAGGCATATTTATTGCCTTGTATTTGCTCAAATACAAATAAATGAGTGATATGACTGACAGTCCAGTCATCTATTTTTTTTTAACTCTTTCTGAAAATCAATGGAAAAAATATCAAGTGAGGATTAGCAAAAAATAAAATAAAATAAAACAACCTGTAATCTTACCTAAGACACAAGTTTTTTTAAAAAAAGCAAATTGCTACTATTCCATTTCTGAGGCATATGTTACATATAAATGAACATATTATGCATATTACTCATCAATTACATGAAAACAGCCTATTTTGAGCATTACTGACACAACTACTTGATTCACTAACCTAATTTTAGGTCTTTCTCCATCTTTTTGTGCCCTTGTGTCTTCCTCGTGCTGCTGGAGCTGCCTAAGCAGCTCTGACTTGGTTGTCTGCTTGTCAAAGGGGAGAGAATCTGCAACAGCAGATGCAGCAGCCACCAACTCAGGACTCAGTGACTCAATCCTGAAAAAGAAAATGAAAAACAATTGGAAAGAAAAAAGAGGCATTACTTATCATGCCACTAGTTTAGTGGAAAGTAAAATGTTTTTTTCAGAGAAAATGTTTTTTGTTCAAAAATGTATCATTCAGCTCTGGCCAGTGTGGCTCAGTTCATTGAGCTTTGTCCTATGCACTAAAAGGTTGACAGTTTGATTCCCTGTCAAGGCACATGCCCAGGTTAAGGGTTCGGTCCCCAGCAGGGGTGCAACAGGAGGCAACAGATCAACATTTCTCTCTCATGTCGATGTTTCTCTTTTTCCCCCTCTCCCTTCCTCTCTCTCTAAAATCAATATATTTTTAAAAAGCATCATTCAATTTCTGACAAAATCAAGAATTCTTAAACATTAGGTATCAGTTTTATATAAACTTAAATGTGGAATGGATACTTGATGAAACATAATACTAACTCAGAAAAATGTATTAAGGTAGAGGGATAGGGATCAGCCTTAAAAATGATAAATTAGTGGGTTTTAAATTAGGTGCCATTTTATTTCAAAAACAGTATATATTACAAGCAAATATAAAAGTGGCTAAACCCGTTCATAGAGAAGTTTTATTCATAATAGCCTAAAACTGGACACAACCCAAATGTTTAACAGCACAAGAAAAACAAATTGTGATAGATCCATAAAGTGGAATAGTACTTACCCATGCAACAAAAGAACAGAAACTGCATAAGAGAAGTTAGTAAAAATGGTATATACTGTATGATTCCATTTATATCAAGTTCTAGAACAGGAAAAATTAACCTAAGATGAAAATATCAGAATAGTGGTTGCCTCAGGACAGAAGTATGCTGCCAGGGAAGATAAAAATGGAAAATGCTCTGAATCTTGATAAGTGTGAGGGTTCCATGGGCAGATCCATTTGTCAAAATCCTGCAACTAAGATTTACACACTTACGTAAATTTTACCTGAAAAAAAGCCATCATCATCATCAAGTAGAAGATGGAAAGTAGGCGAAAGCACAGATGATACAAGAATGGCAAAATGTCGATTACTGAAGCAGGGTGACAGGTATAAAAGGGTTCATTATTTAATTTTGTTTATTTATTTTGACATGTTGTTTCACTTATTCATGCATTCATTGGTTGACTCTTGTATGTGCCCTGACTGTAGATCGGAGATCAAATCTCCAACCTTGGTGTATGGGAATGATGACATTCTAACCAACCAAGCTCCGGGCCAAGACCTACTTTGTTTTAAATTTTCCATATCAAAAGGCTTAAAAAAGTGCTACTCTTCAGTAAATTAGGGTAAATTAATAGAAAAATATGCCAGGTAGCCCTGGTCAGGGAGCTCAGTTGGTTGGAGTGTCGTCCTGATATGCCAAGGTTGTGGGTTCGATTCCCGGTCAGGGCACATACAAGGATCAACCAATGAATGCATAAGTGGAACAACAAGTCGATGTTTCTCTTTTCTTCTCTGAAATCAATAAAGAGATATAAAAAAAAAAAAATTTTTTTTTTTTAATTTTTTTAATTGATTTTAGAGAGAGGAAAGGAGAGGGAGAGAGAGAGATAGAAACATCAATGATGAGTCATTGATTGTGCCCACAATCCGAGCATGTGCCCTGACCAGGAATCGAACCCCGATTGCCTGGATCCTAGGTCGATGCTCAACCACTGAGCCACGCCTGGCCGGGCAAAAAAATTCTTTAAAAATTACAAAACAAAACAAAAAATATGCCAGACATAAAAATAAATTATTTACATTTTTTAACTCACTGAGATCTCAATGAGTGGGACCCAAATTAATGTTTTGGTATACCTGGCTTTCTATAGTATGATCTAGTGTCTAATATGCAAATCAAAGTTCCCAAATCCCTGAAGTTGTTGGATAAAGATTTTAAGGACTTTACTAAGATATGGGAAATCTAAAATCTGAATGAAAAGAGGAAATATAACAGTTGAAAAGAAATGTGCTTTCGACTGCTACCTGTGAATAAGGCTTAAACTTTATCTCAAATCACTGTGTTTTTTTCATCAACTACTCGTGAAGTTTATTTTCAAATTTGAATACAGTCAAACCTTGGTTCTCGAATGTCTCCCATGGCTCACTTCAGTTTTCCACCTGACAAACCCTTTGAGCATGACAAAAAGTGTCTTTCAGGCCACAAAGGAAAATGTGAGTCAGTTTACTGCTAAACCTGTTGTTAACATCTCAAGAAATTGTTTTAAAACATAAAGAGGCCAAGTGTGGGGATGTTGCTAAGGGTGTGAAAGTGCTCACAAAACAAAACTGTTGTTGGAGAAATAGAAAGCAGTTAGTTAGCCAGTTAGCAGGTGAAGGCATTTCAGAGGCAGTGATATGTGACAAAGGGAAGATGCAGCACCCCTGGACCAAATGCTCAAAGTGATTTGTTTAAGGCTAGTAGGGGGTGGTTTGATAAATTTCAGAAAATGTTTGTTTACAGATTAAACAGTACATCAGACATGTACTTTATATAAGAAAGGTTAAAATGTAATCATTTAGGGGTCTGGAATGGATTAATTCAGTTTACATTATTTCTAATGGGAAAAAATGATCTGGTTTTCGAACAAATTGCTTCTTGACAGCCTTCTGGAATGAAAGAAGTTTGAGAACCAAGGTCCCATTGTATACATAGGGTGTCCCCCCAAAATGTATACATACACTTTGAGTAATTATAAAGGCAGTGTTTATTAAAATACATTTCATTTTCAAAACTGAGCTATCAGCTGTTACAGTGTGTATACATTTTTTTGGGACACCCTATTTGATCAGAGTATGCAAAGACCATAGATGAGTATTGATTTTTTAGAACCATATGTTTTATGACAATGGTGTTCTTTATATAGTCATAACTTCTGGGTTTATAATTTGAAATATTCTAATTAACAAAAATTGTGGGGGAATCCTCTATCATCAAAATACAGGGATCTTTCTACATAGATTTTTAACAAGGTGATGAGCACTTTTAAAAAATATATATGTTGCCTAGCCAGGCATGACTCAGTGGTTGAGCGTCAACCTAGGATCCAGGCAAATGGGGTTCGATTCCTGGTCTGGGCACATGCCCAGGTTGCGGGTTCGATCCTCAGTCGGGGGCGTGCAGGAGGCAGCCGATCAATGACTCTCTCATCATTGATGTTTATCTCTCTCTCTCTCCCTCTCCTTTCCTGTCTCTGAAATCAATAAAGATATATTTAAAAAACAGCAACAAAATATATATATATATATATATATATATATATATGTTTTATTGATTCTTTAGAGAGAAAGGGAGAGGGAGAGACAGAAACAATGATCAGCTGCCTCCTGTACACCCCTTACTGGGGAACGAGCCCACAACCTGGGCATGTGCCCTGACTGGAAATCGAACCTGCGACCTCTTGGTGCACAGGACAATGCTCAACCAACTAAGCCACACCAGCCAGGTGGTGATGAGAACTTTTAAAAATATCTTTTAACAATCTATTCTATCCTCTAATTCAGACTATTTCATGAACACATACTTTTTTACTTTATACCCTTCTGTGCTTCTGAACTTCTTTAAAATGAACTGTGTGACACAAACAATTTCAGAAAAGGAACCCTAATGAAGTGAAAGATACTATTTAGTGGACACGTAAATTGGCATAACTTTTGGCAGGCAATTTGTTGACATACATCATAAACCTAAAAATATACATATCTTTTGACCTGGCAATTTCACTTCTAGGAATATTTGTCTAAAGAAAACAGATACATGGAATTTGAGGGGTTACTGTACACTCCAAACCTAAGACCTAAGAAATTCTATCATCTATATCTGAAAAGCAAATCTCAGTTATATGATTGGGCGATGTTTCTCATTGTTAGCCCCTCCAGACAGAACAATACTAAAATTTAGAAATGGCTTCTTAACAGATGAAATGAAGGGCAGTGTCTGGAAAACAGGGTGTAAAGAGAGAGGGCCATGGCTATAAACCCCTTGTTAAGATCTTGGAAGGATTTAAAATGGTGCCTCAAAGAGCCTTTCAAACAGGCAACAGGACTTCTAAGAAACTCAATGGTGTGGTCCACAGCCTCCCAGAAACTCAAAGTAGAAGAGGACTTTGGTTCCCAAACTGTGTCTTAATGCATCCTGGAGCACAACAAGGAAATGCAGTATCTGTCATTGACCCTGTGAATACTAACTCAAGGTAGTGCATACTTTTAACATTAGACTACTGCATGCCTTTTGATGATATATCTTTGTGAAGATGGTTTTCTGGCAGTTGCTGTAATAAAAAGCAAGTATTCTTCAAAAATCAATGCAGCACAGGAAATGAGAGTAGCAGTGCCCAATCTTTTTTTTTTTTTTTTTTTTTAATTGATTTTAGAGAGAAAAGGGGAGAGAAACATTGATTTGTTGTTCCACTTGTTTATGCATTCATTGGTTGATTCCCTCCCCCCCAAAGGCTTACCAAAGTACCCTATCAAAATAGTTCCACATTTCCTTCTATAGTATAGGCCCTCAATAAATAGAGTGTATTTCTTCCTTAATTGTTTAGTAATATAATTATCATGTTCATGTTTATGCATGTAAACTCTGCATAACTAATATTATAAAGATATTATTTCTTGCACACAGTGACATCTATTTTTTCTTTTTTTTTAGGTTTATCTTTATTGTTGAGAATATTACAGATGTCCCCTTTTTATCCCCATTGATCCTCTCCACCCACATTCACCCCACCCCCAGGCTTTCCCTATACCAATGTCTGTGTCTATGGGTTACGCTTATAAATGTATAAGTTCTTTGATTAATCTCTCCCCACCCACACTCCCCTCCCCGCCTTCCCTCTGAGATCCCTCAGTCTGTTCCATGCTTCTATGTCTCTGGATCCACTTTGTTCATCAGTTTATTTTGTTCGTTATATTCCACATATAAGTGAGACCATGTGGTACTTGTCTTTCTCTGACTGGCTTATTTCACTTAGCATAATACTTTCTAGTTCCCTCCATGCTGTGCCAAAGAATAAAAGATCCTTCATTTTTACAGCTCTATAGTATTCCATGGTGTAAATGTGCCACAGCTCTTTTATGCACTCATCTACTGATGCGCACTTGGGCTGTTTCCAGATCTTAGCTATTGTAAATTGCGCTGCTATGAACATCGGGGTGCATAAGTTCTTTGTGACTGGCGTTTCGGGTTCCTTAGGATATATTCCTAGAATTGGGATCACTGGGTCAAATAGCAGATCAATTTTTAATCTTTTGAGGAAACTCCATACTGCTTTCCATAATGGAAGCACCAGTCTGCATTCCCACCAGTAGTGTACTACAGTGCCTTTTCTCCACATCCTCGCCAGCACTTGTAGTTCCCTGATTTGTTCATGGGGGCCATTCTGACAGGTGTGAAGTGACACCTCATTGTGGTTTTAATTTGCATCTCTCTGATGATTAGCGACGTTGAGCATTTTTTCATATGTCTCTTAGCCATTTGTATGTCCTCTTTGGAGAAGTGTCTACTTAGGTCCTTTGCCCATTTTATAACTGGATTGTTTGTTTTCCTTTTCTTAAGTTATATGAGTTCCTTATATATTTTGGATATTAACCCTTTATCAGATGTGTCGTTGGCAAATACGTTCTCCCATACAGTGGGCTCCCTTTTCGTTTTGTTGATGGTTTCTTTTGCTGTGCAGAGCTTTTTATTTTGATGCAGTACCATTTGTTTATTTTCTCCTTAGTTTCCCTTGCCCTAGGAGATGTATCGGCAAACATATTGCTACGAGAGATGTCTGAGATTTTGATGCTTATGTTTTCCTCCAGGATTTTTATGGTTTCATGTCTTACATTTAAGTCTTTTATCCATTTTGAATTTACTTTCATGTATGGTGTAAGTTCGTGGTCTAGTTCATTTTTTTGCATATATCTGTCCATTTTCCCAACACCATTTATTGAAAACACTGTCTTTACCCTATGGTATGTTCTTGCCTCGTTTGTCAAATATTGACCATAATGGCATGGGTCAATTTCTGGGTTCTATGTTCTGTTCCACTGATCTATATGTCTGTTCTGTGCCAGTATCAGGCTCTTTTGATTACAGTGGCTTTGTAGTATAACTTGTTATCTGGTATTGTGATCTCTCCAACTTTGTAATTCTTTCTCAGGATTGCTGTGGCTATTCGGGTGTTTTTTGGTTCCATATAAATTTTCGAAGCATTTGTTCTAAATCTGTGAAATATGCTGTTGGTATTTTAATAGGGATTGCATTGAATTTATAGATTGATTTGGGTAGTATGGACAGTTTAATGATATTAATTCTTCCAATTCATGAACATGGTATATTTTTCCATTTGTTTATATCTTCCTCTATTTCTTTTTTCAGTGCCCTGTAGTTTTCTGAATAAAGGTCTTTTACATCTGTGGTTAAGTTTAATCCTAGGTATCTTATTTCTTTAGTTGCAATGGTAAATGGGGTTTTTTTTAGTTTCTCTTTCTGAGAGTTCATTACTGGTGTATAAAAATGTCATCGATTTCTGGGAGTTAATTTTGTATCCTGCTACGTTGCTGAATTCATTTATTAAATCTAGTAGTTTTTTTGGTGGAGTCTTTAGGATTCTCGATGTACAATATCATGTCATTTGCAAATAATGACAGTTTTGTCTCCGCCTTTCCAATTTGGATACCTTTTATGTTTTCTTCTTGTCTGATCACTGTGGCTAGAACTTCCAGTACTATGTTGAATAAGAGTTTTGAAAGTGGACACCCCTGTCTTGTTCTTGTTCATAGGGGAAATGGTTTTAGTTTTTGCCCATTGAGTATGATGTTGGCTGTAGGTGTGTCATATATGGCCTTTATTATGTTGAGGTATGATCCCTCTATTCCCACTTTGCTGACAGTTTTTATCAAAAATGGGTGTTGGATTTCATCGAATGCTTTTTCTGCATCTATTGATATGATCATATGATTTTTGTCTTTCAATTTATGTGGCGTATCACATTTATTAATTTGAGAATATTGTACCAGCCCTGCATCTCTGGAATAAATCCCACTTGGTATTGGTGTATGGTCTTTTTAATATATTGTTGGATCTGATTTGCTAATATTTTTTTGAGGATTTTAGCATCTATGTTCATCAGGGAACACTGGTTGATTTTTGTATGTGCGGTGATCAGGGATTGAACCCACAACCTTGGTGTAGTGGGATGATGCTCTAATCAACTTAGCTACCTGGCCAGGCAAATCTGATTCCAAGACTAGGTCGTAAAAACAACACAAATTCCTCCTGGCTCCCTTTCTCTTGGGACACACCCTGGGAAGGAAGTCACCATACAGTAATAAAGCCCAGGCCACATAGAGAGGCCACATGTAGGTGTTTCTGCTATCAATCCCAGTCAAGGTCTCAGCTGACAGCCAGCATCAACTGCCAGAACTATGAGTGAGCTAATTTCAGATGATTCCAGCCCAAAGACTTCCAAATCTTCCAACTGAGGCCCCAGACATCATGAAGCAGAGATTTACCCTTTTCCACCTTGCTTTGTTCAAACCGATGACCCACAGAAGCCATAAGCATAAAAAATGTTTGTTTATGCCACTAAATTTTTGGGCAGTTGTTATGCAGCCATAGTAACTACATCAATGGTGATTCAATATATGCACAAATAAAAAAACTAAAAGCAGGCCATGCATAAAGCAATGATGACATTGCATCATGAACCAAAGATGATAATTAATTGAATTCTGTGCATCTGGAATCCCTTAAGAAAAAAGGGGGGGGGCAGTAGGAATTATTAAAACAGATTTTTAAAAACTCAAAACAAATGTACCTAATCTTTTGATGTAAGACCAAGCTTCTTCTTTGAAAACAGAACCACTGATAGCAATTCCAAGATATATCATTTATATATACACACACACATAGTACATTCTCCAATATTTCCAATTTTGGTTTAAGTAGAAACATGGAACAAGAACTTAAAAATGCTTACAAAGCAATCCGAGTGTAGAATTTTCCTAAATTTTTACTCTTGTCTCATTCATACTTAATTGGAAAGCAATCTCAAAAATTACCTTTACTGAATCTTTGCATAGCATTCAACTCATTTTAACCATTTCTATAATAGTTAAATTGTATAACTATAAAAAAAGCACACTGGGTCATAAACAGTTCTGGGAGCTAATAATTCACTCTAGATACGTTTTATATATGTTTGTGTGTGCATTATCTATATTATATACATATATACTTTAATTTTGTTTATAAAAAGAGGAGAAGGTACCTATTATGGGCACTCAAAGTTTGAATTAGCTTACTCTCTACCACCCAATTATGTTTTCCAGAGGTATTTTTGATACAATGTGATATAATGTAGAAAACAAAAGATTTCATAAAAGTTCTGAAAATAATAAAAAATTAAATCACTCTGGGAAATAGGAATCTACCTTACCTTGTTTATTTTGCTAAGAGAAATCAGTGATGGGGTTATATATATTCTTTAATCCTCACCCCAGGATATTTCTTTCCATTGCTTTTCAGAGAGAGTAGAAGGGAGAAAGAAACATTGATGTGAGAGAGACACATAAACTGGTTGCCTCCCGCACGCTCCCCTACTGGGGCCAGGGATCAAGCCTACAATCTAGGTATGTGCCATTGACCGGAATCAAACCTGAGGCCCTTCAGTCCACAAGCCGATGCTCTAACCCCTGAACCAAATCAGCCAGGGCAGTAATGGGGATCTTAAAGCCACATATCTTATTACTTAAATCAATGATGTCAGTCATGTAAGATGGGTGAGGATCATCTACATTTGGTCTGGCCTTGCCAAGGACTCGAAATTCAATAAATCTAGAAGGTTTTTTCATAGCTAGTTTTTAAGTTGATAATTTTGTATGGCCCACGAATGATGTTATAAATATCCAAATGGCCCTTGGCAGAAAAAATGTTCCCCAGGCCTGATGTAAGACGTTATTTATCACTACAATAAAATACTGCCATTTAAACTCTACTACAAATGCTAAAATATCACTGATTGCACTTATAATTAGTGAAATATAATACTCTTGACAAACACAAGTAATTACAATATTTTGAGAACACTACACAAGCTCAGAGCACTGAAAATTACTAGTCAAAGGAAGTCATATAAAACAGTTGTAAACAACATGCTAAAATTCCATGCTATATGGAATTTTTAAAATGGAAATTTCATATAAACAAGCCCTTCAGAGACATGAAGCTACCTTCAAATCAGGATGTAAATGATTTGTTAATTAACAACTTAAAGAGAAAATTATATGGCAGTTAATAATACTGATCAATATATGAGAATGTGTGGAATTCTCAATTACATCACACTCCTTTTCCTCTTTCTAAATTATGTAGACAGATATTCCCATCTTACTTAAACACAGAATGGTAAGAGCCGTTCTCAAGTAATTATTAGAGTTTCTGTTTACAAACTGATGTTTGGCCTCCATTAATTCACTACCTCCCATGTACTCTAATTTAAAATATTTTTAATTTAGCCTGGATGGGCAGGGCTCAGCGGTTGAGCGTCAACCTAGGATCCAGGAGATCAGGGTTTGATTCCCGGTCAGGGCACATGCTTGGGTTGCGGGCTCGATCCCCAGTATGGGGCATGCAGGAGGCAGCCAATTAATGACTCTCTTATCATTGATGTTTCTATCTCTCTCCCTCTCCTTTCCTCTCTCTGGTCAATAAAGTTATATTTAAAAAAAATAAAAAAATAAAATATTTTTAATTTAAATTTTGAAGTTAAAAAATTCTGTGAGGATGTGTAGAGCTGTAATTCATGTCTAGGTCAGAATCATTATTGACAATCACCCACCCACTACCCCCCAACCCGCACTGTCAAAAGTCTCTTAAGAGTCCACAAGTTTGCTGCAAGTTTTCTAGACTTTGGAAAACTCATCAAAAGAGCAGAACAACGGATAAACAACGGACAAAATCCACAAAGATAAAACAGACTACTGAACAGTGATTAAATGATGTAAAATTTGTAAATTGCATATAATTATATATAATGATTCTTTTACTTTAAAAAGCTTCACTTTACAAAAAGCTTCAGCATAGGTTTCACATACCCAGCTTCTAAGTGCACTTAAGATGATCTGCGTACAGATATTTAGTTTGTAGTTTTTCTAGAACAGTTTGCATGTCTCTGTTTTATAGATGAATGAGTATTTTACATAAATGCAAATCTATGAATCCATTTTGTTCCTTGAAACACTGGTAAGAGTAAATCAACAAGCATTATCTATCAGTTACTCCTTTAGATGCTGTGCTAAATCCTGGAATGAGGCACACAGGTCCCGCTCTAAAGCAGTATGTGTCCAACAGGGAAGATAAATCAAACAAGTGAAGAATTAAGTAAAAAAGCTTGTTTTTTTTAAATGTTAGTGACAATAGGAAAAAAAGTAGAGAGATAAAGGTTTTAACAGATTAACTAGTATTCAGATAATACTCGATATAGAGAGATTCAGAACGGAGATCAGGGACAGGAGACCTAGGGAAAGCTTTGCAGAGCCAAGAGTTATTGCTGCGTTTAGAAGGCAGACAAACGTTGACAGGCAAAAAGAAAATGTATTTATCAGTCCCAAACAAAAGTACAGAGGAAGATGTATTTAGGGAAGAAGTTCTCTAATTTGAATTTGACGAAACATTTGCAAATGGACTAAAGATTTTTTAAAATTTTCTTTTCTGAAGGAAAAACTTACTGGAGTTTCAAAAAGTACTTTCAAATAACATTCAAACTATAATTCAATTTACCTCTTCCTTGGGGCATCTTCTGTAGCTTTTTGAAGTCTGCCAACTCTAGCCTCCAAACTTTTAAGCGGTCTTCTGTTGGGCGGCTTTGTGGTTTGTCCATTTACTGTGCTTAATTCAACTTTCATGTCCTTAATAATATTTAACAAATCTTTTTTCGAACTCTCCTTTACACTGTCTTGCCTCTCTGGCTGCTTGGAAATCTCATGGGTTGGAATGGATTTCCCATCTTTTTTGCTATAGATCACATTGTTAGTACCAAAATATCTTTGGATATTATTTTTTGTCCTGGAAAGATTAAAGGGAAAAAAAGAAAGGAAAAATACAATGCAAAATAATAAAGCAAGGACTCAAAAAACTGTTTCTATGTGTTTTTAAATTTTTCAATTCTAGCCCTTCCCTTTTCCTTTTTAAATTGAGGTATAACTGATACAATATTATATTAGTTTCAGGTGTACAACATGACTCAATATTTGTATATATTGCAAAATGATCACCGTAATTGATCTTGTAATTTTTATTATTGTTGTTAACCACCACAATGACAGCAATTTAACATTTATTAAACATATGCTATGTGCCTAGTCTTACACAACATATTTTTGGTAAATTTTTTTCATACCTACATCAACTCCCTAAGGTAGGTATTATCCCCATTTTGCAGATAAGGAAACTGGAAACCAGAGAAGTGAAGTAACTCACCCAAGGTCATGAAGCTCAGAGCTCAATAAGGCCTAAAACACACTGGTGTGCCACAAATGGGTTACAGATGTGCTGAGACATTGATCACCTAGTCCTTGGGGTGACTGGGTAAGGCCTGGAACTGCTCGTGTGCCTGTCTGTTGCCTCCTTCCATTCACCACGGGGTTTGGTACAAATATCACTTTCTATGTGCTCAATGACATTTAAAAAAGGTTGTGAAACACTGACACGGTTAATAAATTTCAATTTATTATTTGAAAACTCAAATCTGACTGACTGACAAGGCCTTGCTCTTAATATGATACAATAATACTTCCTTAAAAAGTTATAAATAAACAATATGAAAATAAAGAAATTTCTATCTAAAAAAGGTTACTTTCTGTTGAAAAAAATTCTGGCTATTATTCTAATCTGGTTAACTTTCTCATCGAGTTATGTGCCATTTAACCAATCACCATTTGTAAGCTAAGCTAAAATGGAACAGAAAAAAGAGTATTTTGATATTTGACAAAACTAATGACTGTGTTAGTTTCAGGAGGAGGGTATAGTGTATAAAAAGTCATTCATTAAAATAGCGAATAACTACTGTGTGCTGGGCACTACAGTAGGCACTAACAATATATTAGTCAATAAGAATTTTATTGTCCCTATCTTGAAGCAAACAGGACAGAACACTGTTTCTCAAACTTTAAAATGTATAGGAATTACCCTAGACGACTTGTTAAAACACAGATTCTTTGGTCCCACCAAGAAATTGTGATTCAGTAGCTTTGAGAAAGGATTTGAGAGTTTGTTTTCTAACAAGTTCCCAAGTAATGCTGATGGTACCCATCAGAGGACCACATTTGAATAACTGTGTTATGTATGTTATTGAAATCCTTAAAATCCAAACAATTTTATTATTCCTGTTTTACAGAAGAACTACTGTTCAAAGAGGTAAGTTAATGGTTCTTAACCTTTAGCGATCATATGAATCACTTAGGAGCTCATTTAAACTCAGATTCCAGAGATTCTTAGTTGTTAAGTTTGGAATGGGGTTCAAGGGTCTGCACTTAACCAAGACCCCAGGTAATTCTGATGCAACTGATCTCAAATACCCTGCATCAGACCCTGGGTTAAATACTGTATCAAGTTCTCAAAGCCAGCAAATGGTAGTGCCAGGTTAGAGACCCTTTAATGAAAAAGAAAACGGCTATTTCAAAAAATGCTAAAACAAACTATTTGAGCTGCTTATAAAAATGTCAGAGACTAATACATCAGGAACTTAAAAATTAGAATAAAAAACCTATTGCATAACTAGTATCCTCATATTACTCAACTTAGGATAATGCTCTAATTATTATTTCACACACGAAAGTTAAATTAAATTAAAGGTATAACAGAAAGGTGGCAATTGGGAGAATGAATCTCACATATAACCCATATTTCAATGTTTCTTTCCAAGACTGCTATAGTACCCTGGAAAATATACTTATATCACAAAAATCATGTCTAGGAAGCAACTCCATAACACTAAACTAATAAAACTCTAGCTCTAACCTCCCACCTGAGCATGTTCCCACTGAGAGTATCGCATTAGCACTTCAAATGCAACACATCCAAAACCATACTCAAGAACTTCCCTCTCAGACTGATTTTCCATTTCACACTTTTGCAATGAATGGGCCTCTTACCATAGATATTTTTGTATTCTAAAAACTGTGACATATTTAAAAGCCTTCTCAAAGCTGCTCCTCATTCTTCTGCTAACATTAGGTGCCCTAATCCTTCCAGGCAACCAGCTGAAATCTTTGCTCTGACTACGCTACCCTTATATGTCACGTATTATCAATTCTACCAATGCAATTTTTTTCCTCCATCCAGCTACTTCTTCCCATCACCACGGCTACCAACCTACTTCAGTGCTGTACTTACCACAGTGGCCCCAAATCGTCCTGCATGGAATACATGCAGAATTAAGTTTTCATAATCATTAGAGTTCCCAGAGAATAAATACCAACACCAAGTTTGCCACATCTCTTCTTGCCTGTCTAATTCCAACCCTTGGTCTGCCTTCAGATTATTTCAGATTTCTTCTCCAGAAAGTATACTCTGAAATTCTCCTACAATGGTTAGGTGTCCCTATTTGCTCACTCAGCAATTATTAAGTTAATTGAGCATTCTGTGCTACCTATACTATCTTAGCTATTACCTTACTTAAATTGCCTCCTTGGTGTAACTGTAAGCAACGTGATGGCAGGACTGTCCTATTCGGGGCTCAAAACTAGTGCTGGCACACTGTAAGCACTTTCAATAATAAAGAATCAGTGGGGGCAGGAATGTGATTGAGACCATCACAGTCTTGAGAGGCAAAAAAACTAAAAGTAAAACTTCGCTTCTGGACAAAATGAGGGGAGAAGTGGCATGAAAGAAGTGGCGCAATGTGTCACAGATACAGCACAAGACAGCAGACCAGGAATGTAACCGTAGCTGTTTCCCACGGACACTATGACCTTGGGCAAGTCATTTTACCTTTCTGGGATTTCCCTTTCCTCAGATTTAAAGCAACGGCTTCTAAGATCCCGCGGGTTTTAACGTCGACCTCAGGAAGCCGGAGAATAACAACTGAATACGCCGGAGGGGCAAGGGGGTTGCCTGAACAACTGCGGGGCCAACAGCGCTGACATGCGGTACCTGACGGGTCCGTGCGGAGCACCGAGTAGCACAGTCGCGGGCGCCGACCCCTCTGGGCCTCCAGGGCACAGAGGGAGGCGGGAAAGAGGGCGAAGAGGTAGGATCGCAGAGACTCTTGGAAACATTGCCCAGAAACAAAGCGACATGCGAACGGGAAAAGCGTGTCGTCGGCCAAACGCGTCCCCCGCCTCTCTCGTCCGTTCCTCGGCCTGACGCGTTCCTCTCCATTCGCGTTCCGGCGGACAACAGCGTCCGCTAACCGTGTTCCGGCCTCGCCCGCGGTTCCGCCGTCGCGGCGAGTCCGGTCGCAGAGGTGGCGTCGGGGGTGGAGTTTAGCGCGGATGCGTCGGTTGAGGCGGGACCCGGAAGGGAGAATGGAGGGAGCGGTCAGCTGTGCACACGCTGCAGGCGGGCCAGTAAGATGAGGCGGAGAACTGCCCGTGCCGTGCAGCGTTGCGGGGAGAAGACCCGGTGTTCATTAACGGTCTCAAAGTGGCGGGCAGGCGGGGCTCGGGGTTGAGCTGCGACCGTGAACCCAGGAACCGGGAGGTCAGGGTGGGCTCCTGTCGGGGCGCGTGCCCGGGTTGCGGGCGCGTGCAGGAGGCAGCGGATCAGTGACTCTTTTTCATCATTGATGTTTTTATCTGTCTCTCCCTCTTTCCTCTCTCTGAAATCAATAAGAAAACATTAAAAGACAAAAAAAGTCTCAAAATGGCCCTGGCAGGTGTGATTCAGTGGTTCGGGCGTTGGGCCGGCCGCACCCAGGGATCGCTGGTTCCATTCCGGTCGAAGGCAGGTACCTGGGGTGCAGGCTCTTCCCTGCCCGGGCGGGGGCAAGTGCGGGGCGCACCCCGTGGGCGTGTCTCCCTCACCCCGCACTCCGCTCTTTCTCTCCTCCCGCCCTCCCTCCCTCCCACCCTCTTTGGAAATAGGAGGAAAAAATATCCTCGGCTGAGGATGAACAAAAACCAAACCAACCAAAAAACAAAACAAAAAGTCTCAAAATGATCCATGGCCACCAAGGAGGTTTAAACATTACCGATAGGACATGCTCCCCGATAAATTAGTATTTCTTTTCAGTCTCTATTCTTGAGGTAGAGTCAAAATATGAGAGATATGTTTTGCTTTTCAGAACTGCCTTTAGAGATAAAAAGATGCAAGAGAAAAGACTTGTTGTTACTCGGTACCTCAGGAAGGCAGTGAACAGGGGCCCAGAAGCCATGAAGGCTTCTCAACTCTGCAACACACGAGCATAAACTCTGCCAGAAATGCGGCCAGTGGGTCACATGGGAACCTCTAGCTTACATGCCATACTAGCTGTTGAATGTTGACATCAACATTTCTCTGCAGTTTCAAATAAGAATCAAGATTGGTAGTAAATTTTTTGTGATGCTGAAAACACAGCTTACCTTGAGCAGACCTTGCTAATATCCACTAGTCCTGATAGAACCTTTGTGACAGTGCTAAACACATACACTCAGGGATGTTCTTCCCAACTTATAGCCGACATTGTATCCTAAATAAGGTGCCCTCTATGTCAAAACTTTGTTTCATTTTTCTACAGGGTATCACTATTTGAAATTTTCTCATATATGTATGTGCTTTCTCATATATTTATCTTGCACTGCGTTCCATGAAGGATTGGACTTTGTCTTATTCGCTGCTGTGATCCTGGTTCCTAGAACTGTGCCTTGTCATATAATAGATGCTCAAAAATATTTGGTAAGTAAATAATTTCCAAATACAAAAGAAAAACTAGGGGCAGATAGTTTAAGAAATTTGCCCAAGTTCATACAGCTAGTAAATTGCAGTGCTAGATTCAAACTCAGAACCACTAACTCTGATATCCTTGTCCACCCTGGAATGCCTTAGGGTTTCTACTTTTAGTCATGCATAAAAGTTACATGGGGATGGTTGCTAACACACGTTACTGAGTAGCTCAGGCACTGACTTAATAGGTCTGAGTCTGAGAGT
Organism: Miniopterus natalensis; assembly: GCF_054644295.1. Classification (NCBI taxonomy): domain Eukaryota; kingdom Metazoa; phylum Chordata; class Mammalia; order Chiroptera; family Miniopteridae; genus Miniopterus; species Miniopterus natalensis. The sequence goes on along the minus strand of NC_142082.1, from coordinate 78,978,922 downwards.
CCAACAAGCACCCAAGGTGATTGCAATGTAGGTGGTCCTCAGACAAAACTTTCTGAAACACTACAATGACCCTATGACTTATTTAGCTATTCATAGCTCTGCATACCCTTAGAATACACATAAAAAGTGAAATAGTTGGTGCAGGAACAGATTATTACTTTGGATGAGTCTCAAAGGCATTATGTTAAGTGAAATGAAGCCAGACACAAGAAACTGTGTGATTCCACATATATGACAATGTAAAGAAGACAAAGCTACAGGAACAGAAATCAGATCAGTGGTTAGCAGGGGTTGGGGATGGAAAGAGGTGGCTGAGTATGGAGTATGAGGAAACTTTTGGTGGTTATTGAAATACTCTATATCTTGACTCTGGAGGGCATATGGCCTTATCAAAACTCACAGACCTGTACACCTAAAAAGTATACATTTTACTCTATATAAATGATATCTCAACAAACCTGACTTTAACAAAAAAGATAATCATTACAGTAGTTCTCATTGGCCATAAATCAAAACATAAGAGAACAATACATTTTAAAAAATAATAAATCTGTTCTTAGAAAAACCATAACTTATGCAACTGTCCAGAGCAGTAATTTATGAGAGCAACAAAAATGTAGCCTGAAAGTAGAAAAACTTTTCCTTCTTTCTGCTAGTATTAATTCACCAGTCATTTTCTTCTCAGTGCCCCCTTGAAGTGTGCTTTCTAGAACAATGTGTTTTTGGCAAGAGAGAGCAAATTAAAATAAAATAGGTCCTGATATACATCAGTGACTTTGTCCTAATTGTCTTATAAATCCTACACTAATAAACTGAACAAGCTTTCCATGAAAATGGGGAAAAAAATTACTCTATATTCTAGTTACCAATTGCTGCATAACAGGCCACTCCAAAACTTAGTGACTTAAAACAACAATATATTACCTCTCATAGTTCTGTGTGGTTCTGTGGTTGACTGGGCTCAGCTGGGTGGTTCCTGCTTGGGGTCTCTTATGAGGCTGCAGTCAGACAGCAACTAGTCTGAACTGTATGTCCAAGATATTTTTTTTCACTTACATAGCTGATGGCTCATCTGGAATGACTGCAAGAAATAGGTTCTCTCTCCATCTCTCTCCTTCTTTCACTCTCTCTCCCCGCCCCTCCACACGGCCTCTGAAGGGTAGTAGAATATGCTACCCCAAAATATGCCACTTTGGTATAAGGCTAATTTTCAGCTGTAGGCATTTGAGAAAAAGCCAATACAGGGTGGGGCAAAAGTAGGTTTACAGTCATTTGCATGGAAAATAATACAATAATAAATAATAATACATGGATAAACTCTGTGTTTTGCATACTCACAACTGTTTAAACCTACTTTTGCCCCACCCTGTATAGACAAGAAAAGCTCTCTCTGGCCTCCCACTATATGTGTGAAAGTGGGACATACATTTGTAAAGTTGTTCCCGCTCCCTTCTCTACCAGGAAAACAAAAAGTAAACCGTTGGAGAACACTCAAGAGGCTTATCAGCCCAAAGATGGCACTAAAGGAATCTACATAATTAACTTTACTAAGTAGCCCTTATCTTAGTGCCCCCATATATTTGCCTTCCCACAATTTGCTGCCCTAGAAACTCAAAATCCTTTACCTTTGGTCACTTCTCTAAAATTTTATAGTTCTTTTAAGATGCTATATAAACCTGAGTTCTAACTAGCTCCTTTAGTTACTCATCTCTGAGTGCTCCCATGAAATTCAACTGACAACATCCAGCTGGGTGTACATATTTATGTTAATAAACTTTTATCTATTTTTCTCTTGTTAGTCTGTCTATTGTCAGTCAAATTGACAGGGAACCTACGATGGGTAGAGGGAGAAGAGAGTTTCTTTTTCTCTTACACTTCTCTGTCTGGCTAGCTTGGGCTTTCTAACAACATGGTACCTCAGGGTGTTTGGATTCTTACAGAGAAGCTAGTTTGCCTTAGAGCAAGGGTTCACAGGCCCACGCTAAAGCTGCCCAGGTTTTAATGACCTACCGTGGACAGTCACATAGCATCACTTCTGCGACATTCTGTGGTGAAAAGTGAGTCACAGGGCCAGCCCAGATCCAAAGGAAGGGGCCTATTCCTCCCTTCAAATGCCAGGAAGAATGGCTCACTGGGCACCATCTCTGGAGACTTACACATCACAGCAAGCTTTTAATTGTCTATTCACTTCATCAGTCTGCATGGTGGTGGTGGTTTTTAATTTTCAAACATCATAATGATCTTTTTAAAAATTTCATATTTCAATTTGTGTAAAATTTGGCAAAGAACTGTCACATACATTATTTAATATCTTCATCATGATAGCTATTGAGGTAAGCAGGGCAAGGATTTTTATCCCCAATTCACTAATGGGAAAAATGAGCCTCAGATAAGTTAGGTGAGTCAACCAAGTTACGTGACCAGTAAGTGTCAGTCCATGAGCCTCTGACTCCTAACCAAGGTTCTTTCCCCGTTTCTCTTGCTACTCAATGGCATGTTTGTGTTTCATTGGCATTATTCCAGTCTGAATGTTGAAGTTCCACTGACGACATAACAGGTGCTAGTGTCACCAAAACCATGCTTCTGACATTATGTAGTAAAACAAATTAAAAAAGAGCAAAGGAAACTTTAGCAACCTATCTGCTAGAGAGATTTTAATTAGAATTATTTTAAATTGAGGTTGTAGGTGTTGATTGCATTATTTAAAAGAAAGTGCTTCTACTCTTATACTATTGAAAACTCTCCTGCCCTCAGCATAGCTAGATCATCAATAGTGGTAGAATATAAAGTAGTCATAAATCAGTTTACACCACTAAGTAACTTTTTAAACCAGCCACTTGTCCTATCTCCCCTTTCATCTCTTCCTTATTTGGATAATGAATGAACAACAGATGAACTCGTTTGGATTTTACTCCCCCTTCTTGTCCTTGGTTAAAATTCAGTCTTAATAGTTGCTGAAATAGCTTAAAGTCAGAGGTGGGAGAGAAAAGGGTGTCAAGGAGACTGTTTAAGAGAGGTGATGGATGCTTTGATAATAGTATTGTACACAACAAGAAAACCTTGTGCTGGTAAAATAAACATACAAGGCACAGTATCGTAGCATCCTGTAGGACAGTGATGATTAATCAGATTCTTTAATCAAACAATGTTGTGACAAGAAAAAAAATGTTTCTAATAATAACCTTTAAACAACTCCACTATTTTAAAAAAGCGTTTCAAAGATCACTTAAGCCCTCTAACTTTTAAACTTGATTTTAACTTTGTGAAATAGGAGGTAATGCTTTTGGAAAAAGTAGCAATAAATTTGCCATCATGAACTAATGTTAGAGCTGGTCTCAAAGTAACCTAAAACAGTGCATAGACAAGTCATGAATGCTCAAAAGATTGTGAAGAAGAGATTCTGCCTTCTCAGGTCACAAGTATTTATTGGTGACATTGTTTAGAGTTGGTGGTTTACAATGGCAAGCAAACATCAAAGTCAAGAACAACAAAAAAGCACATCCTACTAGTGTTAGAGAGTTAATTCCCTGGGTCTCCTTACCTCCTTAATACACAGAGACCAGTGGAGACAGGGCCTCCTACTATTAGCACGTATTAAAGCTATTGGAAGGGTGCCCGTGGCATATACCACTCACAAAATTCCCATAATTAGAGAAAAATAAACTCATGTTTTTAAACCTATTTAAAATTTTTCCAAGAAAATAAAAGCAAAAAATGAAAATAAAAAATAAAAAAGGAGAATAAAGCAGTCACATGAAAACCCCTTAGCTCCAGCATTATAGTAGACATAGCAGAACCTGGCTCTTCCAGGGCGGCAGGCAGGGACCAGGCTCCATCCCCTCTGGGGGAGTAGGGCAAGCTTTCTTACTCCCTCGGGGTCTCAGGTGCCTTATCTGTGGAAAAGGGAATAACGATAGTACCTACCTTATAGGGTTGCTGTGAGGATTAAGTGGGTTATAATATGTATTTGTACTTAAAATAGTGCTTAGTACACAGTAAGTACTATATGTTTGATACTATTATAGTAAAAATTGGAAGGCAGTGGTAACAGCCTTCAAGATTTATTTAAAATTAAAGAAGCTGTACAGAAAACAATTTTGTTTTTTAAAATAAACTTTTACTTTTGAAATAATTTCTACATAAGGGAAAGTCACATAAACAGTACAATTATTTTCCTTATATCTTTAACCCAGACTACCCAAATGTTAATATTTTACCACATTTGTTCTTCTCATTTGCATTCTCTCTCCTGTAATTTTTTTCACAAAACACGAGTGAGTTGCAGACATAATGCTTTTAATCTCTAAGTAATATTGGGTATATTTTCTAAAAACAAGGACATTCTTTTACATTAACACAGTACAATTATAAAATTAGGAAATTAACATTGATACAATACAATAATTAAATCTACACAGTTTATTCAAATTTCACCAACTGTCACAGTGATGTCCTTCATAGCAAAAGAGAAACCCTTTTTCTAGTCCAGCACCCAACCAGAGATCACAAGTTGCATTTAACTCCATGCCTCCATATCCTGCTTGATTTACTTCAGTTTCTCTTTGTCCAGTCTGTCTTTGTCCTTCATGACTTTGACAATTTTTAAGAATTCAGATCAGTTATTTTGTAACACATCTCAATTTCTTTTCTGATGTATCCTAGTGATTAGACTGAAGTTATTCATTTTTGGCAGGAGAGCCATAGAAGTGAGGTTGAGTCCCTGTGCTTCATATAAATAGGCACAGATATTTATTTGTCCATTACTGGTGGCATTAAAAATAAAGAGTTGGATGAAGAGGTCTAGAAAGGTTCTGAGCACAGGAGCTTTTGTCCCCATAAAGTAGGGGTGTGCCACCAGTCTGGCACAGAGATCTGTTTGCTAACACGGAAGCTCCTGCAGAAAACAAGTTTGGTTCAGGATATTAAATTATTTAGAAGGCTAGTAAACACTGTCCTTTATTTTAAATTAAATTTATTGGGGTAACATTGGTTAATAAAATGATATGTTTCAGGTGTACAATTCTATAATACATCATCTATATACTCCATTGTATGCTCACCACCCAAAGTCTACTTTCCCTCAGTCACTACATATTTAATCTTCTTTACCCTTTGTCCCCTCACCCCCCAGTAACCACCATACCATTGTCTGTGTCTTTGTTTTTGTTTGTTAGATGCTTTCTGTTTTATATTCCACATGTTAGTAAAATCATATGGTTCTTGTGCTTTTCCATCTGATTTATTTCACTTAGCATGATACTCCAAGATCCATCCATGTATTGATATTTTATCATTTTTTATGACCAAGTAGTATTCCATTGTGTACAAGTACTATATCTTCTTTATCTAATCATCCATCAGAGAACTCTTAGGTTGCTTCCCTTTGTTGACTATTGTAAATAATGCTGCAATGAACATAGGGGTACATATATCTCTACGAATAAGTGTTTAAATTTTCCAGGTTGATACCCAGAAGAGGGATTGCTGGGTCATAGGGTACCTCTATTCTTAATTTTTTGAGGAACCCCCATACTGTCATTTGTAGAGGTTGTACCAATTAGCATTCACACCAGCAGTTACAAGGGTCTCTTTTCTGCACATCTTCTACAACACTTGTTATTTCTTGTCTTTTTTCTTTATTTTCTTTTTAATCCTTACCCGAGGATACATTTTCCATTGCTTTTCAGAGAGAGTGGAAGGGGAGGGTGAGTGAGAGAGAGAAGCATCAATGTGAGAGAGACACGTCAATTGGTTGCCTCCTGCTCACCCACTGACAAGGGCCAGGGATTGAGCCTGCAACCGAGGTACATGCCCTTGGCTGGGATCAAACCTAGGACCCTTCAGTCTGAAGACCAATGCTCTAACCACTGAGCAAAACCAGATAGGGCTCTTGTCTTTTTTTCTAATAGCCTTTCTAACAGGTGTGAGGTAGTATCTCATTGTGGTTTTGATTTGCATTGCCCTCATAGCTAGTGAATCTGAGCATCTTTTCATATATTTGTTGGCCATCTATATGTCTTCTTGGCAAAAATATCTGTTCAAGTCCTCTGTACATTTTTTAATGTATTATTTTTTGTTGTTGTTGAGTTGTATGAGTTTTTCATATATTTTGGATATTAGTCACCTATCAGAGGAATTGTGCAAAAATCTTCTTCCATTCTGCTGGTTGCCTTTTTGTTTTGTTGATGGTTTGGCTGGCTGAGCAGAGGTTTGATTTTTTTTTTTTTAATTACCTTTATTGTTGAAAGTATTACAGATGTGTCTCCTCCCCCTCTCCCCCCCATTGATCCCCTCCATCTTGCATCCGCTCCCTCTCAGCCCTTCTCTATACTATTATTGCCTGTGTCCATGGGTTATGCATATATGCATATAAGTTCTTTGATTAATCTCTCCCCACCCATTTCTTCAACCTCGTCTTCCCTCTGAGATCCTTTAGCCTGTTCCATGCTTCTATGACCATGGATGTATTTTGTTAATCAGTTTCTTTTGTCCATTAGATTCCACATATGACTGAGATCATGTGGTACATGTCTTTCTCTGGCTGGCTTATTTTGCTTAGCATAATACTCTCCAGGTCCATACATGCTGTCCCAAAGGATAAGAGATCTTTTTTATTTATTTTTATTTATTTTTTTTTTATTTTACACCTGCTTAGTATTCCATGGTGTAAATGTACCACAGCTTTTTTATTCACTCATTTACTGATGGGCACTTTGGCTATTTCCAGATCTTAGCTATTATAAATTGAAATTCTATGAACCTAGGGGTGCATAAATTATTTCTGATTGGTGTTTTGGGTTTCTTAGGATACATTCCTAGCAGTGGGATCACTGGGTCAAAAGGCAGTTCCCGATTTAATTTTTTGAGGAAACTCCATACTCTTTTCCATAGTGGCTGCACCAGCAGTGTACTAGGGCTCCCTTTTCTCCACACCCTCACCAGCACTTGTTTGTTGATTTGTTGATGGTAGCCATTCTGACGAGTGTGAGGTGATATCTCATTGTTGTTTTAATTTGCATCTCTCTGATGATTAGTGACTTTGAGCATTTTTTCATATGTCTTTTGGCCATCTGTATGTCCTCTTTGGAGAAGTGTCTATGTCCTTTGCCCATTTTTTAATTGGGTTGTTTGTCTTCCTTTTGTTAAGTTGTATGAGTTCCTTATATATTTTGGATATTAACCCTTTATCAGATGTGTCATTGGCAAATATGTTCACCCATGCAGTGAGTATCCTTTTTGTTTTGTTGGTTTCCTTTCCTATGCAGAAGGTTTTTATTTTGATGTAGTCTCATTTGTTTATTTTCTCCTGTTTCCCTTGCCCTGGGAGATGTATCAGCAAACATACTGCTACAAGAGATGTCTGAGATTTTGCTCCCTATGGTTTCTTCTAGGATTTTTATGGATTCATGTCAGACATTTAAGTCTTTTACCCATTTTGAGTTTAATCTTGTGTATGGTGTAAGTTGGTGGTCTAGCATCTTTTTTTTTTTTTTTTTTTGCATGTACCTGTCCAATTTTCCCAGTACCATTTATTGAAGAGACTGTCTTAACTCCATTGTATGCTCTTGCCTCCTTTGTCAAATATTAGTTGAGTATAATGGCTTGGGTTAATTTCTGAGTTCTCTCTTCTGCTCCACTGATCTATGTGTCTGTAACTTGTGCCAGTACCAGGCTGTTTTGATTACAGTATCTTTGTAGTATAACTTGATATCTGGTATTGTGATCCCTTCATCTTTGTTCTTCTTTCTCAAGATTGCTGAGGCTATTCGGGATCTTTATGGTTCCATATAAATTTTTGGAGTATTTTTTCTAGATCTGTGAAATATGCCATTGGTATTTTAATAGGGATTGCACTGAATCTATAGATTGCTTTGGATAGTATCAACATTTTAATGATGTTAATTCTTTCAACCCATGAACACAGTATATTCTTCTACTTGTTTATATCTTCCTTATTTCTTTTTGCAACATCCTGTAGTTTTCCAAGTACAGGTCTTTACCTCCTTGGTTAAGTTTATTCCTAAGTATCTTAATTTTTTTTTGTTACAATAGTAAATGGGATTGTTTTTTTAGTTTCCCTTTCTGAGAGTTCATTGTTGGTATATAAAAATGCCACAGATTTCTGGGTGTTAATTTTATATCCTGCTACATTGCAAAATTCATTTATTAAATCTGTTTTTTAGTAAAGTTTTTAGGATTGTCTATGTACAATATCATGTCATCTACAAATAATGACAGTTTTATTTCATCCTTTCCAATTTGGATGCCTTTTATGTTTTCTTCTTGTCTCATGGCTGTGGCTAGGACTTCCAGTACTGTGTTGAATAAGAGTGGTGAAAGTGGACATCCCTGTCTTGTTTCTGTTTTTAAGGGAAATGGTTTTAGTATTTGACCATTGAGTATGATGTTGGCTATAGGTTTGTCATATACGGCCTTTATTATGTTGAGGTATGAGCCCTTTATTTCCACTTTGCTGAGAGTTTTTATCAAAAATGGGTGTTAGATTTGTGGAATGCTTTTTCTATGTCTATGGATATAATCATATGATTTTTGTCTTTCAGTTTGTTTATGTGATGTATCACATTTATTGTTTGAGAATATTGTACCAGCCTTGCATCCCTGGAATAAATCTCAGGGATTTGGTCATGATGTGTGATCTTTTTAATATACTGCTGAATCCGATTTGCTAATATTTTGTTGAGGGTATTAGCATCTATGTTCATCAGGGATATTGGCCTGTAATTCTCTTGCTTTGTAATGTCTTTATCTAGTTTTGGAATTAGGCTAATGCTGGCCTCATAAAAAGAGTTTGGAAGTGTTCCTTCCTCTTGGATTTTAAAAAATAGTTTGAGGAGAATAGATGTTAATTCTTCTTGTAATGTTTGGTAAAACTCCTCTGTAAAGCCATCCCAACCAGGACTTTTGTATGTTAGAAGGTTTTTTTTTATTTTTTATTTTTTTATTACTGCTTCAATTTTATCTGTTGTTATAGACCTATTCAGATTTCCTGATTCCTCCTGATTCAGCTTTGGAAGGTTGTATTTTTCTAGAAATTTGTCCATTTTATCCATATTTTCCAGCTTGTCAGCATGTAGTTGATCACAGTATTTTTTAATAATCATTTGTATTTCTGCGGTGTCAGTTGTTACTTCACTTCTTTCATGTCTAATTTTATGTATTTGGGTCCTCCGTCTTTGTTTCTTGGTGAGTCTGGCTAAAGGTTCATCCATCTTGTTTATCTTTTCAAAGAACCAGCTCTTGGTTTCATTGATCTTTTATACTTCTATTTCTTTAGTCTCTATGTCATTTATTTCTGCTCTGATCTTTATTATTTCCTTCCTTCTACTTACTCTGGGTTTTTCTTGTTTTCTTTCTAAGTCTTTAAGTTGTAGGGTTAGATAGTTTATTAGAAGCTTTTCTTGTTTTTTTGAGTGCTTTCACTGTGTCCCATATATTTTGGGTTGTCGTGTGTTCATTTTCATTTGTTTCCAGGAAGTTTTTGATTTCTTCCTTGATCTCATTGGTAACCTATTCATTGTTTAATAACATGCTATTTAGCCTCCATGTGTTTGAATGTTTTTGAGTGTTTTTACCATAGTTGATTTCTAATTGTTACTGTAATCCAAGAAGATGCTTAATATGATTTCAATCTTTTTGAACTTGTAGAGACTGGTTTTGTAGAGAACGTGCCATGTGCACTTGAGGAGAATGTATATTCTGAAGCTTTGAGGTGAAATATTCTGTAAATGTCAGTTAAACCCATCTAATCTAGTGGGTCACTTAGTCACTGTTTCCTCGTTGATTTTTTTATCTGGAAGATCTATCCAGTAAATTCAGTGGAGTGTTAAAGTCCCCTACTGTGACTGTATTGCTGTTGATCTTGCCTTTATTTATTTTATTTTATTTTTAAATATATATCTTTATTGATTTCAGAGAGAGGAAAGGAGAGGGAGAGAGAGAGATAGAAACATCAATGATGAAGAGCCATTGATCAAGCCTGCAACCAGGCATGTGCCCTGACTGGGAATCGAACCCTGATCGCCTGGATCCCAGGTCGACACTCAACTGCTGAGCCACGCCCAGCCGGGCAATCTCGCCTTTAAAGTCCTCCAGAAGTTTGTTTATTTTCCAGACTGAGTAAATCTTTTGTTTTGAGGTGGGTGTCTTGTAAATAGGATATATATATGGTTCTTGCTTTCTTATCCATTCAGCTACACTATGTCTTTTGATTGAAGCATTTAAGCCATTTACATTTAAAGTGATTATTGATAGGTACATGTTTATTGCCATTTTATTATTATTTATTTTTGTTTGTTTTTTTAAAAAACATATCTTTATTGATTTCAGAGAGTGAAAGGGAGAAGGAGAGAGAGATAGAAACATCAGTGATGAGAGAGTCATCATTGATTGGCTGGGTCCTGCACGTCCAGACAGAGGGTGGAGACCGCAACCTGAGCATGTGCCCTAAGCAGGAATGGAACTGTGGTCTCCTGGATCCTAGTCTGATGCTCAACTGCTGAGCCACGCCCGGCTGGGCTGCCTTTTATTATTTTGCCTATGCTACTCTTTTTTATCTCTTTCTCTTGTACTTTTTTTTTTATATATATAATTAGGAGCAGTTTCATTTTTTAAGTCAGCATTTAAAAAAAAAAATACCTTTTTATTCATTTCAGAGAGAGGAAGGGAGCTGAGAAGATAGAAACATGGATGAGAGAGAAACATTTATCAGCTGCCTCCTACATGGCCTGTACTGAGGATTGAGCCCACAACCCAGCATTTCCCTGACCAGAAATCAGACCAGCAATCTCCTGGTGCATGGGGCGATGCTCAACCAACTGAGCCACAGCAGCCGGGCCCTCTTGTACTTCTTTAACAGGCTCTTTAACATTTCTTATAATACTGTTTGGTGGAAACAAACTTCTTTAGCTTTTTCTTGTCTGGGAAGCTTTTCATTTCTCTTTCAACTTTAAATGATAGCCTTGCTGGGTAAAGCAGTCTTGATTATAGGTCCTCACTTTTTATCACTTTGAATATTTCATGCCAATCCCTTCTGGCCTAGAACACTTCTGCTGAGAAATCAGCTGTCAGTCTTATGGGAGCTCCCATGTAAGTAACTGTCTGTTTTCTCTATTTTTAAGATTCTCTCTTTGACTTTAACCTTTGCCCTTTTACTTATGATATGGCTTGTTATGGGCCTCTTTGGATTAATCTTGTTTGAGACCCTCTGCACTTCCCAGGCTGTGTATCTTTTTTCTTTACTAGGTTAGGGAAGTTTTCAGTCATTATTTCTTCAAATAGGTTCTTGATCTCTTGCTCTCTTTTCCTTCTGTTACCCCTATTATGGGGATGTTGTTACACTTTATGTTGTCTCAAAGGTCCCTTAAACTATGCTCATTCTTTTTATTTTGTTATTTTAATGAGATACAATTTTTAATATGTTTTTATGGATTTTTTAGAGAGAGAGAGGGAGATGGAGAGAGAGAAACATCTACTGGCTGCCTCCCACATGCCAGGGATCGAGCCTGAAACCCTGGCATGTGCAGACTGGGAATTGAAGCAACCACCTTTCAGTGCTTGTGATGACACTCAACCAACCAAGCCACACTGGCCAGGGCTTAATTCTTTTTTGTGCTCTAACTAGGTGTTTTTTTCCACCTTGTCTTTCAAATCACTGGTTTGATCTTCTGCTTCACCCAACCTACTGTTTATTTCTTCCAGTGCATTCTTGATGTCTGATACTGTATTCTTCAATTCTAAATGGTCCCCCCCTTTTTAAATTATTTCTATGTCCTTTTTCATGTTGTTGTCATTCTCACTAAGTTTATTGAGCATTCTTATAACCATTACTTTGAACTCTGTATCTGATAAATTGCTTGCCTCCATTTCATTTAGATCTTTTTCTGGAAAGTTCTCTTGTTGTTTCATTTGGGGCCTGTTTTTTTGTCTTCCCATTTTGGCTGCCTCTTTGTGTTTGTTTCTATATACTAGATAGATCTGCTATGACTAATGTCTTTGAAGTGGACTTATATACTAGGTGTCTTGTGGGTTCCAGTGGTGCAGTCTCCTTGAGCATTGTATTGCTATTGAGCATTCATTGCTCAGTTGAGCATTCATTGCTACTGATTAATTTGTGTGTGGGACAGACCCTCTAGCTGGTTGATTGTGTGGCTCAACCCCACCACGGCATGTGAGCTGCTGTGCAGGTGCTGACCACAGAAAGTAGAATTTGCGTCAGCAGGGTTTGGTGCCTACTGAGATTTTTCTTTGGGTATGCTGCTTGTGAAGCTTATTGGATCCTGCTCTGATGTTGTCTGAATCTGGTCACTGGGCCTGTTGGTTCTGGGGCCTCTTGGGAGGGACTCTGTTGCTAACCAATGTCAGATGCTATCTGTGCCTGGCCCTTGGCAACCTGTTTAGAGCTACAAGCGATCCACAGTTTGTGGCTCCTTCTGCTGGGTTTGGGTGCATGGGAAAGACAAAGCTGTGCATGAAAGTTGGCTTTTAATACCACCTGGCCTGAGGGCAGGTCAGCAAAAGACCCAAGATACCCCAAGATCTGCCTCCGGCTACCTCCACCTGCTAGCTGCCTGTTAGACTCAGTTACCAAAAGAGCCTCTGGCAGGGTAGGGAAAAAGGGGCTAATGGATCTCCTGTGAGGGGATGGTGCAGGTCATGCTTTGGGGAAGGTGATGGGTTTGGCCCGTGCCCCAGAGTTATATGACTCAGTCTGTTCCAGATTTGCCCTGACCTCAGTACGGTGAAGGCACTAGGAGTCAGGTGGGTGGGGCCTCTGGAGCCCAGAGGGTGGGTCTGTGGGAAGCTGGGAGAATGGTTCTGTCAGATCCCCCTGAAGGGGAAGTGCCAGTCAGGTTTACTGGAAAGTTGGGGGAATGGCCCCTGCCCCAAAGCCATACAACTCAATCACTGATACCCCATGAGTCTGCCCAGACCTCTACATCCTGGCCAAGGCAGTTAACTCCTCAGCAGGGTTTAAGTTTATTAGGGTGGGGCAAAAGGGAGTTCAGAACAATTGCTTTCCCTGAGGCTAATGATGCATGGAAGGAAGTTCTCTACCCAAGATGGATGGCAACTGTAATCTCAGAGAATGCTCAGCACAGGGATCCTGGTGGCTGTCCTCCCATGTCTTTCCCCAGAGCTACAAACCTCAGACTCTACTCACATAACTCTAGTTCACTCCACCCTTCCTCTGCCAGAGCCCAGGGTGACTGTAAATAAAATTTTGTGTGTTGGCCCTGTAAGAGGGTGCCTGTGTCTCCAGACATCCTTTTTTGGCCTACAGGAATCCTGCTGATTTTCACAGCCAGATGTTTTGAGGCACCTCTTCCTCTCTCTGGTACTCTGGGCTGGGGAGCCTGGCTTGGGGTTTAGACCCCACGGTTCTCAGAGGGAACCCCCCACAGCTCAGATATCCTTCTGGAACCTCAGCCACTGCCCATGGGAGTGGAGCCAGCCTTTTTCATGTCTCTGCCCTTCCTTCCAGTTTCAATGTGGCTTCTTCTGTAAATCCTCAAAGATTCCTCTTTAGCTAGTCTTCAGTTGGTTATTCAGTATGATTGTTTAATTTAGTTGTAATTCCAGTTTGGTTCTATGAGAAAGTGAGTGTAGCTTCCACCTACTCTACTGCCATCTTGAAATCCCCATAGAATACTGTTTTGATTATTGTAGCTTTGTGGGATAATTTGAAGTCAGCAAGTGTGAAACCTCCAGCTTTGTTTTTTCTTTTCAGGATTGCTTTGGCTGTTCAGGTTTTTTTGTGGTTTCATACAAATTTGATAATTTTTTTGTTCTATCTCTTTGAAAAATGTCTCAAATTTTGATAAGGAGTGCATTGAATCTGTATATTGCTTTAGGTAATATGGAGATTTTAACTATGCTGATTCTTCCTA